>NW_017731503.1:613170-649940 GCF_001890085.2 Hipposideros armiger
CTTTTTGTTGTTCTAAGTGGGTGATTTCTGCTACTTTGTCTTCTATATCACTGATCCGATCCTCTGCTTCATCTAATCTACTGGTGATTCCTTCAAGTGTGTCCTTCATTTCAGTTATTGTATTCTTTAGTTCTACCTGGTTGTTTTTTATGATTTATGTGTCCTTCTTTATGTCCTCCATAAGTTCCAGAAACATTCTTATCATTAGTGTTCTATACTCTGTCTCTGAAAGGTTGGATACCTCTGTTTCATTTATTTCCATTTCTTGAGGTTTCTTCTGATCTTTTACTTGGGACATGTTTCTTTGTTTTTTCATTCTGGCTGTCCCTCTGATTGCTTCGATGTATTCGATAACCAGACTCGATGTGGCCTCCTCTTTAAGTCCTTCGTTTAGAGGTACTGCTCATCTAGGGTCCAGGGAACTTCCAAGGTTGAGTATCTTATAAATTATTTGTAATTTTGTTGTGATCCTGGGAGGTAGTCGGCACAACGTCTGTCTATTCTGCCATCTTACCAGAAGTCCGTTATATTTCGGTGAGAATGACTCTTCCTAGGAACAGCCCAAGTGCTGGCACCTGAGCTCTCAAGCTGGTCAGGCTGACACCGGAAGCTATAAACCCAGCTCCACCTGTTGTTCTCATAAATACATGGTTCGGGTTGTATGCGATGTCTTTAACTGCTTTTCTCTGTTCTTAGCTTCATCTTCAAGTTTGCTTTTGTTGCTGACATAGTCAATCAGACCCTCCTGTTCCACATCCCATTGCTCTATCTTTTCCTTGTTCCTCTTTCATCACCTGTTGAACTTGAGTATCCCTGCATGCCAATGTGCCAAGCCGAGCTGTGCAAAGCTTAGAGCTTCAGCCACAGTCTCTCGCCCCTTGGTCAGAGATGTGACTGCCAGCTGCAAACTCCTCCAATCACTGCGAGATCTTACTTGCCTAATTTATTTTTTATGTGCCTCTGTGTTTGTGATTCTGTACTAATCTTCTTTCCCTTCACAGCCTGTTGAATATTGATCTTATAATATAAACACATGACCTGGGTATGATGGATTCAGGCAATGAATGTTTTGATATCAGCACCTTCATTTATGAACGTTTTCTTTCCCCTGTACTTCTATCCTTCCCTTGTCTATCTTGTTAGGTATGGTATATGGGTCATCTTTTATTATCTGAGTATCTGTTTTTCCTGATCTCTATTCTATATGTAGAATCTGACTCTCTTTGATCTCATTCTTTTACTTTCTATCTTGGGAAAAATAGTTTTTTGTCTCATTGTCTGTCTTATTTTAAAGGAAGCCCCAGAGGGTCAAGATTGCACCCTTATTTTGTGGTGGCCCAGTAATATTGGTAAAAACAAAGATGTAACAAAAAACCCACAACCCACAGTCTTTTACATTTGTTAATGAAATTGCCTACCGCCATCACCCAACACTACCACCACCATTTTTGCATCTACGTGGTCATTTTGGTCAGTCCCTTGGAGGTAGGTAGAAGCCAGCTCTTATATTCTCATCTTTCCCAGAAACCTCAATTCTTCTCACTTCTTTTGAGTTTATAAGTGTTCAAGTTAACAAAATGACATTTCATGTTTTCATGTATATGTGATGTAAATTTCTGGTCTCATCTCCTACCACTTATTTTCTTTCCTCTTTTTGATCGTGTCAAAATCATTAAACACATGTACAAACACATACACACACACATTCTCTCTCTCTCTCTCTCTCTCTCTCTCTCTCTCTCTCTCTCTCTCTCTCTCTTTCTCCCTCAGTCTCTCTCTCTCTTCTTCCACGTTTACATCACTCACTAGTCAATAAAAATGCAAAGACTATACTTCATTATCTGTGATTTTATAATTATTTTCACACTGATGTCTTGGTTGGAGTGTGGAACGCTTCTTTATTTCCTTGCTTTCTCTACATGTCAATATCATATTTATTTAAGAGCTATCTCAAACATCAACTTCTCTGATCAAGCTATACTGTTTTCCTGTGTGCTTCCACAACTGTTTATTTCACAATTTGAAATTTTTCTCATTATGTTATTGTTGGCTGCATTTGGATCTCTCTGCCCAGTTAAACAAGTAGCTTGAGCTAATCACTAGGTCAGGTCTTACTCACAGTTGTACTCTACCTCTTAGCACAGAAAATGAACTCAATTAATATTTTTAAATTCAGTTCTTTACAATTATGATAAATTCAATTTCAGTGAGAACATAAGCAGTTTAAAATGAGTGTCAAGATAACAGGGATTCATCTGTGACCCTTCAAAATAATTAGTTTCTGCCTTTGATATTGAAGCTAATACTTAGAACTTCTGTGTTTTAACATCTACCTTCTCCAGAACAATGAGTGAAGCTCAGCAGAAATTGTTACAGCTTTAATACCACTTGTATTGCATCCAGCACTTGCCTGCAGAAAATTTATACTAGTTATGTAATGGGAAAAACATTCAAACATCCCTCTTTCTGAGTTTGTTTTTGAAAAGTAATCAGAAATAACAGAACAGAAAGTATATAGGAACATTTTTAAAAATTAAAGATTATTGGGGTGACTATTGTTAGTAAAGTTAGACAAGTTTCAGGTGTACAATTCTGTAATACATCATCTATATATCACATTGTGTGTTCACCACCCAGAATCAGTTCTCCTTCCATCACTATACATTTGATCCCTTTTACCCTCATTTACCACCCCCTCAACCCCTACTCTCTTGTAACCACTAAACGATTGTCTGTGTTTATAAGTTTTTGTTTCTTCATTTGTTTGTCTTGTTCCTTTGTTGTTTTCAGTTGTATATACCACATATCAGTGAAATCATATGGTTCTTGACTTTTTC
The DNA here is from genome assembly GCF_001890085.2 of Hipposideros armiger. Lineage (NCBI taxonomy): Eukaryota > Metazoa > Chordata > Mammalia > Chiroptera > Hipposideridae > Hipposideros > Hipposideros armiger. Next base: position 616,008 of record NW_017731503.1, read on the forward strand.
CATCTGAATTACTTTACATAGCATTATAATTTCAAGATCCATTCAATTTTTTTTAAATAGAAAGAAGCAAATCATATTTATCTCAGCCTCCTAACACATCAGCTATTAGGCTTGTGTGTTCTCTCCATACATATTGATATGTTTACACCCTAGTAAAAATACCATCTTATTAAGCATTAATTACATTTTAGCATTATGTTAATTGTTGTAATCATTTTGGTTGCTGCAGAAAGGTCAATCAAGTTAAGGTACTATAATATACTCAACGGTCTCTTTATTGTTGTACCATTCTAAGGCTAATTTCACTTTTTACCTATTATAAAAAATTCAATGGTGGTGGTCTTTGTGTATTTATCTGTATCGCATTTTTTAATTATTTTCTCAATATAAAGTCCATTCCTTTACTCTAAAATAACTGTGCTGTCTTTAATGGTGATTGAATCCATTTAAAATATTATTAGGGTGTAAACATATTGATAATTTATCTCTACAAGTACCACTGAGTTATTGTCTCACATCATTTAATATATTTAGTAATGAAAAGAGATGTGGGTGTTTAATTCTAGCTTTACATATCCATGAGCCTACTGAGTTTTATTGGTTTTAATGCAAAACCATTTCTAGACTAAAATTATAAATTAGTTAAATAGGAAACTTTAATTTTATGAATTACATTAATGATGAAAAATGGAAATTGCCTTACAAAAACTCACTATCCATGCTAGAATGTCTTTATAACAAAAGGTAGGCTATATTTGCAAACAACTTGTGGCATATATCCAAATAATTTCCACTTGAAGGAATAATTGAATAAAGGAACCAGTTCTCTAGAAACACTGATAGGAAAAAAATTTTTTAATTTACTTCTTTCAGAGTAAAATTAGTGTCAACAAGGAAGGAACAGATAGTTTTTAAAAATCTGATATGTTTGTGCCTGTCCTTTACAGCATCAATTTGGTTGACTTTTAAAATACTGAAATGTTGTAAATATTATAATGCATTTTAGAACTATGCATTGCAACATATAGTATGTATCTCTATATTTTTCTGAAAATATTAAGTTGTTGGAAAACTCATTATGTAATTTTTCTATGTTTTTCATTGCAACAATGTGTCATGACTTTTCCGACAGCCAAATAGATAAAGATTCAAATACCAAGTAAGATAAACTAGTTAATGACTGACTTAAACGTAAACGATTAATTTTTCCTGAAAATCCAATCTTATGAGGAGAGACAGTTAAGTTGACAATCTCATGCTAGAAAAAGTGTTAGCTCATTGCTGAATATCACAATGGTCACCTTTGAAGTACTCCCCTTGGGAGGTATGCACCAATGCCAGCAACTAGTCTACCCTTCAAAGCAATTTTGGAACTCTTTCTGGAATGGCCATCAGAGCTGTCATCATATTACCCTTGATGTCCTGAATGTCATCAAAATATCCTCTTTTCAATATTTCCTTTATCTTCAGGTAAAGAAAGAAGTCACTGGGGGCCAGATCAGGTGAGCAGGAAGGGTGTTTCAATACAGTTATTTATTTGCTAGCTAAAAACTCCCTCACAGGCATTGCTATGTGAGCTGGTGCATTGTTGTGATGCAAGAGCCATGAATTGTTGACCAAAAGTTAAGGTTGTCTTCCTTTTTCGTGCAGCCTTTTCAGCATATCCAAACAGTAAACTTGGTTAACTGTTTGTCCAATTGGTACACATTTATAATTAATAATCCATCTGATATCAAAAAAGGTAAGCAACATTTTTGCAACAAGTTTGCGAATTTAATTGCCAGACCGCGCGTGTGCGTGCGCACGCGCGTGCGTGTCTGTGTGTGTGTGTGTGTGTGTGTGTGTGTGTATCAAAAAAATGTATACACGGGGGGAGAGAAAAAATGGTGGCAGTGAAGAGGGCTCACTGAGTTCTCCCCTGGAAGGCACAGCAATTTGAGCAGCTGAAGTGCAGCAAACAAACCTCTGCTGGGAACGCTGAGCAGCAAAGGGACTCCCACGCCAAGTACTTGGAAGTGGGCAGACCAGGTGAGTGGGGGAGGAAGGGGTGAGGCGTGTGGAGGCACAGACCGCTCCCACAGCTGCTGAGGCTCAGGGTCTCAGAGACAAGATCAGAGAGTTCTTGTGGCTCACTCCCTACACCTCCAGCTCGAGCTAAGGCAGAATCCTATGCCCGGTGTGAGCAGAGGCACAGTCTTTCCAAGCCTGCAGCTGAGGAGCAGTGAGAATCCAGGACAAGGCAGAGTGGTTTGTAGCATGTGCGCGGGCTCAGCCTCTGGACTGACCGTTCCCGCCGGGAGTGCGACAAGAGATCCAGGGTGCACAGTTTCTGAGGCAGAAATCTCAAATGGGCCAGCAGGAGAATAGGGAAGCAAGAAGTGTGGAGATGCAGCCCACACCCCACAGCTGTGGAGACACGAGCTGCTTAGCCAGGGGGTGCCCCTGGAGTGCAACAGGGGCTCTGCGGGAGCATAGGAGGGGGCTTTTTTCTTTTTCCTATTTTTTTTCTTTTTTCCCCTTTTCTCTCAGATGGGAAAAAAACTGCATAGTTAAGTGCACATCCCCACTCTCCCTCAGGATCCTTGACCCCCTTCCTGCCAGAGCCTGAGGCTGACTCCTGAAGAGAGGAGTAAATCAGAACAAAGGTGCTTTGACTCCCTGGGAGCAGAGTAATCTACATGAGAAGAGGCTGCAGGAGGGAACTACTAAACACGCTGTCCCAGCCTACACCTCTCCTGGGCGGCTTGGGAAACAGAACATGGGAAGGCCTACCAGCAGTTCTGAAATCTCCACTCCCCACACTCCAACAGCCACAGTGGAAAGAGCAACTGACAATGCACATCCAGTCCTCTGGCTGCGCAGAAATCAGAGTGCCTCTGGACAGGCAGGAGCAGAAATAATACTGAATTTGTAAAACTACTACCAATCACACCTTATAACTCCACTCATCTAAAATAGACCTGCATTACCAAGCTCACTCTAGGTGCCAGGTGGCTGGCTCTGCCCCCACAAGACACAAAGAGTGTGTGTATAGCAGAGGAAAACCTAGGGAGAGCTTGGTGGATTTCAGCCAAAATTGGCACTGGTTATTTCTTTGTTTTTCTCCCTTTTTTTATTGTTTTCGGTTTGGGTTTCTCTTTTGGTGTGTTATATGGTTATTGTTAATTGGGTTATCTTGGATGTTTTGGGGTGTTTTTCTTCACTCATTGCTTGTGTTGGTTGTTTTTATTTTTGTATTTCATTAATAATTTTAGTGTTCTATATAGGCATATATAAAGGTGCATATATGTGGATATGTATGTCCATATATATGGGGGTGTAGATATATATCTATATCTATATATCTATATCTATATCTATATAGATATAGATATATAGATATAGATATAGATATAAATATAGATAGATATATAGATATATAGTTTTTTTCTCTTCATTTTTCTCTCTTTCTTTACTTCTCTTCTAACCTTTTTCTCTCCCTTCTTTACTGCTTCCTTGTCACAGCTTGATTTGCCTCCTCCTTTCCATTTTTTCTGCAAGGTTTTTTTTTTTGTTTATTTTTTTGTCTTTTTTTTTCTTCCTTTCTCATTGTCATTGTTTTGTTTCTGTTGGTTTGTTTTCTCCTAGTGTATGATTGATATTTCTATACATGTTGAGTGTAGGGTGATGGTACTTTTGTACATCAAAGAGTATCTGGTTACCTTTGGTGGATGTTGTGGCTGTGCTTGTTGATCTGTTTTGCTCTAAAACACGCTCTGCAGCAGGGCCCAGCCAAAGAAGCACAAGAATAATCAAACCCAGAGACCAACTTTAGATAAAACCAGAGCATTACAGGGTCTGACCTACAAAATACACACTCAAAGGGAAATAGCTACAGGCACAAGAGCCCTTTGGTGCCAAGCCTCATCAGAGGGATCAACCCTCACAAAACAGCTTATAAACTTTTGACACAGCTAATCCTTGTGGCTAGTCAGCTTGGAAGTCAAGCACACATACTGACAAGCCGAAAGCAATCAAAACTAGACCTCAACAGGAGAAGGCACATAACAAGGAACACCTTTGGTACACACACACGGGAGAAAAGGAGTCTGAGCATTTCAAATATAAAGGACATATACCACATAAGTCTACCTAGAAAAGACTGAGAGACCTAGGGGATCTACCTGTTTCATCGAAGTAAACATAAAGAGTAAGCCAGAATGGGGAAACAAAGAAAAACATACCAAATAAAAGAACAGAAGCAACCTCCTGAATCTGTGGAATTAGAGGAAATAAAGGTAAACAACCTATCAGAGACAGAGTTCAGAACACTGATTATTAGAATGCTCGAGGAAATTAATGAGAATGAAAAGAAAGATAGAGAAATCATGAAAAAAAACAGATAGAAATAAAAAATTCAATTACTGAATTAAATAACAAACTCGATGGAATTACTAGTAGATTGGATGAAGCAGAGGATCGAATCAGTGACTTAGAAGACAAAATAGCAAAGATCATCCAAGTGGAACAACAAAAAGTAAAAAGAATAAAAAACATTGAAAATAGTTTAAGAGAGCTAGGCGACAACATCAAACACAACAACATGTGCATCATAGGAATACCAGAAGGAGAAGAGAGGGAGCAAGGGATTGAGAACACATTTAAAGTAATGTCTGAAAACTTCTCTAAACTGGCAAAGGAAGTTGACATATATACATGCACAGGAAGTGCAGAGAGTTCCAAATAAGATGATACTAAACAGGCCCATACCAAGACACATTATAGTGAAAATGGCAAGTGTTAAAGACAAAGAAAGAATCCTAAAAGCAGCAAGGGACAAGCAGCAAGTTACATACAGGGGCACCCCCATAATATTATCAGCCGACTTCTCTAAAGAAACTCTGCAGGCCAGAAGGAAGTGGCAGGAGGTCTTCAAAGTGATGAAAAACAGAGGCCTACAACCTAGATTGCTTTACCCAGCAAAGTTATCATTTAAAATTGAAGGAGAGATAAAGAGCTTCCCAGAAAAGAATAAGCTAAAGGAATTCATTACCACCAAGCCAACACTGCAGGAAATGTTAAAAAGGCTGCTTTAAGCAGAGGAAAGAGAAAAACAACCTAACTAACGAAGACCAGGAACACAAATAACAAAATGGCAATAACTGTGCATCTATCAATAATCACAAGATACCTTGAGACAAATGAAAATGAAAATGCACAACCCAAAATCTCTGGGACACAGCAAAAGCAGGCCTAAGAGGGAAGTTCATAGCAATACAGGCCTACCTAAAGGAGCAAGAAACATTTCAAATCAACAGGTAATCCTTAAGCCTCAGGGAGCTGGAAAAAGAACAGCAAAATAAGCCCAAAGGGAGTACAAGGAAGGAAATAATAAAGACCAGAGCACAAATAAATGAAATAGAGACCAGGAAAACAATACAAAAGTCCAACAAAACCAAAAGCTGGTTTTTTGAGAAGATAAACAAAATTGACAAGCCCGTAGCTAGACTCATCAAAAGAAAAAGAGATAAGGCTCAAATTAGTAAAATCAGAAATGAAAGAGGTGAAGTAAAAACAGACTCCACAGAAATACAAAAAAATCTTAAGCAATTACTATCAGCAATTATATGCCAACATATCTGACAATCTGGAAGAAATCGATAATTTCCAAGAAGCATACAACCTTCCAAAGCTAACTCAAGAAGAAGCAGAAAATCTGAATAAACTGATTACCACCAAGGAAATTGAATCTGTATTCAACAAGCTCCCAACAAATAAAAGCCCGGGGCCAGATAGCTTCACAAGTGAATTTTACCAAACATTCAAAAAATAATTATTACCTATTCTTCTCAAACTATTCCAAAAAATCCAGAAGGAGTGAAGGCTCTCAAACTCTTTCTATCAAGCCACAATCACCCTGATTCCAAAAATAGACAAAGAGAGTACAAAAAAGGAAAACTACAGGCTGATATCTCTGATGAACATAGATGCAAAAATCCTCAACAAAATCTTAGCAAACAGAATTCAGCAATACATTAAGAAGGTCATACATCAAGACCAGGTGGGTTTCATCCCTAATATGCAAGGATGGTTCAACATCCGCAAATCAATTAATGTGATACACAACATCAACAAAAATAAAAATAAAAATCATATGATCATATCAATAGATGCAGAAAAAGCATTTGACAAAATGCAGCAGCCATTTATGATAAAAACTCTGAGCAGAGTGGGAATAGGAGGATCATATCTCAACATAATAAAGGCCATATATGATCAACCCACAGTTAGCATCATACTGAATGGAGAAAAGCTAAAACCATTCCCTTTAAGATCAGAAACAAGACAGTGCTGTCCACTTTCTCCACTTTTATTCAACATTGTCCTAGAAGTATTAGCCACAGCAATCCGACAATAAAAAGAAATAAAAGTCATCCACATTGGCAGGGAGGAAGTAAAATTGTCATTATATGCAGATGAGATGATACTATATATAGAGGACCCCAAAGACTCCATCAAAAAGCTATTGGAACTAATAGACAAATTCAGTAAGGCAGCAGGGTACAAAATCAATACTCAGAAATCAGTTGTATTTGTATATACCAATAATAAACTATCGGAAAGAGAAATTAAGAAAACAATTCCATTTACAATCACTTCAATAACTATAAAATACTTAGGAAAAAAATTAACCAAAGAAGTAAAAGACCTGTACTCTGAAAACTATAAGACACTGAAGAAAGAAATAAAAGAAGATATAAACAAATGAAAAAATATTCCATGCTCATGGATAGGAAGAATTAATATCATTCAAATGTCCATATTGCCTAAAGCAATATATAGATTCAATGCAATTCCTTTGAAACTACCTAGGACATTTTTCACAAAAATAGAAAATATAATCCTAAAATTTATATGGAAGCAAAAAAGACCCCGAATAGCCTCGACAATCCTGAGAATGAAGAACAAAGTTGGGGGATCATGCTTCCACACATTAGAATACAAGGCCACAGTAATCAAAACAGTATGGTACTGGCATAAAAATAGGCACATAGATCAATGGAACAGAATAGAGAGCCCAAAATTAAATCCAGGCATATATGGGCAGTTAGTCTATGACAAGGGAAGTAAGCATTTACATTGGGGTAAAGATAGTCTATTTAATAAATGGTGCTGGGAAAATTGTACTGACACATGCAAAAAAATGAAACTGGACCACCTCCTTGCGCCATATACAAGAACAAATTCAAAATGGATTAAAGACTTAAATATAAGACCTGAGACCATAAAACTCCTAGAAGAAAACATGGGTCTAAATTTGCAGATATTACCCTGAGCAATATTTTTACTGATACATCCCTGTGGGCAAGGGAAGTAAAAAGAAAAATGTATATATGGGGCTACATCAAACTTAAAGGTTTTTTCACAACAAAAGAAACCATCAATAAAACAAAAAGGAAGCCTACTGAATGCGAGAAGATATTTGTCAACGAGATATCTGATAAGGGGTTAATATCGAAAATATATAAAATGCTCAAGCAATTCAACACCAAAAAAACAAATAACCCAATTAAAAAATGAGCAGAGGATAAGAAGTGACATTTCTCCAAAGAAGACATTTCTCCACAAATGGTCAATAGGCATATGAAAAAATATTCAACCTCACTTAGCATTAGGGAAATGCAAATAAAATCCACAATGAGATACCACCTCACTCCAGTCAGAATGGCTATCATCAATAAATCAACAAACAACAAGTGCTGGCGAGGCTGTGGAGAAAAGGGAACCCTGCTGCACTGTTGGTGGGACTGCAGGCTGGTGCAGGTATTATGGAAATCATTATGGAGGTATCTCAAAAAACTGGAAATGGAACTACCTTATGACCCAGCAATCCCACTCTTAGGTATTTATCCAAAAAACTCCAAGACATTAATCCGAAAAAATATATGCACCCCTATGTTCATTGCGGTGCTATTAACAATAGCTATAAAGAAGAAGGAAATAGTACCATTTGGAACAATATGGATGAAACTAGAGAACATTATGCTAAGTGAAATAAGTCAGTCAGAGAAAGACAAACATATGATCTCACTTATATGTGGATTCTAAAAAACTGAATAAATGAGAAATGTAAACAGAAATAGTCTCAGAGACACAGAGGAAAAACTGAGTGTTGCTAGTTGGGAAGGGATGGGGATGAAGGAGAAGGGGAAGGGATGAGACAATACAAACTGGTAACTACAATATGGCCTGAGGGATAGAAAAGACAGTCTGGGGAATATAATCAATAATGTTGTAAATATTTTTTAGGGGGCCAGATGGACTCATGTCTTGTTAGGGAGACCACTTCATAGTTGGTGTAGAGGCCTGACCACCGCACTGTATATCTGAAGCTGAAGTTGAATAATAATGTATGTCAATTATCATTCTATATACATATAGTAAAGGGACATAGAGTAGAGAGTGGGAATGGAATCAATGGAATTGTAATAGATAAGTATGATATTGGGAGTGGGAGGGCAGTAGATGGGCGGAGGGGGGTTGTCACTTCGTGAGGGTGAAAAGGATTGTTCTGTACACCTGAAACTAACAATAAAATTTAAGATAAAAAAATGTATACACATTTTCAGAAAATAAACTATTAAAATTTTAATATTCAATGTATACTGATAACAAAAGATAAATACAAATAATGTATGACTTCTGCAATTACAACAGGTACTCAAAGTGGTTACCATCAGCGTAATTTTATTAGGTATTTTTTACTTTCTTAAAATGTGTATGTATTTTTTAGCACACTCTATACACACACACAGACACTCATACACACACACGAGGTCTGACAATTAATTTTTCAAACGTGCAAAAATTTTGCTAACATATTTTGATATGTTATTCATTATGAATTTTTACCAACTGAACAAACAGTTAACCAAGTTTACTATTTGGAAGTGCTGAAAGTTTGCGTGAAAAAGTTAGACAACCTGAACTTTTCACCATCAATTCATGGCTCTTGCACTGTCTGTGAGGGAATAACTGTATTGGAACACCTTCCCTAGTCACCTGATCTGGTCCCCAGTGACTTATTTTTACAGGAAGATAAAATAAATATTGAAAGGAAGGTATTTTGATGACATTCAGGACATCAAGGGTATTGTAATGACAGCTCTGATGGCCATTCCAGAAAAAGAGTTCCAAAATTGATTTGAAGGGTACACTAGGCACTGGCATCCGTGCATAGCTTCCCAAGGGGAGTACTTCGAAGGTGACTGTACTGATATTCAGCAATGAGCTATGTAGCACTTTTTCAAGCATGAGTTCACGAATGTAATTGTCAGACCTCATATATATAATTATAGTTGACATTCAATATTATTCAACTTCAGCTTCAGGTGTATAGTGCAGTGGTCAGCATTTCTCTAATAGTGAAGTTGAATTTTTTTTTTTCATATATTAGTTGGCCGTTTGTATATCTTCTTGGGAGAAGTTTCTGTTCATGTTCTCTGCACATTTTTTAATTGGATTGTTTGTCTTGTTGTTCAGTTGTATGAGTTCCTTATGTATTTTGCATATTAGCCCCTTAAACGAGGCGTTCTTTACAAATATCTTCTCCCATTCAGTTGGTTGCCTCTTTATTTTTTTTTATTTTTATTTTTTTAGCTGAGCCATCCCGCCACCTGTTGGCAGCTCACGCCTGCTCAGCTCGGGCTGGATTCGAACTGCTGTTGCTCAGAGCTCAAACTCTTGAGTGAGCTCTTAACCAACTGAGCCACTTGGCCGGCCCTGTGTGGAAGCTTTTTAGTTTGATACAGTCTCATTCATTTATTTCAGCTTTTACTTCCTTTGTCCTTGTCTTTGAGGTCAAATTCATAAAACCCTCTTTGAACCCAAGGTCCATAAGTTTAATACCTATGCTTTCTCCTATGTAGTTTATTGTTTCAGGTGTTATGTTTAGACCTTTGTTTCATTTTGGGTTAATTTTGGTATATGGTGAAAGATATCAGTTTAAAGTGGCTTGTTGTGGAATGATGGAAGTTGTCACTGGGGTGCCCGGCAATCTGGTCCTGGCTTTGGGGCCTAGATGGTGGACTTGGAGAAGGACATCCACAGATGGTGGTGCTCTCTCAAGTCATGGTTGTACAGCTCTGTGAGTGCCTTAATGGCCTCTTCCACTGAGCCCATCTGAATCAGCACCGTCTCACAGTCCTCCTGGAAAACCTTGTACCATTTGGTGATGCTGCCTCGTACAGCATCTGTATAGATAGTAAGCCATTAGACCAATGGAAAAATAACTTGTAAAGAAAATTTTAAATTAAAGACTTTGGAAGAAAATAATCAACTCTGAGAATCAATTAAATGACCCAAAAAATTATGGAGGAAAAAACCAGACCACCACAGTTGGAATAGTAGGGAACACCTGAATTTATGACATACACAAAGGAAGAATAACCCTTGGAAGACTGTTTTCATCAATTTTGGCTGCTGTAACAAAAATAACATAGACTAGGTGACTCAAACAACAAACATTTATTTCTCACAGTTCTGGAGGCTTAAGTTAAAGTAGAAGAATCCAGCAGATTCTGTGTCTGATGAAGGCCTACTTCCTGGTTGCAGACTACCTACTTCTTGCTATGTCCTCAAATGGGGGAAAGACAGAGGTATATCTGGGGCCTCTTTTATGAAGGCACTAACCCATTCACAAGGGCTCCACAATCATGACCCAATTATCTCCAAAACCTCCACCTCCTTATACCATCACATCTGGCATTAGGATTTCACATATGAAAATTTGGGGAGCACACAAACATTCAGTCCACAACAAGGAGATTAAAACGACAAAACAAAGAGCAAAGTCAGGAAATAGTGGTGTCACAAAGTCCAAAGATAAAGAGCATTTTAAGGGTTTGCCTTTTATCATTGAGTGTTAAGTAGCAGCTTGTTGTAGTGTGAGAAGGAAGCAATTTATGAATGCCTTATTGGCACCTTTGCTCATTAAATATCATCTCTGTAAGATCTGATTCATATAGAATTGATATGCATTATGAACTTTGTGTCCCACTATTCCTTATAGGCCTTGCTTGTTCCTTATGGGCATAAGTTGATTAAACTGAGAAATAGTCTGTGGAGGAAAAATGTTTAGCACTGAACTTGATAATGAAGTCTGTTCTAATCATAAGATTTTTTACAGGTTTGCTTGGAAAACTTAACAGGACAATAGCACATTATATCTGCAGTGGTTTTATTTAACCCCTGAATCAGTTGCACTGTATTTATTTTTTCTGTGTCTGAAAATTCAACAATTATTGAGTTCTTTGTTGTTACAAGCTATGGCTAAACATTAGTAATATTTCGTATTTTAAATATTTTATCCATTATAATCTTACATGAAGAAAAAAAACTTTTTTGAGTGTCATTTTGGTCCTAACTCTAATGCCAGTGAATTGGTATGAAAAATATAGACACAACAGAGAAATATTGTCAATATTATTCCTGTCCTCTCATTTACCATCTTTGTTTTTTCTGGATCTAATTTGCTCATCATTTTCACTTTAATTGTCTTTATAACTCACTTACATACTGTAATAGTCATGGAGGAAATAAAAGATTTACATATTTCCAGGAGGCTTTAATCTGGAAGTGTTTGCACACAAATTGCTTGTAACAGTTCTAGAAGACAGTGGAATGCTCAAGTGACCTGGCTTAGCTCTCTCCTAAAATCTAATTATTAATGTCAAATGTCAAAAGATTAAAAAAACTTTAGTTTGGGTACACCCTTGGGTATATAAGGGAGGAAAAAATATTTTTCCGCTAACTATCTTGCATCATTGGCTGGGGTTCTGTAAAATAGACTAACAAAATATTAACAAGAGAGAAAGAAGCAAGTTTATTAATGTATGCATCATGCATATTCATGAATAACTCAAAGGGGTAGCTGGAACTTGGGCTAATATGAATTTTAACAAAAGAACAATATATTTTTAGAGACGTGATAAGACAAAGAAAAAGGACTTTGAGTTTCCAGGATAGCAAATTATGGGAAGGCAAATATGTGGAGAAATTGATAGTAGATTAAAGGTAGTTTTAGCAACGTTTGTTATGTGAATTCATCTGACACTGTCCCTGAGCTGATAATGGTCTAGAGTAGTCTCCAGTGATTAACTTCTGTTCTTCCTAGTGGAGAGGAAAGAGGAGACACATTTACAAATTCATGTCCTCTTTTTTTTAAATATTTTTTTTAATTGGGGAATTGGGGGATGGGAACAGCGCTGGGGAATTGGAGGAAGGGGAACAGACAATTTGCTGTCCTTTTGGTCTTCAGTCTAGTTGTGGAGGATGGTGCTTCACTGGCCCAAGTTGGCACCATCATTGCGCTCTTCCCGGGTGAGGCAGATCAGTCGCAGGCTTTTTGGATGGCCACTCACTGCGGCTGCTGGCCGCTCACGCTGGCTGCTGGCTACACACACAGTAGCCCATGGCAACCCACTGCCACAGGGGCTGCAGCCTACACCATCACCGGCGACTCATGGGCAGCCCAGCTCCAGGATTAGCTGCCGCTCAGCATCTTAGCTATAGAGGGCAGTGTCACTGGCCCTCATATGTGGGATCCGAACCGGGGCCCTCTGGCATCCCAAGCAGGCTCCCAACCACCGCGCCACTCGGCTGGCCCCATGTCCACTTTTTAGGCAACTAGGGAGAGGACAGATAGCTTTTCTTCTACACTTATGCACCACTTAACAACCAAAATATGTACATTCTGAGAAATGCATCATTAGGTGAGCTCATCATTGTGTGAACATCATAGAGTGCATTTCCACAAATCTAGATGGTCTACCAGGGGTCGGCAAACTGCAGCTCGCAAGCCACATGTGGCTCTTTGGGTACCTTCCATCTCAAAAGTTTGCTGGCCCCTGGATGAGCCAGTCCTGTTCCTCACAACAATTCAAAAATTATTCAAGAGCTATAAGTATGTTTTTACATAATCAGCATTATGTGAATAATATCCTATAAAATTTTATAAATGAAACTATGATAGTTTTATTTTCATTTTCAATTTTAAATACTTTAGAGCCTGCAGCTCACGAGCCGCAGTTTGCTGACCCCTGGCGGCACTTCTGTCTCAAAAGTTTGCCGACCCCTGGGCTAGCCTACTACACACCTAGGCTGTATGGTATAGTCTATTGATCTTAGGTTATAAATCTGTACATGTTACAGTACTGAATACTGTATGCAATGAAACACATTGGTAAGTATTTGTGTGTCAAATCATCTCAACATAGGAAATGTACTGTAAAATATAGTGTAAAAGATTAAAAATTGATACACCTGTGTAGAGCACATCAATGGAGCTTGCAGGACTGGAAGTTGCTCTGGGTTAGTCAATGAGTGAATGTGAAGGCCTAGGTTATTACTGTATACTACTGTATAAACACTGTATACTTTGGCTACACTAAATTTATTTTAAAAACATTTTCCTTTCTTCAATAATAAATTAACCTTAGCTTACTGCATTTTTTTACTTTTTAAACTTTTATTTATTTTTTAACTTTTGGACTCGTAATTATGCATCTTAAAATACAAACACATTGCACAACTGTACACAAATATTTTCTTTCTTTATATTTTTATTCTAGAAGGTTTTTATTAATTTTTTTCTTTGTAAACTTTTTTGTTAATAATTAAGACACAAACACACACATTAACCTAGGCATACACAGCGTGAGGGTCATCAATATTACTGTCTTCCACCTCTATAGTTTGTCCCACTGGAAAGTCTTCAGGAGTAACAACACATGGAGCTGACATGTCCTATGATAGCAATGCCTTCTGGAACACCCTCTGAAGGACCTGCCTGAGGCTCTTCTTGAGGAGAAGTCACTCTTTTCAGAAATGTGTCCATGGTGGTTTGCTTGGTTTGTTTCTTTTTTTCATTATAGATTTGCTTATAAGCAGATAATGTGCCATGAACATTCCTGCCTATTAATGAAAACCTTTCAGTTTTGGAATCCCTGTTTTCAAACTTCTTAAATAGCTTGTTAAGGTCTGCAAAAGTTTCTGCTAAACCTTTCACCATAAATTGTTTTGGGGGGAATTCTTCTTTTTCTTCTCCTTAAGTTTCCTTTTTCTTTGCTTCTTCTTCAGTTGTACATTCTTGTTCCAGTTCCAACAACTCTTCATTAGTCAGTTACTTAGGACCCACTTCTAGAGTGCATCAATCTCATGTTTATCCATATCCAGGTTCAAGTTGTTTGACATCTCAATCACAGCCTTATTGATATTTGCAACCTCCTCATCCTTGAAAAATCCTTTGAGGTCATGGACAAACCCCATGAATGTCTTCTTCCAGAGGCCATTGACGCAGTCCTTGGTAACATCACCCCAGGACCAATCAAGGTTCTTGATGCAGTCATGAATATTGAAATCCTTCCAGAATTGCATCAGTCTCTTCTCAGTGTCTTCCTCAGGTTTAGCAATAGCCTAAGCAAAGATACTCATCAAGTATTAGGCCTTAAAAATTGTTATAACTTATTGATCCATTGGTTGGATCAAAGAGGTGGTATTTGGAGGGAGAAACATTACTTTGATATTGGGATGCAGATCACCAGTAAAAGGAGGATGTGCAGGAGCATTATTAATAATAAGCTAAATCTTGAAAGGTATGTTATTCTCCAAAGAGTACTTCTCCATTTTTTTGGTACAGCAGTTCAGGAGAGCATCTTGGAAGAGGAGCTAGGTTGTCCAAGGCTTCTTATTGCTCTTGTAATACACTGACAGTGTGTCCATACTGATATTCTTACAGGCTCTTGGTTTGTCTCGGTGCCAGATTACAGAAGGTTTCTTTCAATTTGTAGCCTGCAACATTGCCTCCAAGAAAAACTGTTTTTCTAGTCTTAAAACTTTGAGACTTGGCATTGATTTGGCCTCCTTATGGGTGAAAGTCCTTTCAGGTATCTATTTCTAGAATAGGAAGGCTCCATCCATATTGGATATTTTGTCCAGCAAACAATTATCTAGAGTTTCCAAAAATTCTTCAGCTGCTTTTACATCAGCACTTGCAGACTCACCACTTACTGTTATGTAATGAATACTGACTCTTGGTTTAGTAAGTTCATCATCATAGTCAGATCCAGACTTTTCTTTCACCATCACAAACAAACTTTTTATTTTGGCTATAATCATCATGGTGCTAAGGGGATATGCTTCTGTGTCTGCTCTCCAATCCCGATCATTAGAAGTTTCTCTATATCTGATATAAGCATTTCTCTAATTCATTAGTTTGTGTTGCCTTCAATAAAGCCAGTCCTTGAACAGCTCTTGTAACTTTGTTCTTATTCTTCAAGATTATAGCTGTGGTGGAATGAGACATACCTGACTGGCAAGTGAGCAATAACCATCATTGATTTTCCACCTTCATAGTAATCACCTTTAATTTTGTTTGTAGGTCAATCACTTGATGTGGCCTCTTACTGAAAAATTTAGCAGTGGATTCTGTAGGTTTAAAAGCCATGATGAATAAAACAACATAAGATTAAATCAAGCATAAGAGAAAATGATGTAATCAAGAAATGTGGTAAACAGGAGATGTAGCATAGCATACTGTTTTCCAGCAAACTTTTTCTTTTACAAGTTGAAAGAGTATACACTAAAATAACTATTGAAAGTATAGTAAGTACATAAACCAGTAACATGGTCATTTATTGTCATTAAGTATTATGCACTGTACATAATAGTATATACTATACTTTTATATGATGGGCAGCACAGATTTGTTAACACCAGCATCACTACAAATATGTGAGTAATGTGTTGTGCTATGACATTATGACAACTACAACATTACTAGATGATAGGAATTTTTCAGCTCCATTAGGACCTTATGCAATGACTGTATGTGCAGTCCATCATTGACCAAATTGTCATTGTGTGGTGCATAACTGTATCTCCTTCTTTTCAATTGTCTTAAATTCAAAATAATCTGCATGCCAAAGTGACACATTTGGGGTGGCATATTCTGCTACCCTTCACTTATCTCTATCAAAGGGAATTTGAGTAGCAGGGGAGAATTTTATCTCAAAGGAACTGCCTCTTTGATGAAGGCTTTTTTTCACCTCCGGATGTAATTCTTCTCTTTGGCATAAATGTGTGGTGTATAGTGGATATGCGGTCAGGCTTATTAGTTTCTGAGGAGTGCTATAACTCTAGATTAACTTTAAGGCTTGTAGCTTTAAATCAAATTGGTAGGTGGTCATTATACAGATTACTGAAGAAGCAGATTATGCAAGGAATGTGATGAGTTCAAATTCACACACATTCTCACTTTTAGTTTGAGCTAAACTTGGGATGTTCAAGTGAATATATTGAGTATGCAGCTATAGTTTGTAGCTCAAAAAGAGATCTTAGAGATGCAGCATTGGAAATGATTAGTTCATCAGTAGAAATTGAGGCCATGGATACAAATGAGATTTTCCTGGGGAAACCATGTAGAAGATGTGTGAGATGGTACATGAAGAAAATCCACATTTACTGATTGGGTGTTGTTTAGTAATTCAATAAAAATTGTTAGTATTTCTGAATGCTCGTCATTTCCAAATTTTGATATGAAGTATTTAACAGTGAAAATCTCATTTAATCTTCATAATAATCATATGAGATAGATACTATTATTATTTTCATTTTACAGATGAAGTAACAGTCTCAGAGAGGTTATGTGACTTGATCAAATACACATCTAGGAAGCGGTAAAACCACTTAGCACATTTGATTTAGCCTATACTCTTGACCAAAGTCATGTGCTTTTCACATATTTATTGAACAACAAAGAACATTACAAGGCATTTGAAATACAGCAGTGAAAAGGACAGACACTCCTGTTTTCATGGAACTTACTTTCTTGTGGTGAGACAGGCCTTAAACTTGTAAACCCATAAATAAAAATATAAGCCTAAATTGTGTTCAGGGTTATGAAGAAAATAATTGGGATAATATGATAGTGAATATAGGGATGGGGAGAAATACCTTAGATAGGTTAGATGAGGAAGACAGCTTTGATAATGCTTAATCTGAGATGAAAAATAAGAAGCCAGGGAAAGAGCTTTATAAGAATAGAGAACAGTAATTGAAAATACCTTGAGATGGGCCAGAATGAACAATGGAAAGAGTGGCATTGGAAGAAACTGGAGAAGCAGGAAGCAATCAAACCACATAAAGCCTTGCATGTTGCAGGGAGTAGTATAGATTTTATTCTAAAACTGTTGGGAAATAATTGAATAGTTTTAAGGAGAGTCATACAATCTAATTTATACATAAATATATCACTTTAGTTGCTCTCTAAAGAATAGATTGGAGGGAAATAAAAGGAAAAGAATTAGGAAGACCAAGAGGAAGTTATTACAACAGTCCATGCAAAAGATAATGGTGTGTGTGTGTGTTCGGCCGGCCGAGTGGCGCAATGGTTAAGAACTGGCTTGGGATGCCAGAGGGCCCCGGTTCGGATCCCACATATGAGGGCCAGTGACACTGCCCTCTACAGCTAAGATGCTGAACAACAGCTCAACCTGGAGCTGGGCTGCCCTGAGTCACGGGCGACGGCGTAGGCTGCAGCCCCTGTGGCAGTGGGTTGCCATGGGCTACCGTATGTAGCCAGCAGCCAGCGTGAGCGGCCAGCAGCCGCTGTGAGCGGCCCTCCAGAAGCCAACGACTGATCTGCCTCGCCCGGAAGAGCACAATGATGGTGCCAACTTGGGCCAGTGAAGCAACGTCCTCCACAACTAGACTGAAGAACAAAACGACAGCAACTTATCTGTTCCCCTTCCCCCAATTCCCCAGCGCTGTTCCCATCCCCCCAATTCCCCAATAAAAATCTTAAAAAAAAAGATAATGGTGCTTATTTTAAGGTAATATTATTGGAGATAAAAGGTAGACAGGATTGAGATATATTTTAGATATAGATACTATAGAACTATCTGATTGATATGGAAGGTAAGGAAAAGGGAGGAATAAAAATGATTTGTAGATTTTTTGAAAGATTTTTATTGGGTAATTGGGGGAATGGGAACAGCGCTGGAGAATTGGGGGAAGGGGAACAGACAAGTTGCTGTCGTTTTGTTCTTCAGTCTAGTTGTAGAGGACGTTGCTTCACTGGCCCAAGTTGGCACCATCATTGCGCTCTTTCCGGGCGAGGCAGATCAGTCGCCGGCTTCTGGAACGCCGCTCACTGCGGCTGCTGGCCACTCACGCTGGCTGCTGGCTACACACAGTAACACATGGCAACCCACTGCAGCAAGGGCTGCAGCCCACGCCGTCGCAGGCGACTCATGGCAGCCCAGCTCCAGGTTGAGCTGTTGTTCAGCATCTTAGCTGTGGAGGGCAGTGTCACTGGCCCTTGTATGTGGGATCCGAACTGGGGCCCTCTGGCGTCCCAAGCCAGGTCTTAACCATTGCGCCACTCGGCCGGCCCTCATTTGTAGATTTTTGAATCTGAGCAAATGTGATGATGGTGATTCCAATTTAATGAGATGGAGAACATTAGGCAAGTAATGGGTTTATGAGGAGAAATCAATGTTGTTTTGACAATGGTTGAGTTTGACTTTTCCATTAGTCACCCAAGTAGAGAGGCCAAGTAGAAAGTGATATATATGTCTGTAGCTCTGAAATATGTTTTAGATCATAGTTTTGAATTTAGAAGTTATCAACAGTTAAACCCATGGATGAGCAAAACCATTTACAAAGGGAAGAGAAGTTTAAAATGAAGAGAAGGGGATGGAAAACAATGGAAGGAAAGGGAATGGAAGGGAAGAAGAGGGAAAGGAGGGGGAGAAAAGAAAAAAGAAGAGGGAGTTGAAATCCCTGTGATTCAAGATTAAGGTACATTATTGTTTGGGAGTTGGATGCATAAGGATAAGCTAGGGAAAAAAAACATAAAGGAGTAACTAGTGCAATAAAAATATTTGACAATTTAAGCACTTTATTATTCTTAAAGTACTCCTCTCTATCGGCGTTAGTGACAATGTATTTTCCTCGTTTTCCTTCATTGCACAAAGGAAGAGATTTGCCTTCAATAAGAAAAGGTAAGCTTTCTCCATGATAGGAAGAGGAAGATAGAAATATGAATACTAATGCAGGTAAGTTTGTAAATTTGTTTGTGGGAAGATGATTCAGTTCTCTTTTGATGGTTTTTATGGTTTCATCAAAGCATAAGGTGATGCAATAAGCTAAGGGTGAAGATAGAATGGGCTTGGGGAGAGAATCACTGGATATGATTAAGCAAGGATTGTTTGAGAAGTAAAGCAAGAACCAAGAGAGAATGATATTATGGAAACTCAAGAAAAAAAGAGTTTCAGGTAGATAGGGACAATCTGTGTTATCAAATGTTTTCTAGAAGTTAATTAAGGTAAAGAAAATATTTTACATCAGAAAGTTATTTCTATTCTTAATAAAAGCAGATTCAGCAGAGTCATAAAGGTACAAGCGAGAGTATAGTGTATAGTGGCCTGGGGAAGAGTGAAAGAGGAGGAAATAGAAACTGGGAGGGAAGACAGACTTTTAAAGATTATCCAAAAAAAGAAGTGAAGTGAAAACTGCAAGAAAAGGTGACAACTTTGAGGAAAAGATTTATTTTATTTTAATGTTTATATTTAGCTCCTCCTCCAGTTTTATTGAAAAATAATTGATATGCTTGAGCATGTGAGTATAGGCTATAAGGAAGTATCCAGTAAACAAAGAGATACTGAAAAAAAGAGAATGGAGAGGGTATAATTAATGGTGAGAAGTCCTGTAGAAGACTAGCTGGGATGAGGTCAAGAACACAGGTGGAAGTGATTGTAAATTTGATAATGTGGCTATAGATTATTCTAAGAACATTTATAAGAGAAAGTTAAACTCCTGACATTTTCTGAAGTTCCCCACTGGATAGAACCACAATGCAATTTGTACGCTTAAAGGTATTCATTAATATCTCAATACAGCTGAATGTTTTTGTATGATTAAGTTGTCTAACACAAAATTGCTTAAGTATTTTCTTATTCCCTCAAAAAATCTATTCATAAAAGCAGATATGTGATTCTTCTTTAAAGATCTCTCCTTTAATTAGTATTTCTTATTTCCTATTTATGTGATGAGGAATTAAATAATAACATATTGTCCTTGATTCAATCTAAAGTGCATACATATGGTATTCTGGAAAAAGAAAAAAGAGTTATTTTAATTTTATTTCGTATATCTCTACTGAATACCTCATTAGTGTTTTAATTCATGCACACAAGTTTAAAATGTACTAAAAATGACAAGTACTAAATAGAAAGCATTGTTCACTCTCACAGTAAAGTACAATCATTCTGGGGAAGTGGAAGTGCTAGGGAAGAGTTGTCAGAATTGGTAGCTGAGTTGAGTTATATTGTGACCCTCTGAAAGCTAAGAATATTAGAAGCAAAAGGACCTGGTTGAATATGATCACATCATTTGTCTGGGAAATAGATGAATCAGGGTGGAAAGGATTGTAATATCCATTCACAAGTTCCTGTAGAACTTCTATACAACTGAAATATTAGTTTGTTGGAAGAGTCATGATGTATTTTTCTAAGTTTTTCATTGCAAAAATGAGTCATGACTTTTCCGACAACCCAATATAACTGCTTGGAATACTGTAATATGATCTGTCCCAATAAATGCTAATTAAAATATAGAATTGAGGG
Organism: Hipposideros armiger; assembly: GCF_001890085.2. Classification (NCBI taxonomy): domain Eukaryota; kingdom Metazoa; phylum Chordata; class Mammalia; order Chiroptera; family Hipposideridae; genus Hipposideros; species Hipposideros armiger. The sequence continues at coordinate 636,674 of NW_017731503.1, forward strand.
AGTAACAGTTTTTATTCCTCCATCATCTGCTCTCTGCTTAGCTGCCTGTGTTGGCAACAAGGGATGTTCAGAAGAGAAAATCAGAACAACTGACGATATGCAAATAACCCCATTTGTATGTTTAAGAAAAAAAACCCTTCATTTTGTAGTCACACTTTGGCATTTGTCATATTAGGACTTCACAGCTATGAGGGATGAGGTTAGGCACATAAATATGGAAATCAGGGAATCCAATCTTCCAAAAATTTCAAATTGAATTATCTCTACCTGGCCCATGTACATACAACAATTGTGTTTCTTAGAACTGTTGGTCATTCACTCCTCACCATAAATGAACTAATTCAGATATATTTTCTCCAAATAATTTATTTTCTCTAGTATTCACTTAACTGAAAATTTACTTTTTAAGTTCTGGACTATGAGTCCAAATGAGTTTTCTTGACTACCCATTGAGGTAGAACAAGCAATGAGATACATAAGTAAACATTTTGGGAAGTTAAATTAAGAATACATGTCTTCCTGACTGTTGTTTATAATGTTTAGTCCAGCTAATAATATTCTCTTAGGCAGCTCAACTGATATGAATTAGACACTGACTTTAGCCATATAAATAATTAAGCCATGAAATATACTACATTATTACAACAACAGGATCATATTGTAATATGTTTTAACAAAGAAACCATGCTAGGTTCTAGATAAAAGGACATTATGCAGATGCAGTCAGTGTCCACATGTGCAAAGACACTATTTAATTAGCAAAAGTAGTTAACCCTTATCCCCTTATCCATGGATTCAGACACCCGTGGTCAATAGTCATGTCTCAATGACCCTTCTTCTGATATATCCTCAGACAGTCAATAGTAGCCAAGCATTACATCACAATGCCTACATCATTCACCTCACTTCATCACATCATGTAGACATTGTATCATCTAACATCATCACAAGAAGAAGGGCAAGTACAGTATAATAAGATATTTTGGGAGAGAGACCACATTCACATACCTTTTATTACAGTATACTGTTATTGTTCTATTTTATTATTAGCTATTGTTAATCTCTTACTATGCTTAATTTATAAATTAAATTTTATTATAGGAAGATATGTATAGGAAAAACCATAGTATATAACTGAGGTTTCAGGCAACCACAGTAGGTCTTGGAACATATACTCTATATATAAAGGGAGACTACTGTATATGTTATATCACTATTGAACTTTGCAGATTTCAAAGTGTGAGGACTAAACTTTGTGAGGGTGAAAAGGGTAACTATTGCATTGTTCTGTACACCTGAAACTAACAATAAATAATTTAAAAAAAAATAAAAAAAAAATAAAAAAAGTATTAATACTTTTCCTCCCACCTTATAAGTTCTTCTTGCTGGATTAATAACCAAATTAACAGAGTCAGAATAACAGGGGAAAATAAAACATTTTAATACATGCACATGGAGAATTAAATATGAAAATTCCAAACACAGTGAAGCAACATTAGGTATATGAGTTTTTTGGTATATATATTTTTGGACAATGGAGAAAGGAAAGATGCAGTATTAGATGTCAGAGGTGAGAATAGGTGATTTACAGGTCGTTGAGGAAGAGGGGGACATACATGGCAGGAACATTCTAGCTGAGCAACTCAGAAACAATGGGACACAAGGGGTATCTAGCTAACACAGGCGATATCTAGCTAACCCGCCTGATGTCCTGTTTATTTACCATACTTAATTCAAATTAGGCTAAGGCAGCATGCTAAGATTTTTCTCCCTGAAGTAAGTTTCTCTATCTGAATCTCTTGGGCAGGAAAGGGGGGAAGGGTCAAAGTTTACTTCTGAGTCTTACTCCTTAATAAACAGTTTAAAATCAATACCCCAAAAGGCAACATCAAGGTGGCAAAATGTGGGTTCCCTTCAGTCCCAACTTTGAAACTTTAAATAAGTTTCACATTCTAGAAACTAAGTTGGTAGATTGCTCCATATTTCATTGATCCAATCATTCAGGTGAGAATAAGTTGAGTTAAACTGTTGAGTCTCATTTCAGGAGGTCGTGATGCAGATGGGTTCCAAAGTGGAGCCTATATTGTATAAGCAAGAAATCAGATACTTTATAAGTGGTATGTCTATGAAAACAAAGGAAAACAAAAGTTGATGATCAGAGCAAATTATAAACCAGTTTCTGAGCCTGTAAGGCTATCAGATGAGATTTCTAGATGTAAGGCTCAATTCTTCTATTCCTGGAATGAATACAGGGTGCAACAATGTGGTAGATTTTCCTGATCTGTAGTTTGAATGTCTTATGATGTCATCAGGTTGTCAGGTAAACTCTGCATGGTTTACACAGCATCACTCACTGAGATTATATAAGCATGAGTTGTTGTGTCAGTTTCTCTGAAATTTATATCATGATGTTATTTAACTGCAGTTTGTAAGGCTCAGAAAAAAACCAGTTTTAATTCTCAATAATTCCAAGGTAAAAAATTGGGAGAAAAATGAAACATTAGCTCAGAGGGTGTAGCTAAATATTTAAGAATACTAGAAAAATTCAGGATTCAGTTCAGTATACAGGTGAAAAATAAAACCTTAAACACAACTTAACTAGAATCTAATATCCATAACTGTCTATTATAGTTTCTATTGAAACAATTTTTCTCTCTAAAATCCCCCTCATTTTAAACAAAGATAGCCACATTAAGACTAATTTACTGCATAAGCCTAGTTTCAACAAATTTGGCCTCTTATTTGCATAAGTACAAGAATAACAATTGATCATATAGGCTCTTATAAATCTGCTTTACTGTAATTTCATAAGAAGTCTACAGATTAAACTCCAATTAACCTCTCGAGGCTAACAATCTAGTCATACTCTTACCATCAGACTTGGCCTACAATCCTTATAAATTTGGGTGAATTCCTTAGGTTCCAACATCTGCCCAAGGCCCTGGAGGTTCTTTCTTTGTATCTCCCAGGAAAGCAACCTTCGTTCCTTACCTGTAAAGACTGCTAGGAACCACATAAACAAGGAACCAGGTTATTTTTCCAAGGGACTTTATTGGCTTCCAAAGTCAATCTTAATTTCTTAATGCTTTCCAGTGGCATCCAGAGTCTGCATGTCTCTTTCAAACATGACATTCCAGTCAAAGTCTTGGTTAATAAAACCAGTTTCCAATTCTGTCCTATTATAAATGTTACTGAACTCAGGTTCAGTTGCTTGCCACTTATCAGCCAATGATGGAGAGACAAGGCCGGCATTCTGGGAAGATGGCAGACTGCTGTCTCAAAGACCAACTTTCCCATTTCTAGAAGATTCAGGAGGTTTTATAGGTACACAAGAAGAATCAGAACAAAGGAAAGGGGGAGTTAGTCACCTAACTCCTTGGTGCTGACATCTTGGGGATTGTCTCCTATGGTCCAATTTGTCCCACGATGGTTATCTCAAACCCGGTTGTAGGTATGATTCATATGTCATGTGATGGAAAGTTGCAGTCCAGAATTGAAGGCTGATTGCCAGCATCCAGATATCTGGGGGATGAATCAGTTTCTTTCAAGTCCAGTGTTCTGGTGATTAATCCAATTAACGAGGTATGTATATACTCTGGAGAAAACAGTTAGTGAATAATGTAGGAGGGGAAGGAAACTAAGAAAAATAAAGAAAAAGAAAATTGATAGTTGAATCTTGAAAAAATGCCCCATCACACTTACATTAAGAGAACAGATTCTTGTTGAATTTATGCAAGCAACCATATTGTCATGAAAATAATAATACTCACTAAGAATTTCCCAAATTATGTATGGATAGGCTAGGGAGAAAATTATAAATACAATAAAACCTTGGTTTGTGAGCATAATTCATTCCAGAAAAATGCTTGTAAATCAAAGCACTTGTATATCAAAGCGAATTTCCCCACAAGAAATAATGGAAACTCAGATGATTCATTCCACAACCCAAACATATTCATATGAAAATGATTACAATACTGTAATATAATACAAAATAATAAAGAAAATAGAAAATATAAAGAAAAATAAGCAAATTAACCCGCACTTACCTTTGAAAACTTCGTGGCTGGTGTGAGGGAGACAAGAGAGAGGAGGGTTATTGTATAGGACGATTTTCAGTATCACTAACAGAATCACTGCTATCTATTGGCTCAATGGATTATTTTTCTTTTCCTGCAAATTTAACAAGGAACCTACCCAATGATACTTGCTTTTGTCTCCTTTTGAGGATTTTGCAGAAATGTGACATTGCATTGTCATTAAACAGATTCACCGCTCACACTGCTACAGCAGTGCTCTTCTACAAAATTTTGCACTGTTTCCCACATTTTACACTTCTCCCTAATCTCATTTGAAGTGAGGGATTCCTCCACCTTTTTCTTTTCCTCCTTTGCAGACGATATCTTCTCCATAACCTCTTGCTGTTGCTTGCATTGCAGATCCACCAGTTTGTTGGTGGTCAGCTCCTGGCCATGTTCCTCCACCAGCTCTTGAATGTCATCCTCATTCACCTCCAGTCTCATGGTCTTCCCCAAGGACACAATTTCATTGAAAACTGGTGGCTCCTGTTCGTGAGCAAGCCCCACTAAGTCATGTCCAAAAATGCAATCAGGCCACAGTTTTCTCCAAGCAGAATTGAGGGTTCTCTTGGTGACCCCATCTAGGCTTTATTGATGATCTTGAGGCAGTTCACAATGTGGAAATGATTTTTCCAAAACTCTTGGAGGATAAGGTTTGTTCCTTCGGTCACCTTGAAGCATCTCTGAAATAGTGCTTTGGTGTAAAGCTTTTTAAAGTTTGAAATGACCTGCTCATCAGTGGGCTGGAGCATGAGTTGGCAAACTGTGGCTCTCAAGCCACATGTGGCTCTTTGATTATGTTCCATCTCAAAAATTTGCCGACCCCTGGAAGAGCCAATCTTGTCCCTCACAACAATTTAAAAATTATTTGAGAGCCATAAATGTATTTGTATGCAATCATAATTATGTGAATAATATTCGGTAAAAATGTTATAAATTAAACTATGATAGTTTTATTTTCATTTTCAATTTTACTTCAGAGCCACAGTTTGTGAGTCACAGTTTGCTGACCCCTGGCAGCTCTTCCATCTCAAAAGTTTGCTGACTCCTGGGCTGGAGAATTGGAAAGGTGTTAGGAAGAAAGAACTTGACTTTAATGAACTTTAATTCCTCCAGTAAATCATCCTCAAAGCCTGGAGGATGAGCAGGAGCATTATCCATAACCAGCAAGGCTTTGAGTGGCAGATTCTTTTTTAAAAGATATTTCTTCACTGCAGGACTGAAGACCTCATTGATCCACTCAAAAGAGCAAGATATGAGTGACCTAAGCCTTGCCGTTGGACCTCCACATAGCGATTAACTTCCGCATCGTTATTGTGTATGACCTTGAAGGTTCATGGATTCTCAGAATGATACTCAAGCAGGGGCTTGACTTTGAAATCCCCTCTTGCATGAGCACAAAACAAGAGGATGACGTGGTCTTTCATAAGCTTGTGACCAGGCATTGCATTTTCTTCTTCTGTAATGTAGGTCCTCTTTGGCATCTTTTTTCTAAAAAGGACCTATCTCATCACAGTTAGAAACTTGCTTTGGCAGGTAACACTCAGAAACCATGAGCTTCTGGAACTCAGTAGCAAACACCTCAGCTACCTTAGCATATGAACTCCAGCCTCTTTGTGCCTCACAACACTATGGATGCAACTTCTCTAAAAGTTATCAAACCATCCACTGCTTGACTTGAAGCCTTCTTCATTTTCTGTTGACGTACCTGGCAGTTTACTTACGAGGTCAGTGCAAAAGGCATTTCCTGTCTTGCAGATAAAATTTTCGGTCACCGTATCACCTGCTAGTCGCCTCTTGTTTATCCAAACCAGAAACAACTTTTCTACATCTTCCAGAACACATGGCCGTTGCTTTGATATTCTTGTGACTCCTTTTGCTGCATCTAGCTCCCTTATTTTGTCTTTCTTCTTTAATATTGTGCAAATAGTCAATATAGACTTCTTATAAAATCTTGCAATTTTAGCCACTCACATGCCTCATTTGTACTTCTCAATGATTTCCTTCTTAACTTCCACTGTAATCATCTCCTTCTTCTTACTGCCTTTCTTTTCAACCTTTTTCTACATGAGGGTCATTGTATACACTTGCATGGATGTTGACTACAGTACAGTATGTATTAATAAACTTTTGTTATATACTGTAGTTAATGTAACTGGAAATAAGGCAGCAGAGGAAAGGGTCTATATCAGCAGGCAGACTGACCAAGAATGAAGCAAAGCATTCCTAAGCTTACTCTTGTATGGAAAAGCAAAGGACTGTCCATAGGTGCTTTGAAGTGACCATAGATACAGTAATGCCAGTTGTGGGCACCTTCCAATGTTATGAAAAATCACTGATTTCTGCCAAACACCATGGTCTGAGACCGAGCATCTGAGCATGGGAGATGATCACTCACAATCTCGCAGTGAGAGAGAGAGAAGAACCATTGGCTCAGTTGTGATCATGTGCCATTCAGTGTCATGTACTATTCGTATTGCAAGACATCACTCTTTATCAAGTTATAATTGATTAGAAATGTTTGCTCATCTTGCAGAATACTTGCAGAACAAATTAAACACAATCAAAAGTTTTACTGTAGCTCAATATTGCTTATAAAGATATAATTTATGTACTTCTGATAAGATGGCAGAATAGACAGACACTGTGCCAGCTGCTTCCCATTATCACACCAAAATTACAAATAATTTCTAAAACATTCAACCTCGGAAGTCCCCTTAACACAAGATGAACAGAACCTCTAAACAAAGGACTTAAAGAGGAGGCCATGTCAAGTCTGGTAGGAGGGGCAGAGATGAGAGAAGGTGAACCCTGTGAGGGACACCTCAGCGGTGGAGAGGCTTCTCCGGTTGGGGGAGAGATTCTCCGATTGGGGGAGAGAACCTCTGGCCCCATACAGAGCTCACCACCCCAGAGTTATTTTGCTGGGAAGAGGAGTTCTACGATAGCTGGCAGTAGAACTTAGTGAGGACTCTCTTTGCTCAACTCGGTGAGGCTAAGGGCAGCTACAGAGCCAGTGGATCTGGTACATGGACTCGCTCGCTGGTGAGCACTCACCCAGTCCCTGGTGGAGGGAGTAGCTGTGTGAGTGGGACCTAGGAGCCTGCAGGGAAGGACTGAACTGAGAACCTTTGGCACAAGAGATGGAGGTTTTGAGATCATTGTTCCCCTGCTGTGGAGCTTCCACATGAGTAGTGTACAGGAAGGCATCATTTTTTCAGGGCCCACCCACACAGGTTCAGTTCTGGGACCACATTGGTCTGGTGGAATTGGCACAGGAGTGCATGTGTGCATGCGTGCACATCTGGCCTTGGATCCCCACCCTCCACACTCCTTGTGCTGTGTAGCCAGGGAAATGCAAAGCAGGCATGCACTGGCTCCAACAGGCTGTTCATTGAGATGTGGGATTGCACGAATTGCCTTAGGTCCCTAATCTCTGCACTGTGTGCACAGAGTTGACAGGGTGGCGATTGACTGTGGGGCTGCTTGGCCTGATTTGTGAGCAGCAGATTGGGACAGGCTGAGACTGGGAGTTTTTCTGGAAGTGTTGGACCATGAGCTATGCACCTGCATGATATAGTCGGGACTTTCCCGGTAAGTTTCGGTGGGCTGGTTGCCAATACAGGAGTGCATGCTAATCTGACTTGGTGGGAGTCACTGACCACACCCCTTGGTGCCTTGGGGGCCTGCCCTACCCACCTAGAGCTGTTTTTCTGAGGGCACCCTGAGCCCCTGGTGCCTGGCCCCCACTTCTACAGGCCAGAGAGGGTTTTTTGCAGCAGCACACAGCCCGCAACAACCTGTGAAAATTTTTGGTGGTGAGCAGGGTTCAAGAGCACACAGCAGCTAATTGCAGGAAGCTCACTAGAAGTCTGAGAGGGAGGCTGGTACATTACTTGCTGAACCCTTCACCCAACAGCTGGTGCTGAGTCGCCCAGAGTCTCTATTGCTGAGCAAGTGGTCTGCAGATTAAAGCGGACAGAGAGCCCCACCCCTTTTTTTTCTTTTTTTCTTTCTAGGTGATGCATCTAATAAATCAAAGCAATCACAGAGCGACAGCCAGAATGAAGAAACAAAGAAATATGTCCCACATAAAAGATCAGAAGAAACATCTAGAAATGGAACTAAATGAAACAGAGGTACCCAACCTTTCAGAGACAGAGTTTAGAACAATGATGATAAGAATGTTTAAGGAACTTAGTGAGGACCTAAAGAAGGATAGAGAAATCATAAAAAAACAACCAATTAGAACTAAAGAATACAAAACTGAAATGAAGAAAACACTTGAAGGAATCACCAGAAGAAGATATGAAGCAGAGGACCGGATCAGTGATTTAAAAGACAAAATAGCAGAAATCACCCAGTTGGAACAAAAAAAATAAAAATAAATAAACAACAAGGAAAATAGTTTAAGAGACCTGTGGGACAACATCAAGTTCAACAATATTCACATCAAAGGAATACCAGAAAGAGAAGACAAGAAGCAGGGAATCGAGAATGTATTTGAAGAAATAATGACTGAAACCATCCCTAACCTGGTGAAGGGAATCAATATACAATCCTAGGAAGTACAGGTAGTTCCAAATAAGCTGATCCCAAATAGGTCCACACCAAGACACATCATAGTTAAAATGGCAAAGGTTAAAGACAAAGACAGAATCCTAAAAGCAGCAAGAGTAAGACAGCAGGTTACATACGAAGGAACTCCTATAAGACTAACAGTTGACTTTTCTACAGAAACTCTGCAGACCAGAAGGGTGTGGCGGGAAATATTCAAAATGATGCAAAATAAAGGCCTACAACCAAGATTGCTCTACGCAGCAAGGCTGTCACTTAAAATTGAAGGAGAGACAAAGAGCTTCTCAAAAAAGAATAAGCTTAAAGAGTTCATTACCACCAAGCCAGCATTGCAGGGGATGCTAAAGGGGCTTTTTTAAACAGAAGAAAGAGGAAAACAAGCTAACCAAGGAAGATCAGAAATACAAATAACAAAATGGCAATAAATATGCACGTATCAATAATCACTTTAAATGTGAATGGATTAAATCCTCCAATCAAAAGACATAGAGTGGCTGAGTGGATAAGAATACAGGACCCATGCATACGCTATTTACAAGAGATTCATCTCAGATCAAAAGACACACACAGACTGAAAGTAAAGGGATGGAATAAGATATTTCACGCAAATGGAAATGAGAAAAAAGCTGGAGTAGAAATACTCATTTAAGACAAAATTGACATTAAAATGAAGACTACAATAAAAGACAAAGAAGGACACTACGTGATAATAAAGGGATCCAGTCAACAAGAGGACATAGCCCTAGTGAATATCTTTGCATCCAACATAGGAGCTCCTAAATATATAAAACAGATTTTGACAGACATAAAGATAGAGATCAACAGTAACACTATCGTAGTAGGGGACTACAACATCCCATTGTCACCAAGGGACAGATCCTCCAGACAGAAAATCAACATGGAAACAGTGGCCTTAAATGACACTTTAGACCAGCTTGATTTAATTGATACTTTTAGAGCATTTCACCTCAAAGGAAAAGAATATACATTCTTCTCAAGTGCACATGGAACATTTTCCAAGGTAGACCACATGTTAGGAAAGAAAAAATTCTCAATAATTTAAGCAGATTGAAATCATATCAAACATCTTCTCTGACCACAATGCTATGAAAATAGAAATCAATTTTAAGAAAACTGGAAAGCACACAAATACAAGGAGGGTGAATAATATGCTACTAAAAAGCTACTGGGTCAAAAATGAGATCAAGGAAGAAATCAAAAGCTATCTCAAGACAAACAACAATGAAAACACAACAACTCAAAATCTATGGGATGCAGTGAAAGCAGTCCTAAGAAGAAAATTCAGAGCAATGCAGGCCTATCTAAATAAACAAGAACAATCTCATATCAACAGACTATCTTTAAACATAAGGAAACTGGAGAAAGAACAGCAAAACAAGTCAAAGGGAGTACAAGGAAGGAAATAATAAAGACCAGAGCAGAAATAAATGAAACAGAGACCAAGAAAACAATACAAAAGATCAATGAAACCAAGAGCTGTTTTTTTGAAAAGATAAACAAAATTGACAAACCCTTAGCCAGACTCACCAAGAAAAAGAGAGAGAGGACCCAAATTAATAAAATCATAAATGAAAGAGGAGAAGTGACAACAGATACCACAGAAATACAGAAAATTGTAAGAAAATACTATGAGTAACTATAACCAACAAATTTGACAATCTGGAAAAAACAGATAAATTTATAGAAGCATGAAATCTACCAAGTGTGAACCAAGAGGAAATAGAATCTATGAACAGACTGATTACTAACAAAGAAATTAAATCAGTAATCAGCAAGCTTCCAACAAACAAAAGTCCTGGACCGGTTGGCTTCACAGGGGAATTTTACAAAACATTTAAAAAAGAATCAATACCTATTCTCTTCAAACTATTCCATAAAATACAGAAGGAGGGAAGGCTCCCAACCACATTATATGAAGCCACTATTACTCTGATCTTAAAATCAGACAAAGATATTACAAAATATATATATACAGGCTGATATCCTTAATGAACATAGATGCAAAATTCCTCAACAAAATACTAGCAAACCGAATTCAGCATCACATTAAAAAGATCATACACAATGATCAAGTGGGATTTTATTGGGGTATGCAAGGTTGGTTCAATATCCGCAAACCAATTAACATAATACATCATATTAACAAAATGAAAAATAAAAATCATATGATCATATCAATAGATGCAGAAAAAGCATTTGACACAATCCAGCAGCGATTTATGATAAAAACTCTTAGCCAAGTGGGAATAGGGGGATCATATCTCAACATAATTAAGGCCATATATGATAAACCCACAGCTAACATCATACTCAATGGGGAAAAGCTAAAAGCTTTCCCCTTAAGATCAGAAACAAGACAAGGCTGCCCACTTTCACCATTTCTATTCAACATAGTTCTGGAAGTTCTGGCCACAGCAATCAGACAAGAAAATGAAATAAAACGCATCCAAATTGGAAAGGAGGAAGTAAAATTGTCATTATATGCAGATAACATGATACTATATATAGAGAATTCCCAAAACTCTAGCAAAAAACTGTTAGAACTGATAAATGAATTTAGTGAGGTAGCAGGATACAAAATTAACATTCAGAAATCAGTTGCATTTGTATACACCTATAATAAGCTATCAGAAGAATAAATCAAGAAATCAATCCCATTTACAATTACTTGAAAAACAATAAAATACCTAGGAATAAATTTAACCAAAGAAATAAAAGACCTGTACTCAGAAAATTACAAGACATTGAAGAGATAAATCATAGAGGATACAAATAAATGGAATTACATACCATGTTCATGGATAGGAATAATTAATATAGTTAAAATGTCAATACTACCTAAGGCAATATATAGATTCAATGCATTTCCTATCAAACTACCAAGGACATTTTTCTCAGAAATAAAACATATAATCCTAAATTTTATATGGAACCATAAAAGACCCTGAATAGCCATGGCAATCTTGAGAAATAAGAACAAAGTGGGAGGTATCATGCTACCCAACACCAAATCATACTACAAGGCTACAGTAATCAAAACAGTATGGTACTGGCATAAAAACAGACACATAGACCAATGGAACAGAACAGGAGCCCAGAAATAAACCCATCCATTTATGGTCATTTAATCTATGACAATGGAAGCAAGAATTTACATTGGAGTAAAGATAGTCTATTTAACAAATGGTGCTGGGAAAATTGGACTGACACGTGCAAAAAAATGAAAATGGACCACGTACTTACACCATACACGAGAACAAATTCAAAATGGATTAAAGACTTAAATGTAAGACCTGAAACTATAAAACTCCTAGAAGAAACATAGGGAGTAAATTTGCATACGTTACCCTCAGTAATATTTTTACTGATATACCTTCTTGGGCAAGGGAAATAAAAGGAAAAATAAACATGGGATTACATCAAACTTAAAAGTTTTTCATAGCAAAGGAAATCATCAATGAAACAAAAAGGCAGCCTACTGAATGGGAGAAGATATTTGCCAACAGTACATCTGATAAGGGTTTAATATCCAAAATTTAATAACATTCATTCAGCTCAACACCAAAAAAGCAAACAACCCAATTAAAAAATGGGCAGAGGAAATGAAGAGGCATTTCTCTAAAGAGGACATACAGATGGCCAACAGGTATATGAAAAAATGTTCAACTTCACTAATCATTAGGGAAATGCAAATAAAAACCACAATGAGATACCATTTCACTCTGGTCAGAATGGCTAGCATCAATAAATCAATAAACAACAAGTGCTGGCGAGGCTGTGGAGAAAAGGGAACTCTGGTGCACTGTTGGTGGGACTGCAGATTGGTGCAGCCATTATGGAAATCAGTATGGCGTTATCTCAAAAAACTGGAAATGGAACTACCGTATGACCCAGCAATTCCACTCTTGGGTATGTATTCAGAGAAAACAAAGATGCTAATTCAAAAAAATATATGCATCCCTATGTTTATTGCAGCACTATTTACAATAGCCAAGACTTGGAAACAACCGAAATGCCTTTCAGTAGAGGACTGGATTAAGGAACTGTGGTCCATTTATACAATGGAGTACTACTCCACTATAAAGAAGAATGAAATTCTACCATTTGTAACGATATGGATAGACCTAGAGACTATTATGTTAAGTGAAATAAGTCAGTCGGAGAAAGACAAATATTATATGATCTCACTTATATATGGAATCCAGAAAATTGAATGAACAAGCAAAATAAACAAAAATAGTCTCACAGATAGAGGAAAAACTGATGGTTGTTAGTTGGGATGGGGGTGGGGGTGAGGGAGAAAGGAAAGGGTTTAGACAACATAAATAATTACAATATTGCCACAGATATATGAAAGACAGTTCGAGGAATATAATTAATAATGTCAGAAATATTTCGTAGGGTGTCAGATGGTAACATATCTTGTTAGGGAGACCACTTGATGGATAGGGTAGAGGCTTGATCACTGCACTGTACACCAGAAGCTGATGTATAATATTGTATGTCAACTAACTAACTAACTAACTATATATATATATATATATATATATATATATATACATATATATATATATATATATATATATATA
>NW_017731503.1:654500-658574 GCF_001890085.2 Hipposideros armiger
TCCTCCACAACTAGACTGAAGAACAAAACGACAGCAACTTGTCTGTTCCCCTTCCCCCAATTCCCCAGCACTGTTCCCTTCCCCGCAATTCCCCAATAAAAATCTTTAAAAAAAAAGAACAGAACCTGTAGAGAATTTTTATGAGAATTTGGGTTTATTTGAGCTAAACTGATAACATGCCAGGAAGCAAGGTCTCATGCTCTATCCAAACCGTTTTATTTACCACATATCAGTGAAATCATATGGTTCTCGACTTTTTCTGTCTGGCTTATTTTGCTTAGCATTATAATTGCAAGATCCATCCATGTTGTCACAAATGGCACTATTTCATCTTTTCTTATTGCAGATGAGCCACTCGGCCGGCCCTCATTAAGTTTATGTGAAAGAAAGTTTCATATTTCGAGTGTTCCATTTTCTTCAGCATGCTTCCTTTCTCCATCCCTTTGTGCCAGTTCATGTATTTACCCTCTCCCCTTTTATGGTTTTGTTGTCACAAATTATCCCTATCTATGTTGGGAGTTGATTTCTGCACTGCAGTAGCAAATTGTCTTTTTCCTCTTTTTTAAAAACAATATTTTTTCTTGTTTACGCTGTATGCTATGTTTAAGTATTTAGTGGCTTATTTGGTGTAGGGGTTGCCATTTCCTGCTTCTATCTGTTCATAATACTACTCATGGTTTTGTATTTTTTTGCTTTTTGTTTCCAGATAGCCTTCTTCAATATTTCTTGTAGTGCAGGTCGTGTGCCAGAAAATTTCCACAGCTTCTGTATGTCTGGAAAGGTCTTTATTCCTCCTTCATATCTAAAGGATACCTTTGCTGGATATATTGTTTTCAGCTCATAATTTCTCTCAATAGTTTAAATATTTTATTCCAGTCCCTTCTAGTTTGTAGAGTTTCTACTGAAAAGTCTGATGATAATCTAATGGGTTTTCCTTTGTAGGTTACTGTCTTCCTTTCCCTGGCTGCCTTAAGAATTTTTTATTTGATATTAATTTTTTTTCTTTAGTTGCGAAGGGAATTTCTTTAATTCTTTTTGTAAGATCCTCATGGGAACCTAGTTTTATAATGAAGACACCACCTTTATTTTGTGTGTGTGGTTCTATGGAATAAATTTTTTGTTTGTTTGTTCTTAAATTATTTTTTATTATGAAATACACGTTTTTTAGAATTAGTTTCAGCTGTACAACACAGTGAAATAGTTATACTTTTTACCCCTCATAGTGACAACCCCCTCCCTAATCTGCTGCCCCATTTCCCCCAATATCATACATATCTATTACAATTCCTTTGACTCCATTCCCACACTATACTCCACGTCCCATGACTCTCTCTCTCTCTCTCTCTCTCTCTCTCTATATATATATATATATATATATATATATATATATATATATTCAATTATAGTTGACATACAATATTATACAACATCAGCTTCAGGTGTACAATACAGTGATCAAGCCTCTTCCCCATCCATGATGCAACACATGTGACCACCTGACAAAACATTCACAACCTTATCAATTACATTTTTCGAACTGGCTGCCATGTCCCCATGGCAACACTGCAGCTGCGTATGTATGCTGTCCAGCCCCTTCCTCTCTCCCTCATCCCCAACCCCCCCAAACAAAAGCCATCAACTGCACCCCCACATCTCTGACACCACCTCTGTTCACTTTCCTCTCCCATTCAGTTTTTTAGAGTCCACATACAAGTGAAATCATATAGTATTTGTCTTTCTCGAACTGACTTATTTCACTTAACATAATAGTCTCTAAGTCCATCCATATCATCCCAAATGTTACAATTTTATTCTTCTTTATGGCGGAGTAATACTCCATTGTATAAATGTACCACAATTTCTTTTCTTTTTTTTTTTTTCTTCTAAAGNTATATATATATATATATATATATATAGACACGGGACGTGGAATATATTGTGGGAGTGAAGTCAAGGGAATTGTAATAGATATGTATGATATGGGGGTGAAGTTGGTTGGTGGATTGGGGGAGGGGGGTTGTCACTTAGAAGGGTAAAAAGTATAACTGTTGCACTGTGTTGTACAACTGAAACTAATTTTTAAAAAATGTGTATTTCACAAAAAAAAAATTTTTAAAGATATAATTTACCAAATTGCTCTAAGTAAAACAAATGTTTTATATCTGAAAAACAAGATTTAAAAATCAGAAGTTATAGGGCCGGCCAAGTGGCTCAGTTGGTTAAGAGCTCGCTCAAGAGTTTGAGCTCTGAGCAACAGCGGTTTGAGTCCAGCCCGAGCTGATCAGGCACTGAGCTGCCAACAGGTAGCAGGATGGCTTAGCTTAAAAAAAAAATCAGAAATTGTAAAAATTATAATTTTCAATTCACTCAGTCCCATATATTTTTTTGTTTATCCTGATCATTTGCTAGTATTTCCATGAATCCAGTTGTTCCTCAGAGTTTTATACGTTTTCATCCAGTTTAAATGTATGAACTTAAAATTCACTCTCAAAAACCTGTATCTTAAAATAAGCAAAAAGTCTTCTCTGTGGATCTTTCTGGACATGAAATATATGTAGAAAAGCATCAAAATAAAACAATGACTATCTGTAAATGACAAAGAAACCTAAATTACATGGCTATGGGTCTGATTATAATGCAATTGACACAGAGCTTTGCTATTTTGTAAGAAGACATTTTAAGATAAGAATTAGAATTATAAGTGAAATTATATCAGAGCTTTGTAGACTATTGGATAATTTTATATTTTCTCTGGAACATCCATTCTAGTATTAATACATGCATACAGATAAAACATAATTATTATTTCTTTATTTGACAAAGCCTGCCATGTAATTTTTGTATATCAAATAGGCCTTAGTGAGTATAAAAATTCTCTTTTATAAGGAGAGAGAACAAATCTTTGAGGTATACCCGGGGCCTATTGGAAATACACAAAGTCATTACCCAAAGCTTAAGAAAAAGTATTTTAAAATTTCAAACCATTGTCACCCCAATAAATTTAATATCAAAAAATAGTTGATTTAAACCAATTAGAATAAAGTTTTCTATTGAATTTCCACAGAAAAATTTCCCACCTGGAAAGGTCGGTCCTCAAACATACTTCCCAAAAAATCATATATAATTATGAAACAATATTAAATTATCTATTTACACAAATTGATAATAAAAAATATCAAACATAAATACAGGTTAGCAAAACTTTAGTTCTTAGGATTAAGATTGCTTTCTTAAGTAATCAAGGACCTGATTAATATAACAGAAAAGTATTTAATAAAGCATAGAATCTTTATTTTCTAGGCCAAAAGCTTTTCATAATATCTTCCTTGTAGCAGAACAAATACAGGAAAAAAAACTTTTTCTTTTAAACAGACTGAAAAAGAACCAAACTCTTGTTTTGCATCAGTTTACTTTTGACATTTGAACTCACTTAATTTAATATTACCCAATCTTATCCAGCTTAACCATATATAAAATTTCCTCAGATTTATCTTCTCAAACCTTCTCCAACTTTACTAGTTCCTTTAGTTTGTCTCTTACTCATTTTGAAATAGCCAATACTAGGACAAATCACTTTTTTTAATTTCCTTCAAAATATATCATTATACGTTCTAACTTCTATTACCAAAAACACAGTTTCTTTCCATTTTACTTAGAACTCTTAACTCTTGGAAACATCAATATCTAGTGACCACTAAAAAGTAAGCAATTACTATTCTTAAATTGGAAAATTTATGAATATATTCTTTTTTAAAAAAAAAAGATTTTATTGGGGAATTGGGGGAGGGGAACAGTGCTGGGGAATTGGGGTAAGGGTAACAGACAATTTGCTGTTGTTTTGCTCTTCAGTCTAGTTGTGGAGGACGTTGCTTCACTGGTCCATGTTGGTATTATCATTGTGCTCTTCCCTGATGAGGCAGATTGGTTGCTGGCCTCTGGACGGCCACTCACAGCAGCTCTTGGCAGCTCACACCAGCTGCCGGCTGTTCACACTGGCTGCCAGCCACACACGGTAGCTTATGGCAGCCCTCTGCAGCAGGGGCTGCAGCCTATGCCATCGCTGGTGACTCATGG
>NW_017731503.1:662089-663254 GCF_001890085.2 Hipposideros armiger
CTGTGAAGCCATCTGGTCCAGGACTTTTGTTTGTTGGAAGCTTGTTGATTACTGACTCAATTTCTTTGGTAGTAATCAGTCTGCTCAGAGTTTCTGTTTCTTTTTGGTTCAGACTTGATAGATTGCAAGCTTCTAGAAATTTATCCATTTCTTCCAGATTGTCAAATTTGTTGACATAAAGCTGCTCGTAGTGTTGTCTTACAATTTCCTGTATTTCTGTGCCATCTGTTGTCACTTCCCCTCTTTCATTTATGATTTTATTAATTTGGGTCATCTCTCTCTTTTTCTTGGTGAGTCTGGCTAAGGGTTTGTCGATTTTGTTTAATTTTTCAAAAAACTAGCTCTTGGTTTCATTGATCTTTTGTATTGTTTTTTTGGTCTCTACTTCATTTATTTCTGCACTGGTCTTTATTATTTCCTTCCTTGTACTCCCTTTGGGCTGGTTTTGCTGTTTCATCTCCAGTTCCCTTAGGTGTAAAGATAGTCTGCTGATATGAGATTGTTCTTCTTCCTTTAGATAAGCCTGCAATGCTATGAATTTTCCTCTTAGGACTGTCTTCGCTGTGTCCCATAGATTTTGTGTTGTTGTGTTTTCATTGTCATTTGTCTTGAGATAGCTTTTGATTTCTTCCTTAATGTCAGTTTTGACCGAGTTGCTATTAGTAGCATGTTATTCAGCCTCCATGTGTTTGTGTGCTTTCCAGGTTTCTTTTTATAATTGATTTCTAGTTTTATAGCATTGTGGTCAGAGAAGATGCTTGCTGTGATTTCAATCTTCTGAAATTTATTGAGACTGGTTTTGTGTCCTAACATGTGGTCTATCTTGGAAAATATTCCATGTGCACTTGAGAAGAATGTATAATCTGTTGCTTTAGGGTGAAATGCTCTAAAAATATCAATTAAATCCAGCTGTTCTAAAGTGTCTTTTAATGCCACTATTTTCATGTTGATTTTCTGTCTGGTGGATCTGTCCATTGGTTACAATGGAGTGTTGAAGTCCCCTACTACGATAATATTGCTGTTGATCTCTGTGTTTATGTCTGTCAAAATCTGTTTTGTATATTTAGGAGCTCCTATGTTGGGTGCATAGAAGTTTACTAGGGTTATGTCCTCTTGTTCAATTGATCCTTTTATTATTATGTAGTGTCCTTCTTTGTCTTTTATT
>NW_017731503.1:664398-674804 GCF_001890085.2 Hipposideros armiger
TTCCTGAAACATTCTTATCATCAGTGTTCTAAACTCTGTCTCTGAAAGGTTGGATACCTCTGTTTCATTTAGTTGCATTTCTTGAGGTTTCTTCTGATCTTTTACTTGGGACATGTTTCTTTGTTTCTTCATTCTGGCTAATGCTCTGATTGCTTCGATGTATTAGATCACCTAGAAAGAAAGAAGAAAAAGAGAAAAAAAATGAGAAAGAGGGACTAAAAAGGAAAAAGAGAAAAGAAAAAAAAAAAGAAAAAAGGAGGGGCTCTCTGCCCGGTGTAATCTGCACTGCAGACCAGTTGCTCAGCAATAGAGAGATTCTGGGCGACTCAGCACCAGCTGCTGGGGGGAAGGGCTCAGTGTGTCATGCGCCAACCTCCCTCTAGACGTGAAGTAAACTTCCCACAATTAGTTGCTGTGTGCTCTGGAACTGTGCTCACCACCAAAAATCTTCACAGGTTGTTGCGGGCTGTCTGCTGCTGCAAAAAAACCCTCTGTGGCCTGCAGAGGTAGGAGCTAGGGACCAGGGGCTCAGGGTGCCCCTGGCAACACAGCTCTAGGTGGGCGGGGAAGGCCCCCAAGGCATCACAGGATGTGGTCAGTTGCTCCCACCAAGTCAGAGCTGCATGCACTCCTGCATCGTCAGCCAACCCACACAAACTCACCTGGAAAGCCTCGGCTGAGTCACGCAGGCGCACAGCTCGCAGCCCTAAACTTCCAGGAAAACTCCCTGTCTCAGCCTGTCCCTATCAGCCGCTCTAAGATCATGCCGAGCAGCCCAACAGCCAATTGCTACCAAGACAATTCTGCATGTGCAGTGTGGAAATCAGGGACCTAAGGCGAGTCACGCACTTCCGGATCTGTTTTAGTCAGAGTGCACTTGCCTGGCGTTTCCCTGGCTATGCAGCACAAACAGTATGGAGGGTGGGGATCCAAGGCCGGATGCGCACGCATGCACATATGCACTCCTGCACCAATTCCAGCAGACCAATGCAGTCCCAGACCTGAGCCTCTGTGGGAGGGCCCGGCCCTGAAAAAATGGCGGCCTCCTGTGCACCACTCGCGTGCAAGCTCCGCACCAGTGGAACAATTGTTCCACAAACCTCCAGCTCCCGCGCCAAAGGCACTCAGTTCAGTCCTTCCCAGAGGCTCCTGGGCCCCGCTCACAAAGCCACTCCCTCCACCAGGAATTGGGTGAGTGCTCACCAGCGAATGAGTCGGTTTGCCGGCTCCACTGTTTCTCCAGATGCCCCCAGCCTCACCGAGCTGAGCAAAGAGAGTCCTATTTTCTCCTTCGAGCTATCGTAGGACTCGTCTTCCTGGCAACGTAACTCTGGGGTGGTGAGCGCGGTGTGGGACCGGAGGGTCTCGCCCCCAACTGGAGAAGCCTCCCCACCGCTGAGGTGACCCTCATAGGGTTCACCCTCTCTCGTCTCCGCCCCTCCTACCAGACTCGATGTGGCCTCCTCTTTAAGTCCTTCGTTTAGAGGTTCTGTTCATCTAGGGTTCAGGGAACTTCCGAGGTTGAATATCTTATAAATTATTTGTAATTTTGGTGTGATCCTGGGAGGTAGTCGGCACAGTGTCTGTCTATTCCGCCATCTTACCGGAAGTCTCGGAGACACCACCTTTAACCTGCTAACTTGTTGAGGAAGAATCCCAACAGCCAACAAATACCCTGGAGGAAAGAAACACACCCTTGAAAAACACAGCCCTGAAGAGTTTTCAACACAGTTTCTCTGATGAGTGCCACAAATTGATGTGGACAGGGAAGAAGAAAGACAAAACATAATCTTTACCCTGGGTTACTTCTGTTTACTTCAGGAGTCACTTTGATGAGATCATCAAGGCTCCGGCTCCCTATCTCTTCTCACATGAGAGGAACGGGTGTTGAGATCCTCCTGGAAGACCATGTTGGCTTCTTTGGTTGGGGCTGGCAATCTTGCCAGGGTACACTCTGTATCCCCATGGCCCCCTAGTTTACTTCTGTTTACTTCAGGGATCATTTTGATGAGATCAAGGCCCTGGCCCCATTGCCACTCTCTCTCTTTCTCATAGTGGAGCATCATAACAACTATTGATTCAGAGAGTTCTTTAAGAGGTCCCCTTCTCCTGAGGGCAAGGGAACCAAAGATCAGTTGACCCTCTAAGCATTTTTGACTCAGCTTTATTTTACTTAGAGACAAGGAGAATGTTGAGCTAAGGAGAATGAGAACACTTTTTCTCCGTGGTTAATTTTTTACAGTTTCAATACAGTATGCCTTGGAGAAAGCCTGTTGAGATTGAGGTAATTAGGTGTTCTATTTGTTTTTTGGATTCATAGAACCATTTCTTTTCACAAGTTTCGGAAGTTCTCATTTACTACTTATTTGAATATACTGTCTGTTCCCTTCTACTTTCTTCTCTTTCTGGTATGCCCATTATTGTTATATTGCTCTCTCTGATGCAGTCAGAAAGTTTTGTAGAGCTTTTTCATTTATTTTAACCCTCAAGTCTCTCTCTTCTTCGATCTGTGTCATTTCCAGATTTCTATCTTCGACATCACTGATTCTTTCTTTCATCTGGTCTTTCATCAAGCTGGCTATTTCATTCTTCATTTCTTTTATTGCATTCTTAGTGTTCAGAAAATATATTTGCTTATTTTTTAGCTTTTCAAACTCTTTGGTAAAATGTTCATGTTGTTCTTTGATTGTGTTTCTGAATTCATTAAAACTGCCTCTCTGTTTTCTTGCATTTCATTGAGTTTTTCTTTTCTTTTTTTTTTAGAACTGCAATCTTGAATTCTCTTTTATTTAAGTCACATATTTCCATGTGTTTATGTTTATTTTTCTGGAGACTTTTCATTTTCTTTCTGATCTGCCTTGTTACCTTGGTTATTCATGGCAATTAATGAATTATTATTCCTCTTCCTAGGTATCTATAGGAGTGGGTTTTGCAACAAGTTGGTTGGAAGTGGTCTTTCTTTTGCTTTCCAGTAGATGTTTGTAGAATGCTTTATTATCTCTCCTACTGCAGCCTTTTATTCTCTCTCACGTTGTAGAGCTATATTTTCTCTGCACGGTTCCAACTTCTCATACAATGGGGGGATTCCCTGGAAGGTAGCCTTCTCCTCTGTCAGCAGATCACCTTGGTCTCAGGGCACCACCTCTGTTGGGGGATTGTAGAGCTTCTGAAATTCCAAAGCTCATCATGCACCAGATTCAGGGCATGTGTGTCTCAGCAGCTACATTTACCCCTGCAGGGATCCACCCAGAATGGTGGGGGCAGGCGCATGGTGAGTTGTGAGAGGTGGCTTTGAGCATTGGTGGCAACCACCAGCACAGCTAATGCTGCACCCGAGACTCTCTCCCCTGTGACGGAACTAGTTGTGCTGCAAGTCTACAGCTGTGGGTTGCAGTTTTCAGAACTGCAAACATTCTGTTCTTTTGACTTGACACTGTTACTGTTCTGCTTCTAGCACTGGACAAGTTGGGGTGGGACAGGCTCTGGAAGGGTGGGGAGGGGGCGGCTAGGCTCTGTGCCTTTGCATTCCACCTTCTGCCTGGCAGTCAGGGCTTAAATTGCCATTTTCACTTTTCTTCCTTCAGTCTTTGCTCCAAGGTCTCTACCGTGAGCATTGGGTTTAGCCATAGTATCATTATATGCAGATCCCTCAGGCAAGACTGTAAGCCATAATGGGAGCTCCAACAGTCTGAAATCTTTGACTGCTGTAGCTCCAGAATGCATGGAGCTCAGAGTTCCAGTTTGCATCCTGTAGCCCTCTAAGCCTGCATCTCTGCACTTCCCGTTTCCCTGATCTCCACTCGCCCAATTTTCTCACCTTTAGATGATTTCAATTGTGTGTCTCTTAGTCTTGCCTGTCTCCTCTGCAGGGAGTCTTCTGTGGAATTATAGCTGTTCAATTTGTTGTAAATTCCAGGAAAGATTTCAAGAGGCTCACCTTACGCCACCATTTCTATGATGTCTTTCACCTACCTAATTCTTAATAGTGATTTCTTATCACTATTAATAGGTGGAGTTTTAATAGAAATTCCACTTTCTTTATACTGTTTAAATGTTTTACAAGTACTATGTACTACATAGTGATCCTAGCTATTACATGGATTTAGCCATTTTTATTATTTTAGCATTCTCTAGGCGATGAGAACTCTATCTCCCTCTCATTTTATGCTCATTAAAGAAGTATGATGCTGTAATATTCTAAGGTCTTGATAACCTTTTAAAATAATAAAATTACTAATTAAAATGTATTACTATTCCTGAGAAATAGTAAAATGTTGGTCATTATTTTGAAATTTGCCTCAGAGTGTATAATTATCCTTTTTTGTTAAATTTTATGTTTTTATTTTTATATTTTTTATGTTCCTTATGTTATTTTGGTCTTAAAAGTGATCCAAAGGGAATGATTAATATAATATAGTTTAGTAAATCGTTAAGAAGAATTTGGATGAATATAATATCTTTTAATGGGAGCCATTTCTAGTTATTAAAATCCTGATTCTCACATTAAAAATGCACTTGATATAATACTACTTTATAATTTCCAGTATCTTAATTTTTTTCTTTCATTTCATATTTGCTCTTCAAACTAAGATAGTTTGACTTGAATTGGAAAAAAATTAAATGAATGATTAAATAGGCAATACCATAAACAAATCTCTCAATATCACAAATTTTCTAAAACAATTATGGAATATTCAACACATACATATAGGTAACACAAAACAAATGCATCTCACTTCCATGGCAAGTAAAAAGTAATCGGCTTTTTCCCCTTTTCTTTTTAACTTTGGTATTCTGCAGTCCTTTCTGAGAGTATTGTATGTCGCCCACTGACTCTACCTAGGAATATCTCTCAGTGGCAAAAATATGACTGTGAAAAATAAATCCTATTTTAAATCTGTGAAGAAATAAAGAAATATATATTTTGACTTACCAAAAAGGAAAATGCATTTTCTTTGTGATAACTTTATTTAAACTTTGTCACCATGAACACATATCATCACAGTTTTAATTAATGAAACCAGGTGAAAACTTAGTTGAATAACTGATTAAAAATATATATATCACATAATTCCTGTTGTGTAATTAAGTAGGATTTTTCTTATAAATAACATGAAGAGTGTCCTTTGGAGAAAGTATAATTATCTGAAAAGCAACCGCAATTACTGTCATTAGATTTTTTGGGGGGAAAAAAATTATGAAAAATCATAAGGTAACCATTATTAAACATGATCAAGCTATGGGAAAATGTTTTTTAAATGATACTTAAGAATTAATCAATTAAATCTAAGAGAATCTGTCACATGAAGACTACACAGGTTGTGATAATGGCTTTGTTTATTTGGTTTTAGTGTTTATCTGTTTGTTTTTTGTAAACAACATGTAGGGAAATAAGTTAAAATATTTTACAACCTTTAATGACAAACTTAATCCCTTATTGAACCTGTTGTTTTTCATAAAAACTCACATGATAAAAGGATCATATTTCATTTTATGTAACTAAATCATCAGAAAAACACTTAATATTTGTAGGAAAAAAATCAAGTAAATTTCAAAATTAATGGACCTGTACTATATTCCTATTTTTAATTGTCATTTTACTGTAGACTAGGACCACATCTTTCACTAAATTTTCTTAGCAGTATAGTCATTGTATGTTAAAATTATCTTTAGAACCAAGACAATACACATCATTTATAAAATTTTTCTCCTTAAGCACACTGAAAAGCAAATAAATGATTTCAAAGCCCCTAGGGGTCTGGGGAAACCTAGTCCAAAACATCTACCAGCAAATTCATTGCTTTCTTGAATCTTTAGTGATCTCTTAAAAATGCACATTGATTTTGTATCCTATTCTAAAACACGTATTTGTTTAAATAAAAATTGATAAAGATTTCTTTCAACTGGATATTTTGGGTAAAATTGATGTTACAGACAGGTGCATCATTTTATATTCTGACTTTGTATAATTTTAGACCAAAGTTAAGTTTGAGAAACACAATGCTACAGAATGTCAGGGCCCAAAGTTAAGACTGAAAAAATACGATATAATGTAACTTCTCTTTAGAAGTATTTGAACAAGAAATTTATGCTGCATTTCATTAAAGAACCATAATAAAAACAACCTCTTCATAAAACACTACCAGTGTGAAGAGTTTAGAGTGAGGCAACCGATTCATTTTAGTCATTTACAGTGTCATAAAGTATTTATTAGTTTTAACCAAACCTGAATCCTTGTAATTTTGACTTATTAATCTTAGTTCTGTTCTAGATGTAGTCATATGTTATGACTCCTAAAAGCATAAATCCCAGAATTAGACTACATAAGAGTGTTCTTAAAAATGAAACTCAAATTTTAATATATGTGAAATATGAGTGTGCCCTTTGCCCTTCCATAATGTGTGTGTGGAGTGGGGAAGTAGGAGGAAAGGGGGAAGAATTACCTTGATCTACTATTTAAGTGAACAGAATGAATGCATGACCAAGCAAAAATACATAAAGTTTTTTTATGCTGGTGATATAAGATATCCAATATCAAAATTAACATTGTTGAATTGTTAAAAACAAACAAACAAAAAAAACCATCCACCTTGTGGTTATAAAAAAAAATCATATATCATGTGGTTATATATTAATATTTGTAGCTAATTTATCTTGATGGACTCAAGTAGTTCTATTTAATTAGATATTCTATAGGAAATCTACATATATTCTGTTACAATTGGTGGTTGGCAATTTCTTCAATTTTAAATTTCCTAGTCAAGCTGGCTCTTTATAAGAATCACAAATAGAGACTATAAAAGAAAGATAATAAATATGCTTAAATAAAAACAACAGTAACAAAAACAAATACCAACTTGCCATTTATTTAGTATGTAATATGTGTCAGATATGGTGGAAGGGACTTTAGATAAAGAATTTTATTTAATGATCACAACCATTGAAGACTATATTTCTGTTTATAGAACAGATGAGAAATTGAAATGCAGAGAGATTAACAAGTTTACCTAAGGCCATATAGCTTTGGTAAAACCAAGGTTGAAACCAATCTTGTCTTTAAAATTTTTTATCACAGCAATTAAACTTCCTAAATATTAATAATGGTTCCACTGATTGAAGGCATTAAAGCTACTTCTTATTATCTCCCTTAGTTTTGTATTTTCCAAATTTTCTTAATTAAGTCTGTATTACATGTATGACTGTCAATATTTTTTTAATTAACTTTATTGCTGTGACAATGGTTAGTAAAACTGAACAGGTTTAAAGTGTGCATTCTATAATACGTCATGTGTTCACCACACAATGTCAGTTCTCCTTCCATTACTATGTATTTGACTTCCTTTCCTCTCTTCTACACCCTTCCCTTCCCCCTGGTAACCACTAAACTGTTGCATGTGTCTATGAGTTTTTGTTCCTCTATTTGTTCATCTTGTTTCTTTGCTGCTTTCAATTTTATATCCCACATATGAGTGAAGTCATATAGTTCTGAACTTTCTATGTCTGACTTATTTCGCTTAGCATGATACTGTCAACATCCATCCATGTTGTTGCAAATGGCAGTGTTTCATCTTTTCCTATGGCAGAGTAGTATTCCATTGTATATATACCACATATTCTTTATCCAATCATCTATCGAAGGATACATTGGTTGTTTTCATGTCTTGGGCACCAAAAATAATGTGGCAATGAACATTGGCGTACATGTATCTCTACAGATATCTGTTTTCAGATTTTGGGGGTATATACCCAGAAGAAGGATTGCTGAGTCATATGGTAATTCAATTATTAACTTTTTTTAGGAACCTCCATACTATATTCTATAGCGGATGTACTAATTTCCATTCCCACTAACAGTGTTTGAGGGTTCCTTTTTCTCCACAGCCTCTCCAACACTTGTTATTATTTGTTTTGTTGATGATAGCCATTCTAACTGGTGTGAGGTGATATCTTATTGTGGTTTTGATTTGCATTTCCCTAATAGCTAGTGAAGTTGACAATTTTTTCATATATTTGTTGGTCTTTCGTACGGCTTTTTGAGAGAAGTGTCTGTTCGAGTCCTTTGCCTATTTTTTAATTAAATTGCTTATTTTTCTATTGTTGAGTTGTATGAATGAGCTCTTTACATATTTTAGATATCAGCTCCTTTTTGGAGGCATTGTTTGCAAATACCCTCTCCCATTCGATTGGTTGCCTCTTTTTTTGTTGATGTTTTCTTTTGTTGTGCAGAAGCTTTTTAGTTTGATATAGTTCCATTCATTTATTTTAGCTTTCACGTCCCTTGCCTTTGAGGTCAGATTCATAAAATCTTCTTTGAACCAAAGGTCCATAAGTTTAGTACCTATGCTTTCTTCTATACAATGTATTCTTTCAGACCTTATATTTAGGTAATTTGATCCATTTTGATTTAATTTTGGTATATGGTGACAGCAGCCTAGCCTGTGGCTTTCCAGTTTTCCCAGCATCATTTATTGAAAAGGCTTTCCTTTCTAAATTGCATTTTTTGGCTCTTTTGTCAAAAATTATCTGTTCATATTTATTGGGTTTATTTGTGATTTTTCAATTTTATTCCATTGGACTGTGTGTCTGTTTTTCTGCCAATACCATATTGTTTTGATTATTGTCACTTTGTAGTACAAATTGAGTCAGGGAGTGTGATAAGTCCAGCCTTGTTCTTTTTCTTCATTGTTACTCTTGCTATTTGGGGTGTTCTGTTTTTTCATACAAATCTGATTATTCTTTGTTCCATTTCTTTTTTGTTTAATGGCCTTGGGATTTTGGTGGGGATTGCATTAAATCTGTATATTGCTTTAGGTCATATGACATTTTGACTATTTTGCTTCTTCCCATCCATGAACACTGAATGTCTTTCCATTTTTTTGTGTGTGTCTTCAATTTCTTTTATAAGAATGTCTTATAGTTTTTAATGTACAGGTCCTTGGCAATCTTTGTTAAGTTTATACATAGGTATTTTATACTTTTTGCTGCAATTACAAAATGATTTTTTTTCCATTTCCTTTTCTCAGTTTTTATTTTTAGTATATAGAAAAGCTATGGATTTTTGTTCATTTATTTTGTAGCCAACAACTTTATTGTATTCATTTACTGTTTCTAACAACTTTTTGGTGGATTTTTTAGGGTTTTCTACATAAAGAATCAGGTCATCTGCAAAAAGTGACAATTTAAAATTTTCATTCACAATTTATATGCTTTTTACTTCTTACACTTGCCTGAGTGCTCTGACTAGGACTTCCAATACTATGTTGAATAACAGTGGTGATAAGGGGAAAAACTGTCTTGTTCCTGA
Source organism: Hipposideros armiger (assembly GCF_001890085.2). Taxonomy (NCBI): domain Eukaryota; kingdom Metazoa; phylum Chordata; class Mammalia; order Chiroptera; family Hipposideridae; genus Hipposideros; species Hipposideros armiger. The sequence continues at coordinate 673,703 of NW_017731503.1, forward strand.
ATATAGAGCATAAGGCTTCAGTTTTTCACTGTTAATTATTATATTAGCTGAGGGTTTCTCATATGTGGTATATATTATGTTAAGGTGTTTTTCTTCTATATTCATTTGTTAAGTATTTTAATCATAAATGGATGGTGTAACTTGTCAAATGCTTTTTCTGCATCTATTGATACAATCATATGGTTTTTATATTTTATTTTGTATATATATTGTCTCACATTTATCAATATGCATATGTTGAACCATCCTTGTGCCCCTGGGAGGAACCCCACTTTATCAGGAGGTATAATCTTTATAATGTATTGTTGTATTCTACTTGCTAGAATTTTGTTTAGGATTTTTTGCATCTGTGTTTATCAGAGGTATTGGTCTCTGTAGTTTCCTTTTTTTGTGTGTGTTATCCTTAACAAGCTTTCATATCAGGTTGGCCTCATAAAATAAGTTAGGATCTATTACCTCTTCTTCAACTTTTTGGGAGTGTTTGAGGAGGACAGTTGTTAGATCCTTTTTGAATGATTAGTAGAATTCACTAGTAAAGCCGTCTGGTCCTAGACTTTTGCTTTAGGGAAGGCTTTGGATGACTGATCCAAATTTTTTTTTTTTTTTAGTGTTGATCAGTCCATTTAGAATTTCCAGATCTTTATGTTTCAGTCCAGGAAGGCTGTATGTATCTAAAAACTTGTCCATTTTTTCTAGGTTATTGAATTTGGTGGCATATAATCCTTCATAGTAGTCCTGTATGATCCTTTGTTTTTCTGTGGCAACTTTGGAAAATTATCTTTCATTTCTGATTTTGTTTATTTGTGTCTTTTCTCTTTTTATCTTAGTGAGCCTAGCCAAGTTTGTCAATTTTATTGTTTTGAGAGAATCATCTCTTTTTTTAAAAAAAAAAAAAGATTTAATTGGGAGGAGGAAGAAAATGGCCGCGGTAAGGAAGTCACTGAATTAGCTCGCGCAAACCACGGCAGCGAAAACACAACTCTGCGGGATACGCTGAGCAACAAAGGGACTCCCACGCGGACTACTTAGAGGTGGGCAGACCCGGCGGGTTCGGGAGTTGGGCGGCGAGGCGAGTGGAGACACGGGCGGCGCCCGGTCTTCT
>NW_017731503.1:680904-686558 GCF_001890085.2 Hipposideros armiger
ATTATATATACATATAACCTCGGGACACGGAGTAGAGTGCGGGAACGGATTCAATGGAATTGTAATAGATAAGCATGATATGGGGGTGGGAGGGCAGTGGATGGGGGGGGGGGGGTTGTTACTTTGTGAGGGTGAAAAGGGTAACTATTGCATTGTTCTGTACACCTGAAACTAACAATAAATAAATAAATAAATAAATAATTAAAAAAAAAAAGATTTAATTGGGGAATCAGGGAAGGGGAACAGACAAGTTGCTGTCCTTTTGTTCTTCAGTCTAGTTGTAAAGGACATCGCTTCACTGGCTTATGTTGGTATTATCATTGTGTTCTTCCTGGGTGAGGTAGTTGCTTTCTGGCCATTGGACGGCTACTCATGGTGGCTCACAGAAACTCATGAAAGCTCACGCCCGCTGCTGACCAGCCCCACTGCAGCCTATGCCATCGCAGGCGACTCAGGGTATCCCAGCTCCAGGTCGAACTGTTCACCATCTTACCTGTAGAGGGCACAGCGTCACTGGTCCTCATATGTGGGATCCAAACCGGGGCCCTGCTGCTCAGAGTTGGCATCCCAAGACAACTACTAACCAACACACCACTCGGCTGGCCCTGCATTAATTTTTGTTATTGTCTTTTTGTTCTCTATTTTATTTAGTTTTGCTCTGATTGTATTATTTCCTTCTTTCTGCTGACTTTGTGTTTCAGTTGTTCTTTTTCTAGTTTTTTAGGTTGTAATTTTAAGTTTCTTTTATTTGGGATTCTTCTTGTTTCTTAAGATAGGCCTGTAATTATATAAATTTCTTTCTTAATACTGTTTCGTTGCATCTTAATAATTTTGATATGTGTTTTCATTATCATTTGTTTCTATGCATATTTTCATCTCTTGTTTTATTTTTTCTTTGATATAGTCATTTTTTAATAGTGTGTTGTTTAATCTCTGCATATTTGTGGGTTTTCCTGCTTTCTTTTTCCAGTTGATATTCAAATTCAGTGCTTGTGATCAGAGAATATGTTTGCTATAATTTCAATATTTTTTAATTTGCTGAAGCTACTTTTATCTCTCAACATATGGTTTATCCTTTAGAATGTTCTATGTACACTAGGAAATAATGTATAGTGGTGTTCTAGGATGCAGTGCTCTATATATGTCTATTATGTCCATTTGATCTAATGTGTCAGTTAAGGATGATATTTCCTTACTGTTTTTTTTGTTTGGGTGATCTATTTATAACTGTGAGTGACATATATAGGTCCCCTAGCATAGTTGTGCTTTAGTCAATTTCTCCCTTTAGTTCTGTTAGTAGTTGCTTTGTTTATTTTCGTGCTCCTTGTTTGGGGCCCTATATATTGATATGTGTTATGTCTTCTCATTGTATTCCCTCCTTTATCACTATGAAATGTCCATATTTCTCTCTTGTTACCTTTTTTAAGTGTTCTATTATTGGCTTTACTTCATATAACTTGAGAGTATTGTAGTTGTATATTATTTTATTCTCTTCAATAATATTTTCTGAAATAACCTCTTCTGCATTCCATGGGTATTCTATAGAACTATAATTGATTGTACCATGAATTATTTGCCTCAAGTTCTTTACTTTTCACTAAAGCCTAGATAATCAACATCTTCCACCTCACAGATAACAGCAATTGGTCCAGGAGTTCTTCATGTTATCCAGGTTCCTTTCCCTGCAATTTATGACTCCGAGATAAAGAAACTTCTTTTCATTGTGATTACACAGTTTAGAGAATATGACTATGAAGCTACTGGTGGCTATATCCATGTTATTATGGAGACCACCTGTCTATAAAGGAAGCCAAGGAAAAGAAAGCAGAGATGGAAAACAGTTATCTTGATAATAGTGAATCCCACTTTCAGTCCTTAAAAAGCATTGTTCTCATTGTTTCTCTTTTGCCTTATTCAGCATTTGACTCTAAGAATGTATTATTATTGTTTTTAAAGATCTTCAGTTGATTATGATGATTCACTCCATGTGGCAAACATGAGACATGTTAATAATCTATCCCTTTGTGTTTCTAAAGAAAACAAAAAAGTGTATTCTTTGATGTAGGTCAGTTTTTCAATAAGAATTCTCTCTGAAACAACAGTCATTCAAATGCTCCATAAGAAAAAGTGTTTTTCACTTGTTCATTAAAAGTTCTCACAAGTCCTACAATAGTAACACTGATTAATTGTTGAACCCAGCATCTCTCAATTATGTTTTTGTTTAATTCGGTTGTTATTAACATCTTAGAAAGCACACTTTTTGAAATGTTGATTGATATATTTATATATTATATAATAATTTGCCAAGATTACATCTATTTTAATGGCTTCACTGTAACTGAAAATGTATCACTTACACACATAAATCTTCTCAATCTTTTAATTGTGTGGTTGATAATATCTAAATTCATATCACTGGATTACCCTGCATGTTCCAGCTAGTCAAAATTATTTTTAATTTCAGCTGGAATCCAGCATATTAGATTTCTCTCCTAGCTTTTGTTGATTTGAATATTTGATAAGGAGACCTTTTAAAGTTCCATTAAAGTCTTTGTTCACCAGATTATATCAGAAAGGATTAAGGATAGAGTTTCAAGTTATTCTGATAAAGAATATTTTCCAAGTTAACATTCATTGATTACTTGATATCATTGATATGACATTATTTAATGGCTAATCTACTTAACACTTGTATCATTCAAATCATTTTTTTTCTTTCAACTACAAGTATTCCACAAGAGATTTTGTCACTTGGTTTACTACAATCCCACATGATTTTCACATGCAGTTTATTGTGGTCTTTGTGATGAATACTAAAAATATTGGCCCAAAATATTTGATTTAGAAACTTACAGTGGGAGTACAATTCAAGGAATTTTATCTTTAACCCCCCAAAAAACCAAACCAGGTTATATCAGAATATATTTAAATTTTATGGAAAACAAAACAATTCTAAAATAAAATAATTAATGATTAATTACATCATAGAAATGGCAGAGTGAGGTGAGTCTCTTAAAATCTCCCCTGGAATTTACAACAAATTGTACAGCTATAATTCCACAAAAGAGTTCCTGTGCAACATACAGGCAAGACTAACAGACACACAATTGAAATCATCTAAAGATGGGCAAATTGGGTGAGTGAGGATGGAGGAAAAGGGGAAGTGTCTAGACCTGAACCACGCAGGCCACAGAATGCAGACCGGAGCTCAGCGCTCAGAGCTCCCTGCATTCTGGAGTTACCACAGTAGTGGGAGAGGAAGAATTCAGACTGCTAGTGCTTCTCTTATGGCCCACAGTCCCAACTGAGGGATCACCATACAACATGGCTAAACCCACTGTTCATGGCAGAGACATCAAGAAGATGGAAGACATAGGCAGAGAGCTTAGCTGACCCCAGCCCACCTACCCAAATCTCACCCCAACCCACCATCTCAGAACTAGAAGTGGAACGGTAGCAACATTACATCAAAATAACAGAATATTTGCAGTTCTGAGAACTGTGGCCTACAGCCAGGGAATGTTGTCCTAACTAGTTCCAGTGGACAGAAAGGAGTCTTGGGTACAGGATTGGCTATCCTGGTGGTCGCCACAATTGCTCACTCATCTCTGACAAATCACATTGTCCCTGCCACCCACCTATGTGGGAAGATCCCAAAAGGGGTAAATACCACTGAAACACACAGGCTCTGATCTGGTTCAGTAAGAACTTTGGAAATTCAGAAGCTCTCCACATCCACCCACGGAGGTGGTGGCTTGTGACCCAAGTAACCTGTTCACAGAGGAGAAGGCCAATTTCCAGGGAACACCATATTGTGTAAGAAGGTAGAACAATGCACAGAAAATATAACATGACATCATGAGAGAGAATAAACGGCTGCAGCAAGAGAAAAAAATAAAACATTCCACCACCACTTACTGGAAAGCAAGAGAAAGACCTCTTTCTATGAACCTGTTGCAGAACCCTCTCCTGTAGATGCCTAGGAAAAGAAATAATAATTCATTAATTGCCATGAAAACCAAGGTAACAAGGCAGCTCAAAAAGAAAATGAAAAGTCTCCAGAAAATGAACATAAATACATGGAAATGTGTGACTTAAATAAAAGATAATTCAAGATTGGAATTCTGAAAAAAGTTGAGAGACAAAAAAAACAACACAGACAGGCAGTTTAATGAACTCAGAAACACAAAGAACAAAATGAATATTTTAGCAAAGAGATTTAAATTTTCAGAAAGGAAACAAATAAAATCTATGGAGGTTAAGAACTCAGTAAAAGAAATGAAGAATGAAATAGATAGCTTAGGCAATAGAGCTGACCAGGTGGAGGAAAGAATCAGTGACATCAAAGCTATAAATCTGGAAATGATACAGATGGAAATGAGAGACTTGAGAGTTAAACAAAATAAAAGAACTCTACAAGAACTTTTTGACTCAATCAGAAAGAGCAATATAAGAATAATGGGCATACCAGAAGAAGAAGAATGTAGAAGGGAACAGAGAGTATATTCAAATAAGTAGTAGATGAGAACTTCCCAAACTTGTGGAAAAAACTGGATCTTCGAGGCCAAAAAGCAAATAGAATACTTAGTTACCTCAATTTCAACAGGTCTGCTCCAAGACACATTGTATTGAAGCTGTCAAATTTAACAACAAAGAAAGAGTCTTTAAGGCAACCAGGGAAAAGAAGATGGTAACTTACAAACGAACGCCCATTAGATTATCATCAGATTTTTCAGCAAAAACTCTACAAGCCAGAAGGGAATGGAATCACATATGCACATTATTGAAAGACAGAAATTATGAGCCGAGGATAATATATCCAGCAAAGAACTCCTTTAGATATGAAGGAGGAATAAAAACCTTTCCAGACATACTAGCTGAGGGAATTTTCTAATACACAAATGGCACTACAAGAAATACTGAAGGAGGCTATTCGACTTGAAACAAAAAATCAAAAGAATACAAAACCATGAGTAGTATTATGAGCAGACAGACACAAACAAAAAATGGCAACCCGTACACCGAATAAGACACTATACACTTAAACATAACATACAGTATAAACAAGAAAAAAAAACTTAAAGAAAAGGAGAAAAAACAATGTGCTACTGCAGAGAAGAATTCAACTCACAGCATAAATAGGGATAATTTGTGACAACACAAACTGAAAAGGGGAGAAGGTAAATGTCTGAACCAGCACTAAGGAATTGAGAAAGTAAGCATGCTTAAGAAAATGGAATACTCTAAATATGAAACTTTCTTTTAAATAAATTTAATGAGAACCACAAAAGAAAAATCCAGAACTGAAATATATAACATAAAAAAAGAAGAAACAGTGAGAAAAATTATAGAATATCACCACACTGAAATAATAAATAGCAACAAAAAGGCGAAGAAACAATGGAGACACAGTCCTACCAGAAAACCAAAGATAGAATGATAGGAAATCATCATATATCAATAATCACCCTAAATGTAAATGGACAGAACTCACCAATAAAAAGGCACACAGTAGGGGCCGGCCGAGTGGCTCAGTTGGTTAAGAGCTCACTCAAGAGCTTGAGCTCTGAGCAACAGCAGTTCGAGTCCAGCCCGAGCTGAGCAGCCACTGAGCTGCCAACAGGTAGCAGGATGGCTCAGCTAAAAAAAAAAAA
>NW_017731503.1:686603-712022 GCF_001890085.2 Hipposideros armiger
GACAAATACAGACTCAAAGTGAAAGGGTGGAAAATGGCACCCCAAGCAAATGGTATTCAGAGAAAAACAGATGTAGTCATACTGATATCAGATGAAACAGGTTTCAGGATAAAAAATGTAACAAGAGACAAAGGTGGACATTTCATAATGATAAAGGGGACTATACAACAAGAAAACGTAACAGTCATCAATATGTATGCCTCCAATCAAGGAGCACCGAAATACACAAAACAAATACTTATAGAACTAAAGGGAGAAGTTGACCAAAACACAATTATAGTAAGGGATATAAATACATCATTCAAAGCTATAAAATGATCATCCAAACAGAAAATAAATAAAGAAATATCAACCCTAAATGACACATTAGATGAAATGGACATAATTGACATTTATAGAGCACTTCATCCTAGAACATCAGACTATATATTCTTTTCTAGTGTACATAGAACATTCTCTAGGATAGACCACATGTTGGGACAAAAAACTAGCCTCAACAAATTTAAGAAGATTGAAACCACACCAAGCATATTCTTGGATCAAAGGGCTTTGAAACTGGATATTAACTGCAAAAAAAAAAGCAGGAAAAAACACAAATATGTGGAGATTAAACAACATACATTTAAAAAACAACTGGGTTGGGCTGGCTCAGTGGCTCAGTTGGTTACGAGTTAGCTTAAAAGCATGAGCTTTGAACAACAGGGCTGCCGGTTCGATTCCCACATGGGCCAGTGATGCTGTGCCCAAGTTGAACTGTAGCTGAGCTGCCAACAGGTGGCATAATGACTCAGCTGGTGAGAGCACCTGCTCCTAACAAGACTGCCTGTTCGATAGTGGGCTATGCCCACCCACAACAAAAACTGAACTCAGCACCTTGAGCTGAGCTGCTGCTCGGATGGCTCAGTGGATAGAGCACATGCTCTTAACAACAAGTCTGGTGGTTCGACTCCCGCATGGGATGGTGACTACACCCACCTGCAACTAAGATTGTAACACAGCACCTTGAGCTTAGAGGCCACGTGCTGCCAATGGGCAGCCAGATGGCAACTGGTGCCCTCTACAACTAAGACTGAAGAACAACAACTTGGCTGATCCCTCTCCCCAATTTCCCAACCCTGTTCCTCACCTCAAATCCTCAATTTAAAAAAATGACTGGGTCAAAGAGGAAATAAGAGGAGAGATAAAAGAATACATGGAAACAAATCAGAATGAGAATACATCCGACCAAAATCTTGAGGATACAGCAAAAGCAGTTTTAAGAGGAAAATTTATATCACTACAAGCCAATCTCAAGAAACAAGAAAAATCCCGGATAAATAACCTCACATTACACCTCAAGAACCAGAATAAAAAGAACAAATGAAACCCAGAGTCAGCAGAAGGAAGAAAATACTAAAAATCAGAACAGAACTAAATTAAATAGGAAACAAAAAGACTTTAGAAAAAATTAATGCAGCAAAGAGCTGGCTCTTTGGAAAGGTTAATATTATGAAATTGACAAACCCTTGACTAGACTCAGTAAGATAAAAACAGAAAAGAAACAAATAAACAAAATCAGAAATGAAAGAGGGGAAGTTAGCATGGATGCCACAAAAATACAAAGGATCATTTAAGAATACTATGAAGGAGCTGGCCGAGTGGCGTGATGGTTGGGAACTGGCTTGGGACGCCAGAGGGCCCCGGTTCGGATCCCGCGTGTGAGGGCCAGTGACACTGCCCTCCATGGCTGGAATGCTGAACAGCAGCTCAACCTGGAGCTGGGCTGCTGTGGGTCGCCGGCGATGGCATGGGCTGCGGCCCCTGCTGCAGTGGGTTGCCATGGGCTGCCGTGTGTAGCCAGCAGCCAGTGTGAGCGACCAGCAGCCAACGTGAGCGACCAGCAGCCAGCGTGAGCGGCCAGCAGCTGCAGTGAGCGGCCGTCCAGAGGCTGGCGACTGATGTGCCTCGCCTGGGAAGAGCGCAATGATGGTGCCAACTTGGGCCAGTGGGGCAGCATCCTCCACAGCTAGACTGAAGAACAAAACGACAGCAACTTGTCTGTTCCCCTTCCCCCAATTCTCCAGCACTGTTCCCATCCCCCAATTCCCCAATAAAATAAATAAATAAATAAATAAATAAATATAATACTATGAAGGATTACATGCCACCAAATTCAATAACCTAGAATAAATGGACATGATTTTAGAAACATATATTCTTCCTAGGCTAAATTATGAAGAATTGTGAATTCTAAATAGACCAATCAACAGTAAAAATATTGAATCAGTCACCCGAAATCTTCCCAAAAGCAAAGGTCCAGGATCAGATGGCCTCACTAGTGAATTATACCAAACATTCAAAAAGGACCTAGTACCTGTTCTACTCAAGCTTTTCCAAAAAATTGAAGAAGTGACAATACTTCCTAACTCATTTTATGAGGCCCAAATTACCCTGATACCAAAACATGTTAAGGATAACACAAAAAAAGAAAATTATAGAACAACATCTCTGATGAATGCAGGTGCAAAAATCCTAATAAAAATTCTAGCAAATCAAATGCAACAATGTATTGAAAATATACGTACATCACGACCAAGTGGGGTTCATCCCAAGGGCACAAGAATGGTTCAACTTATGCAAATCGGTCAATGTGATACACCACATCAACAAAATAAAGGACAAAAATCATATGATTATATCAATAGATGCAGAAAAAGTGTTTGACCAGATACAACATCCATTTATAATTAAAACACTTAATAAAATGGGTATAGAAGGAAAATACCGTAACAAAATAAAGGCCACATATGACAATCCCTCAGCTAATATCATAATTAATGTTGAAAAACTGAAGCTTTTTGCTCTACATTCAGGAGCACTACAGGGTTGTCCCCTATCACCTCTGCTTTTCAACATAGTATTGGAAGTCCTAGCCAGAGCAATCAAGCAAGATAAAAGAATAAAAGGCATGCAAATAAGGAATGAAGAAGTTAAACTGTCACCTTTTGCAGATGACATGATGCATTATATAGAAAACCCTAAAAACTCCACCACGAAGCTTTTAGAAACAATGAACAAATACAGTAAAGTTGTTGGCTACAAAATAAACACACAAAAGTTCATTGCATTCTCATATACTAATGAAACCTCAGAAAAATTTTTTTAAATCAATTTCTTTTGTAATTCCAACAAAAATAATAAAATACCTTGGAATAAACTTAACCAAGAATGTAAAAGACCTACACACTGAAAACTATAAGATTTTTTTTTAATTGAAGAGAAAAAGAAATGTAAAGACATTCCATGTTCATGAGTTGGAAGAATCAGCATAGTTAAAATGATCATATTATTTAAAACAATATACAAATTTAATGCAATCCTCATTAAAATCTCAATGGCATTTAAAAGAAATAGAACAAATATAATCAGATTTGTATGGAACCACAAAAGACCCCGAATAGCCAAAGCAATACCAAGAAAAAAGAACAATGCTGGAGGTATCACACTCCCTGACTTCAGCTTGTACTACAGGGCAACAATAATCAAAACAGTTGGATTGACAGAAAAACAGACACACAGACCAACTGAATGGAATTGAGCACCCAGAAATAAACCCACATAAATATGGACAGATAATTTTTGACAAAGAAGCCAAAAACATACAATGGAGAAAAGACAGTCTCTTCAATAAATTTTGCTGGGAGAATTGGAAAGCCATGTGCAAAAGAATGAAACTAGACTGCTGTCTGTCACCGTGTACCAAAATCAACTCAAAATAGATAAAAGACCTAAACATAAGACCTGAAACAGTAAACTGCATAGAAGAAAACATAGGTACTAAACTTATGAACTTTGGGTTCAAAGAGGATTTTATGAATTTGACTTCAGAGGCAAGGGAAGTAAAAGCTAAAATAAATCAACAGGACTATATCAAACTAAAAAGCTTCCGCACAGCAACAGAATCCATCGACAAAATAAATAGGCCACTAACCAAATGGGAGAAGATTTTTGCAAACAATGCCTCTGATAAGGGGCTGATATCCAAAATGTATAAGGAACACATATAACTCAACAACAACAAAAAAAACAATCCAATTAAAAAATGGGCAAAGGACCTGAATAGACATTTCTCTAAAGAGGACAAATGGCCAATAGACATATGAAAAGATGCTCAACATCACTAATCATCAGAGAAATGCAAATAAAAACCACAATGAGATATCACCTCAAACCAGTTATTAGGTTGGTGCAAAAGTAATTGCAGTTTCAGACTATGAATTTTAGATCATTATGACAAGGCTCAAACAAATCTTTATTAATCAAATTAGGAACGATTACAATCAACACATTTTTGCCAATGAGAAATAAGTTTGTTTATTCCTGTAGCATTAAAATCTGTGCTTCAGGATTCAATGAACTCTTAGAAAGCATTTTCTGTATCCTGCTAGTTGTGGAAGTGTTTTCCCTGCAAAATGTTGTTGAGATGCTTGAAGAAGTGGTAGTTGGTTGGGGAGAGGTGAGGCCAATATTGTGGATGAGGAACAGCTTCATAGCCTAATTCATTCAAGTTTTGAAGCATTGGATTTGTGACTTCCGGTCAGGCATTCTCTTGAAGAATTGGGCCCTTTCTGTTAACAAATGCCAGCTGCAGGCATTGCAGTTTTCAGTGCACCTCTTCGGTTTGCTGAGCATACTTCTCAGATGTAATGGTTTCGCATGAATTCAGAAAACTGTATGGATCAGACCAGCAGCAGACCACCAAACAGTGACCATGGCCTTTTTTTGGTGCAAGTTTGGTTTTGGGAAGTGCTTTAAAGCCTCTTCTAGGTCCAACCACTGAACTGGTCATTGCCGGTTGTCATTATAAAATCCACTTTTCATCACTAGACATAATCCAATAAAAATTGGTTCATTGTTGTTGCGCAGAATAAGAGAAGATGATACTTCAAAACAATGATTTTTTTGATTTACGGTCATCTCATGAGGCACCCGCTATTGAGCTTTTTCTCCTTTCCAATTTGCTTCAAATGCCAAATGACCATAGAAAAGTCGATGTTGAGTTCTTCGGCAACTTCTCATGTAGTTGTCAGAGGATCAGCTTCAATGATTGCTCTCCGTTTGTCTTTGTCGACTTCCAATGGCCAGCCACTATGCTCCTCATTTTCAAGGCTCTCATCTCCTTTGCAAAACTTCTTGAACCTCCACTGCACTGTATGTTCGTTAGCAGTTCCTGGGCCAAATGCTTTGTTGATGTTGCAAGTTGTCTCTATTGCTTTACGACCAATTATTTTTTAATTTTTTAGATTTATTTTATTGAGGAATTGGGGGGATGGGAACAGTGCTGGGGAATTGTGGGAAGGGGAACAGACAAGTTGCTGCTGTTTTGTTCTTCAATCTAGTTGTGGAGGACGTTACTTCACTGCCCAAGTTGGCACCATCATTGCACTCTTCCCGGGTGAGGCAGATCAGTCTCCAGCTTCTGGACGGCCGCTCACTGTGGCTGCTGGCTGCTCACGCTGGCTGCTGGCTACACACAGTAACACATGGCAACCCACTGTTGCAGGGGCTGCAGCCCACGCCATCGCCGACGACTCATGGCAGCCCTGCTCCAGGTTGAGCTGTTGTTCAGCATCTTAGCTGTAAAGGGCAGTGTCACTGGCCCTCATATGTGGGATCCTAACCAGGGCTCTCTGGTGTCCCAAGCCAGCTCTGAACCAACGTGCCACTTGGCCGGCCCTGTTTCGTGATTTCTTGATGTTAGCCATTCTGACAGGTGTGAGGTGATACCTCATTGTGGTTTTAATTTGCATGTCTCTGACGATTAGTGACATTGAGCATTTTTTCATAAGTCTGTTTGCCATCTGTATGTCCCTTTTGGAGAAATGCCCATTCAGATCCTTTGCACATTTTTTAATTACATAATTTGGTTTTTTGATGTTGAGTTGTATGACTTCTTTATAAAGTTTGGATATCAACCCTTTATTAGGTGTGTTATTGGTGAATATATTCTCCCATTCAATAGGATGTCTTTTGTTGATGGTTTCATTTGCTGTGCAAAAACTTTCGACTTTGATGTAGTTCCATTTCTTTATTTTTTTATTTTGTTCCCCTTGCCTGAGGAGTTATTTCAGAAAAAAAATATTACTAAGAGCAATGTCAAAGGTTTTTATTGCCTATTTTTCTTCTGGTAGTTTTATGGTTTCAGGTCTGACATTTAACAAAGAAATTCATTTTGAATTTATTCTTGTATATGGTTTAAGAAAATAGTCTAATTTCTTTTTTTGCAGGTATCTGTCTAGTTCATTCATTGAATAGAATGACTTTACCCCATTGCATTTTCTCGTCTCCTTTGTTGTACATTAAATAACCATATAGGCATGGGTTTATTTCTGAGCTCTCTATTTTGTTCCATTGATTTATGTGCCTATTTTGATGACTATAGCCTTGTAATATAGTTTGATATCAGGTGGTGTGATACATCAAATTCTGTTCTTCTTTCTCAAGATTGCTGTGGCTATTCAGGGTCTTTTGAGGTTCCATGTAAATTTTAAGATTATTTGTTCTACTTCTATGAAAAATGTCCTTAGTATTTTTATTGGGATTGCAATGAATCTATAGATTGTTTTGGGTAATATGAATATTTTAATGATGTTAAGTCTTCCTAACTTTGAACTCAGTATATGCTTCCATTTATTTATTTATTTATATATTCTTCAATGTCTTTAATGTTTTATAATATTCCTAGTACAGGCTTTTTACCTCATTTGTTAAATTTATTCCAGGGTATTTTTTTGGTATAATTTTAAATGGATTCTGAGAAAAAGAAGAGAGTAAAAGGGGTACAAGTACCATGTTTCCCTGAAAATAAGACCAGGTCTTATATTAATTTTTGCTCCAAAGGACACATTTTATTCATTTATTCATGTACAAAAATCTACATTTATTCAAATAGTGTCATGTCTGGCTGATGATCTTAACTGGGGCTTATTTTGAGGTAGGGCTTATATTACAGCACCCTGAAAATCATGATAGGGCTTATTTTCCAGTTAGGTCTTATTTTGGGGGAAACATGATAATATTTGAGTAAATAACAGTGATATGGTTTCCATACATAATGAAAAAAATAATCTGCATATCCAATAAAGTCAATGAACTCCAGCCAGGCTAAATTGAAGGAGACACATGCCTGAAGACATGATAATCATTTTTATTAAATTTGATGGGGTGACATTAGTTAGTAAATTTATATAGGTTTTAAGTGCACAGTTCTATAACACATCATCTATATATTGCATTATGTGTTCACTACCCAGAGTCAGTTCTCCTACCATCGTCATATACAAGGTGTGATAAAAAAATACGGTGAATGTTTCAAAAAAAATTATTACAGTAAAAGACACATTGCTATTAATCCCCCTCATAATACTCCCCCTCACTTTGAACACACTTATCCCATCATTCTTGCCACTTTCTGAAGCAGTTCTGGAAGTCCTCTTTGATGAGTGTCTTTAGTTGTACTGTCATGGCTGCCTAGATATCCTGAATTGATTCAAAACATTTATATTTCATGGTCATTTTGACATTGGGGAAGAGCCAGAAGTTTCATGGTGCCAGATCCAGTGAATAAAGTGGATGAAGACACACCATCATGTTTTTATTTGACAGAAGTTGCCATATACCAGAAGCAACTTTTCTGTTTGGTTTAGTTCACTTGGCATGATAATCTCAAGACCCAACCATATTGTCACAAATATCAGTATTTTACCTTTTCTTATGGCTGAGTAATATTTTGTTGTAAATATGGACTACATTTTCTGTATCCAATCATCTATCGAAGGACACATTAGTTGTTTCCATTTCTTGGTCATTGTGAATAATGCTGCATTGAACATAGGAGTGTGTATATCATGATGGATACATGTTTTTAGATTTTTGGGGTAGATGCCCAGAAGAGAGATTGCTGGGTCATATGGTAATTTTATTCTTAATTTTTTGAGGAACTTCTCCATACTGTTTATCATATTGTTTGTAGCCACTTACATTCCCACCAACAGTGTATGAGGATTCATTTTTCTCCACAGCCTCTTGAACACTTGTTATTTCTTGTCTTGTTGATAATAGCCATTCTAACATGTCTGAGGTGGTATCTCATTGTGGTTTTAATTTGCATTTCCATAATAGCTAGTGATGTTGAGCATTTTTTCATATATCTGTTGGTCGTTTGTATGTATTCTTGGGAGAAATGGCTGTTTAGGTCCTCTGCCCATTTTTTAATTGGATTGTTTTTGTTGTAGAGTTGTACAAGTTATAAATATGTATTAGATATTAGCCTCTTATCAAAGTTGTTTGCAAATATCTTCTTCCATTCAGTCAGTTGCCTCTTTGTTTTGTTGATGTTTTCTTTTGCTGTGCAGAAGCTTTTCAGTTTGATATAGTTCCTATCATTTACTTTTGCTTTTATTTCTCTTGCATTTGAGTTCATATTCAAAAAATCCTGTCTGAACTCAAGGTCTGTAAGTGTGGTACTTATGCTTTCTTCTATACAGTTTATTGTTTCAGGTATTATGTTAAGGTCTTTGATCCATTTTGAGTTAATTTTGTTATACTGTGACAGATTGCATCCTAGCATCACTCATTTGCATGTGGTTTTCCAATTTTCCCAGCACAATTTATTAAAGTGGCTTTCTTATTTCCATTGTATTTTTTTAGCTCCTGTGTTGAAAATTATCTGCCATATATATGTGGGTTTATTCTTGGGTTCCCAATTCTATTCCATTAGTCTGAGTGTCTGTTTTTCTGCCAATACCATACTGTTTAGATTATTGCTACTTTGTAGTACAAACTGAAATCAGGAAGCATGATACCTCCAACCTTGAACATTTCTCATAGTATTTATATGGCTATGAGGGTTCTTTTGTGATTCCATACAAATCTGATGATTTTATGTTGCATTTCTTTAAAAAATACCATTGGGATTTTAATGAGGATTGCATTAAATCTGTATATTGCTTTGGTTAATATGGCCATTTTCACTATATTGATTCTTTTAATCCATGAACATGGAATGTCCTTTCATTTCTTTGTTTCTTCTTCAACTTTTTAAAGAATGTTTTATTGTTTTCAATGTACAGTCCTTCACATCCTTTAAGTTTTACCTGCGTATTTTATATTTTTGTTGCAACTGCACATTTTTTAAAATTTCTTTTTCTGAAATTTAATTGTTAGTAATAGGAATGCAATGGAATTTTGTGCATTGATTTTGTGTCCTGAAACTTTACTATATTTCTTTAATGTTTCTAATAGTATTGGGGGTACTTCAGGGTTTTCTGTGTAAGAAATCATGGCATTTGCAAAATTAACTGACAAATTAACGTCTTCATTCCCAATTTGGATGCATTTTACTACTTTCTCTTGCCTGATTGCTTTGGCTACAACTTCTAATACTATGTTGAATAACAGTGGTGATAGGGGAAACCCTGTTTTATTCCTGAACATAGAGAAAATGGTTTCAGTTTTTCACAATTAATTATGATATTAGCTGAGGTTTTGTCATATATGGCCTTTATTATGTTGAAGTACTTTTCTACTGTATCCATTTTATTAAGTGTTTTAATCATAATGGATGCTGTATCTTGACAAATGCTTTTTCTGCATGTATTTATATAATCATATGATTAGAATCATTTATTTTGTTTATGTGGTGTATCGCATTGATCAATTTGCATATGTTGAACCATCAAGAAGAATGAATGAACCCCTCTTGATCACGATGTATAACATTTTTTTCTTTTAATTATTTTTATTATGAAATACACATTTTTTAGAGTTAGTTTCAGCTGTACAACACAGTGCAATAGATGTATAACATTTTAAATATATTGTTTTATTTGATTTTCTAGTATTTTTAAAAGGATTTTTGCATATGTATTCAATAGAGATATTGGTCTGTAGTTTTATTTTGTTTTGTTTTGTTTTTGTTTTTGCTTTTATTGTGTTATCCTCACCAGGTTTTGGTATCAGGTAATGTTGGTCTCATGAAATTAATTAAGAAGTATTTCTCTTCTTCAATTTTTTTGGAACAGTTTGAGGAGGACAGGTATGAAATCACCTTTAAATGTTTGGTAGAATTCACTAGTGAAGACATTAGGTCTTGGAGTTTTGCTTTTGAAGAGGTTTTGGATGACTGTTTGAATTTTCTTACTGTTGATTGGTCTATTTAGACTTAACAATTCTTCGTGATTCAGTCTAGGAAGAATATGTATTTCTAAGAACTTATGTATATTTTTTAGATTATTCAATTTTGTGGCACATATTTTTTTCATATTATTTATGATGCGTTGTATTCCTGTGGTATTCATCGTATATCTTTCATTTCTGGTTTTGTTTATTTTTGTTTTTCCTCTTTTTTCTGTAGTGATTTTAGCTAGGGTTTTTTAAATTTTATTAATCTTTTCAAAGAACAAGCTCCTTGTTACATTAAATTTTAAATAACTTTTTGTTCTCTAAATTTTATTTAATTCTGCTCTAATTTTTATTATTTCATTCCTTCTGAATTTGGGCTTTATGTTTTTTCTTCTTTTTACAGTTCCTTAAGATGTAATGTTATGTTGTTTATTTGGGATTTTTCTTGTTTCTTCAGATAGGCCTGTAATGAAATAAGCATCCCTCTTATTACCACTGTTGTTGCATCCCAAAAGTTTTGATTTGTTGTATTTTCATTATCACTTTTTTCTATGTATCTTTTGATTTATCCTATTGTTTATTTTTTTTACTATCATTGTTAGGAGAATGTTGTTTTGTCTCCCTATATTTGTGGTTTATCACTCTTTTTTGCAGCTGATCAATTTCAAAACATTGTTGTTGGACAATATGCATGGTATAATTCCATTCTTCTTAAAATTGTTGAAGCTAGATTTTGTCCCAACATGTGGCCTATCCTTATGTTAATAGTTGCTTTATATATTTTGGTACTCCCTGATTGGGGATGTATATCATCCCCTTTATCATTCTCAAATAGCCATCTTTGCTCTTGTTACCTTTTTTATCCTGAAGTCTGTTTTGTCAGATATAAGTATGGCTACATGTTCTTTTCTCTGGTTACCATTTGCTTGGAGTAACGATTTACACCTTTTCATTTTGAGTCTATATTTGTCATTGAACCTGATATGTGTCTCTGGGATGGTAAACACTTTGAGCACCTCTTGTAAGTGCAGAAGTCAAATATGACTTGTATTTATCTTTTATTATTGGTATATACTGAGTATTACAATTTTAATACAGTTTTTTTCTTTCTTAAAATGTGTATACATTTTTCCTCTCCTCTCTTTCGAGACTCTCTCTCTCTCTCTCTCTCTCTCTCTCTCTCTCTCTCTCTCTCTCTCTCTTATATTTATATGTCTTTATTCCTTTTTCATTTTCAAAGGATAACTTTAAAGGATATATTATCCTTGGATGGTAATTCCTCTATTTCAATAGTTTGAATATTTGATTCCTCTGCCTCCTGGCTGGTAGAGTTTCTGCTGAGAAGTCTGATGGTAATCTAACGGGCTTTTTTCATAGGTTACCATCTTTCCCTGGCTGCCTTGAGAAATCCTTTTTTGACACTAATTTTTGACAGCTTCAATATGATGTGCCTTAGAGAAGACTTGTTAGGATTGAGTTAATTAGATGTTCTCTTTGCTCCTTGGATTCAAGGATCCAGTTCTTTCCATTGCATTGGAAAACTCTCACTGACTGTTTGAATAGACTTTCTCTGCCATTCTTTCTCTCTTCTCCTCCTGGTATACCCATTATTCTTATATTGCTCTTTCTGATGGAGTCAGATAGTTATTGTAAAGTTCTTTTTTTCTTTTAACTCTCAAGTCTTTCTCTTTTTCCTTTTATGTCATTTCCAGATTTTTGTCTTTGATATCCCTAATTATTTCCTTTATCTGGTCATCTCTATTTCCTAATCTCACTAATCCTTTCTTCATCTCTTTTATTGAGTTTTTCAGTTCCAGAATTTCTATCTGGTTCATTTTTAAAGTTTCAGTCTCTATAGTAAAATATTTATTTTATTTGTTGATTTTTTCTAAGTTCTTTAAACTATTTATCTGAGTTTTTTAGCATCATGTTGAGGTTTTTCAAGACTGCAATCTTGATTTCTCAGTCATTGATGTCACATGTTCCCATGTCTTGAAGTGTGTTTTCTGGAGATTATTAATTTTCTTTTTGAGCTGCATTGTTACTTTAGTTTCCCATTATTATTAATGGATTATTTCTTTTCCTGGACATCGATGGGTTTGTGTACAGCAGCAGGTTGATATGAAGTTTTGGGGGGTTTTTTGTTTGTTTGTTTTTCTTTCCAATAAGTAGTGCTGGAGTATTCTGCCTTCTCGTGTAATGGTATATTTCCTGTGGAGGCTGGCTTCTTTTCTGTAACCAGGTCGCTTCAGTATTAGGACACCACCTTCTTGGCAGGATGTGGTGGGAAATTGGATTCTGGGCCCCTGATATTCCAATGTTGTCCCTGCAGCCAGATGCAAATATCTGCCTCAGCAGCCCTGGATGTCTCTGCTGGGATCAGCTGTGAAAAGTTGGTCAGGGTGGGCTTGGAGAAGCTGCTTTTGTGTTTGTATCTTTGTTCTATTCTGAGTAATGGCACCTGCCAAACCACAGCTGCTTCACCCCTATAGCTCCTCTCTTTTCACGGGAATTAGCCACACTGAGCATCTGCCACTCAGAAACACTCTCTCCAGTTTTCAGGGCTGATTTTCTGCTTCTTAATCTGACACTGTTAACATTCTTTTTCTTTTTCTGGGTCATGCTGCTAACAATGGGAGCGTGTGGGAGAGACAAGCCCTGGAAGGGTGGGGGGAACCAGTCAGGCTCATTTGCTTTGTTTTATGCTTGGCAGTGAGGTCTGTTAGACTGCAGTTGTTGCACTTGCGTATTCAGTCTTTGCCCCAAGATCTCTGCCCCAAATTATAGCTAAGTTCAGCCATATTATATGCTGATCACTCAGGCAAGATTGCTGGGGCCACAGAAAGTGCACTTGCAGCCTCAATCCTCCCCTCTTCTGTGACCACAGTGAGCTCCAGGCTGCATCCCATGGCCCTGGTGTCTGCTGTTCTCCCTTTTATTTTCCCCTGTTAGCCCTAATTTGCCCACCTTCAGATGTTCCGATGTGTGGATCTTTCAGTGTGTTTGTGTGATACATATGAAATTCTTTGTTGAATTATAGCTGTTCAAATTATTGTAATTTCATGGGGAGAGTTCAAGAAGCAACCCTTATGCCACCATGTTGTTGATATCACCAAAAATAAAATATTTAAAGCAGCAAGAGGGAAGCAACCCATCATGTGCAATGCAAGGAATCATTAATAAACTTAACAAGAGACTTCTCATCAGAAACTCTGGAGACAAGAAATTAGTGGAATGGCATATTCAAAGAGCTAAGAAAAGACTGTAACCCATCAATTTTATATTTAGAAAATTAGCCATGAAAAATGAGAGAGAAATTAAAACATTCTCTGATATACTAAAACTGAAAGAATTTTTTTCTCACACACTGACATACCACAAATATTAAAGGGAGTCCTTCAGGTGACATAAAAAGATTCTAGGCAGTAATTCAAACCCACACATAGAAATAAAGAGCAATAGTATAGGTAAGTATATTGTTACCTTCTGACACATATAATAAATTATGAATATATTTTTATTTGTAATTCTTTCTTTCTAAAATTGGCTTTAAAAACAAATATATAACATAATAATTGAAAATTTGTGCTGATGGGTTTAAAATATATAAAAATGTAATCTTTATTATAATAATACCATAAAGAAGGATATTATACAATACCATATATTGTAGCAAAGTATTTTATACTATTAAAATTGTGTTGGTATTAATCCAAACTTGATTGTGTAAAATTAAGCTATTAGTTGTAATGCTAGGGAAACTACTAAGAAAGTAACTACACAAACTACAGTAAAAGAAACAATAAGGGACACAAAATAATTTAATAAATGGGGAATGGAGGATCACAAATCTATAGGATATATAGAAAATCAACAGAAAAATAGCAGAAATCAGTAATTACATTAAATGCAAATGGACAAAATTGATTTAAAGAACACAAACATGATTCAACTATGTGCTGTGTAAAAGAGACAAAATTTTACAGTCAAAGATAGAAGTAATTTAAAAGTAGAGGGATGGAAAAATAAAATGAAAACTAGCCATTATAAGCTTCAGTGGCTACACTAATAAAACACAAAATAGACAATAAGAAATGATACTAGAAACAAAGAATATTTTGTGATAAAAGAGCAAATCCATTGGGAAGACATAACAATTATAAACTCATATGCACTTAACACAGCTCCAAAATACATGAAATAAATGTGGCAAAACTGAATGGAGATATAAACAATTCAAAAATAATAGTTGGTGACTTTAACACTGCACTTTAAATAATGGATATCATAATTACTTCACAGACATGGAAGTGTGAGGAGTGCTTTTTGAAATCTCCCTGGAACTTAAAACAAATTGAACAGCTATACTTTAACAAAGGGTGACTTAAGCAAGAAACAAGCATGTCTGAGAAATCCGTGCATTGAATCATCTGAAGGTGGGCAAATAGCGCAAGAAGGGGAGGCAGGAAAGAGGAAGTGCAGAGACCAAATGAAGTCTGGAGCTCACTGCAGCCTCAGGAGAGAGAAGAATCCAGGCTGCAGGCACACTCCCTGTGAACCACAGTCCTGCCTGAGGGATCAGCATATAATATGGCTGAGCCTAGCATTCGTGGCAGAGACCTCAAGTGAGAACTGTGGTTAAAGCCTTCATTGCCAGGCAGAAAACAGTAAACAAAGACATGGTACCTGGCCCACTCAACCCCACCCTTCCAGAGCTTACCCCACCTTCCCAGTGTTAGAAGCAGGCTCCAGAAGATATAGTATCAGTGTCAGATTAAAGAACAGAATATCTACAACCCTGAGAACTGTAGCTATGGCCCTGCAGGTGCAGACAAATATTCTGGAGATACGGAAAGTGATGTAGGGGCGAGAGAGTTGTGGGATATTATTTGACATTGCTTGGAGCCACGAATGCACCAGACACCTCTCAAAGACCACCCTACCACCAGCTTTCTGGGGGGATCTCTATGGAGGAAACCAGAGAGACTGAGACACACAGGTTCTGAATCAGGCTCCAGGGGCAGCATTAGGATTTCAAAAGCTCAGAACTCTATCACCCTTCACATCCTCCCATGGAGGCAGTGCCTGGAAACACAGAAGACCTGCTCACATAGGCGAAATCCACCTTCAGGGGAACTCCTTAACCATGTGAGAAGCTGGAACAATGCAAGAGAAAATATAATGTTACAGTGTGAGAGAAAATAAAAGGTTACAATTGTAAAGAAAATAAAACATTCCAGCAACACCTCCTGGAAAGCAAAGAATACCTCTTTATAACAACCTGCTGCAGAACCCACTCCTGTAGATGCCCAAGAAAAGAAACAATAACTCATTAATTGCCATGAATAACCAAGGTAACAAAGCAGCTCAGAAAGGAAATTTAAAAAGTCTCCAGAAAATGAACTTATAACATGAAAATATGTGACTTAAAAGACAGAGAATTAAAGATTGCTCTTCTGTATATGATGTCAGAGGAGTAGTAGGTTGGGAAGGGAGGGTTATCTCTTTGTGAGCAGTGTAAATGTCTAACTATTTATTACATGTTTTTGTACACCTGAATCAAAAAAGAAAAAGAAAAAAAGATTACTGTTCTCAAAGAAATCAATGAGATGCAAGAAAACAAAGACAAACGATTTAATGAACTCAGACACACAATCATTGAGCAAAATAAATATGTTACCAAATATATTAAATATTTTAAAAAGAACAAACTAGAAATTTTGGAGATGAAGAACAAAAAAAATGAAGAATGAAATAGCCAGCTTAGGTAATAGAGCTCATAAAATGGAAGAAAGAATTAGTGATATTGCAGATGGAAATCTGGAAGTGACACAGAGGGAAGAAATGAGAAAGACACGAGAGTTAAAAGAAATGAAAAAACTCTACAAGAACTTCCACACTCTATTAAGAAGAGCAAAATAAGAATAGTGGGTATACCAGAAGAAGAGAGGGAGAAGAGAACAGAAAGTATATTCAAACAAATAGTTGATGAGAACTTCCCAAATCTGTGAAAAGAACTGGATTCTCAAATCCAAGAAGCAAGTAGAACACCCAATTACTTCAATCCCAACATGTCTTCTCCAAGGCACATTGTATTGAAGGTGACAAAAATTAGTGACAAAGAAAGAATACTCAAAGCAGCCAGGGGAAAATAAGCAGTAACTTATAAACAACCTATAAGCAGTAAATGATCATCTAAAAGCCCATTAGGCTGTCATCAGACTTCTCAGCAGAAACTCTACAAGCCAGGAAGGAGTGGAATTAAGTATTCAAATTATTGAAGAGACAAATCATGAGCCAAGAATAATATATCCAGCAAAGTTATCCTTTAGATCAAAGGAGGAATAAAGACCTAACCAGGCATAGAGAAACTGGGAATTTTCTGACACAAGACCTGGAAATACAGGAAATACTGAAAGGGACTATTCAACCTGAAACAAAAAAAAATACAAAACTATGAGCAATATTATAAACAGACAGACAGAAGCAGAAAATGGTAACCCTTCCACAAAGTAGGGCACTATGCTCTTAAACATAACATAAAGGGTAAAGCAGATCAAACTATTTTCATAAAAGGAAAAAGAAGAAAAAGTCAACTTGCTACTGAAACTCAGAAATCAACTCACAGCATAATTAGTGATAACTTGTGACAACAAAAACATAAAAGGAGAGAGAATAGAGATGTGAATCTGCAAAGGGGAATGGAGATAAGAAGCACTGAAGAAAAAAAGACGACTATGTATATGAAACTTTCTTTTACATAAACTTAATGATAAACACAAAAAATAGAAGATATCCAGAACTGAGATATATGACATAAAAAAGAAGAAACAGAGGGAAAAGTCATAGAATATCATTACACTAAAATAACAGACAGCAACAAAAAGGCAAAGAAACAATGGAAACACCAAGATATCAGAGAACAAAAGACAACATGGGTATAGGAAATCCTCAAAGATCAATAATTACCCTAAATGCAAATAATCTGAACACACTTACAGATGATGTATTACAGAATTGTACACCTGAAACCTATGTAACTCTACTAACAATTGTCACCCCAATAAACTTTAATTTTAAAAAAAGTCACAGAGTAGCAGATTGGATTTAAAAACAAAATCCAACCACATGCTGCAGGTAGAGACACATCTTATCTACAAGGAAAAATATATACTCAAAATGAAAGGGTGGAAATTGACACTCCAAGCAAATGGTTACCAGAGAAAAGCAGGAATAGCTATACTTATATCAGATGAAACGGACTGCAAGATAGAAAATGGCAACAAGAGACAAAGATAGGTATTTCATAATGATAAAAGGGATAAAATTGGGTTGTCGGAAAAGTCATAATGCATTTTTGCAACAAAAAAAACCATAGAAAAACTACATCATGACTTTTCCAACAACCCAATACAACAAGAAAACAAAACACTTACCAATATATATGCCCCCAATTACAGAGCACCAAAAAATATGAAGCAATTACTAACAGAACTAAAGGGCTAAATTGACCAAAACACAACTATCGAAGGGGACTTAATGACATCATTGACAGCTAAGGATAGATCAATCAAACAGGAAATACATGAAGCAACATCAGCCCTAAATGACACATTAGACCAAAAAGATATAATTGACATTTACAGAACACTTCATCCCAGAAAACCAGACTATACATTATTTTATAGTGTACACAGAACATTCTCAAGGATAGAACATATGTTGGGACATAAAACTAACGTCAGCAAATTTATGAATATTGAAGTCATACAAAGCATGTTGTCTGATCACAAAGCTTTTTTTTTAAGATTTTATTGGGGAATTGGGGGAGGGGAACAGCATTGGGGAATTGGGGGAGAGGAACAGCATTGGGAAATCGGGGAAGGGGAACAGACAAGTTGCTGTCCTTTTGTTCTTCAGTCTAGTTGTGGAGAACGTTGCTTCACTGGTCCATGTTGGTATTATCATTGCGCTCTTCCTGGGTGAGACAGTCACTCACTGGCCATTGGATGGCTGCTCACAGCGGCTCATGGCAACTCACAAAAACTCATGCCTGCTGCCAGTCAGCTCCACTGCAGCCTATGTCATTGCCAGTGACTCACGGCAGCCCAGCTCCAGGTCGAGCTGTTGTTCACCATCTTAACTGTAGAAGGTGCAGTATCACTGGCCCTCATGTGGGATCCAAACCAGGGTCTTGCTGCTCAGAGCTGACATTCCAAGCCAACTCTTAACCAATGTGCCACTCAGACAGCCCTGATCACAAGGCTTTGAAGTTAAATATAAAGTATAAAAAGGGAGCAGTAAGAAACACTAATATGTGGACATTAACATGGTTTTAAAGAATCACTGGATCAAAGAAGAAATAAGAGAAGAGATAAAAATATACATAGGAACAAATGAAAATGAAAATATATCCTATCAATATTCTAGGGATGCTGTGAAAGCAGTAATAAGAGGGAAATTTATACCACTACAGGACAATCTCAAGAAAGAAGAAGAATCCCAGGTAAACAACCTAACATAACACTTTAAAGAACTAGAAAAAGAAGAACAGATGAAACCTAATGTCAGCAGAAAGAATGAATAATAAAAATCAGAGCAGAACTAAATGAAATAGAGAGCAAAAAGATAATAGGAAAAGTTAATGCAACAAAAAGCTGGCTCTTTGAAAATATTAATAAATTGACAAACACTTGGCTAGACTCTAAGATAAAATGAGAAAAGACACAAATAAACAAAATCAGAAATAAAAAAGGGGAAGTTACCATGTTTACCACAGAAATACAAAAGATCATACAAGAAGACTATGAAGGGGCCGGCCGAGTGGCGCGATGGTTAAGAACTCGCTTGGGATGCCAGAGGGCCCCGGTTCGGATCCCACATATGAGGGCCAGTGACACTGCCCTCCACAGCTAAGATGCTGAACAACAGCTCAACCTGGAGCTGGGCTGCCATGAGTCGCCGGCGACGGTGTGGGCTGCAGTCCCTGTGGCAGTGGATTGCCATGGGCTACCGTGTGTGGCCAGCAGCCAGCGTGAGCGGCCAGCAGCCGCAGTGAGCGGCCGTCCAGAAGCCGGCAACTGATCTGCCTCGCCAGAGAAGAGCGCAATGATGGTGCCAACTTGGGCCAGTGAAGCAACATCCTCCACAACTAGATTGAAGAACAAAACGACAGCAACTTGTCTGTTCCCCTTTCCCCAATTCCCCAGCACTGTTCCCATCCCCCCAATTCCCCAATAAAAATATTAAAAAAAAAAGAAGACTATGAAGAATTATATGCTACCAAATCCAATAACCTTGAAGAAATGAACAAGTTTTTAGAAACATATTGCCTTCCTAGACTGAATCAGAAAGAACTGGAAAATCTAAATAGATGGATCAACAGTAAGAAAATTGAATTTCTCATCCAAAACCTTCCAAAAAGCAACTGTCCAAGGCCAGATGGCTACACTAGTGAATTCTACCAAACATTCAATGAGGATCTAACACCTGTCTTCCTTAAACTCTTCCAAAAAATTGAAGAAGAAATACTTTCTAATTCATTTTATGAGGCCAAAATTACACTGATACCAAAATCTTGTAGGGATAACAGAAAAAAAGTAAATTACAGACCAATATTTCTGATGGATACAAATGCAAAAATCCTAAACAAAATTTAAGCAAATTGAATACAACAATACATTAAAAATATTATACATCACTATCAAGTGTGGTTCATCCCAGGAGCTCAAGGATGATTCAACACATGCAAATTGATCAATGTGATACACCACATAAACAAAATAAAAATCATATGATTATACAAATAGATGCAGAGAAAGCATTTGGCAAGATACAACATCCATTTTTTATTAAACACCAAATAAAATAGGTATAGAAGGAAAATACCTGAACATAATACAGACCATATATGAGCTCTGACAATTAAAGTTGTGAATGCATCCTAGAAAAAGTGCTATACATATAATTGCTGAATATCTCCATGGTACCCTTCAAAGTACTCCCCTTGGGAAGCTATGCACTGACAACAGTGCCTAGTCAACTCTTCAATGCAATTTTGGAACTCTTTTTCTGGAATGAACATCAGAGCTATTGTCGTATTTCACTTGATGTACTGAATGTTATCAAAATGTCTTCCTTTCAATATTTTTTTCATCTTTGGGTAAAGAAAGAAGTCATTAGGGGCCAGATCAGGTGAGTAGGGAGGGTGTTCCTATACAGTTATTTGTTTACTGGCTAAAAACTCCCTCACAGAGAGTGCCGTGTGAGCTGGTGCATTATCATGATGCAAGAGCCATGAATTGTTGATGAAAAGTTCAGGTCATCTAACTTTTTCATGCAGCCTTTTCAGCACTTCCAAATATTATACTTGGTTATCTGTTTGTCCAGTTGGTACAAATTCATAATGAATAATCCCTCTGGTATTAAAAAAAAAGTTTAGCAATATCATTGCAACAAGTTCATGAATTTAATTGTCAGACATTGTATATTACCATAATTTAACTTGATCATCACATAGGGCAGAAGGCTTCATTGAGCTGCAGTGAAGGTATTGCTCTAAAAGTGTTAGATGAATTATAATGTGACATTGTCCCAAGGGCTCAGCCTAAAAGACTACTGAATGTACAGTTGGCTGATCTGAAAAGAGGGTGCAATGGAAATTTTAAATAATTCACTGATAATCGTGCAGGACAGATTTGGACAGTATGCTTTTACAGATAACAGTCCTAAAAAATTTTAATTAATGCTTGAAAACCTTCAGCCAAATTTGTTTTAATCCTTATAATATGTAGAGTATTACAATTATTTATTTAACAGTTAGGCTTTGCATCAGGCTTTCATGTTCATGTAAAATATTAAAATGGAATGAAAATGTATACAGTCACTTTTATAAGAATAATTTCAAAACATTAACCTGGCCAAAAAATGACTACATTCAGCAAATGAATACACTCTTGAAGTTATATTTGATATAATCATTGACCAAGAAGCTATGCTCCATTAAAAATGTATCTTCTCATCACATAGCAACCTAATTTTTAAACTAATGGCACTATTAACAGTAAAAGCATGAGGATATGTTACAAAAATGGCAGTGTGAGGAGTTCTTGAAATCTCCTTTGGAAGTTACAACAAATTGAACAGCTATAATACAAAAAAGGATAACTGAAGCAACACACAAGCACGTCTGAGAGATCAGCCCATCAAAATGACCAGAAGGTGGGCAAATTAGGTGACCATGGGAGGAAGGAAAAGGGAAGTGCAGAGATACAGGTCTCAGTCCGCTTGACGCAATACAGAGCTCACTGTGGTCTCTGGAGAGGGAAGAATTCAGGCTGTAGTCACACTCCCTGTGGCCCAGAGTCTTGACAAAAGGATCAGTATATAATACAGCTGAACCCAGTGTTCAAGGCAAAGACCTAAGTTTAGAACTGTGGTTAAAGCCTTCATTGCCAGGCAAAAAACAGAAAACAAAAACACGGAGTCTGGCCACTCAACCCCATCTTACCAGAGCTGACTCCATCCCCACCCTCTCAGTGTTAGAATCAGGTTCTAGAAGAAATGGTAGCAGTGCCAGATCAAAGAACAGAATATTTACAGCCCTGAACACTGGAGTGATGGTCCTGCAGCCAAAGATGCACAGCACCACTAATTTCAGTGATAGGGAAAGAGCTGTAGGGTTGAGAAAACTGTGGGCTGGTAGTCACCACTGCTCAGAGCCATAAACACACCAGCCACTTTTCAAATCCACCCACCACCACCACCACCTTTCTGGGCAAATTCCTGCAGGGGCATCCAGAGCCACTGATAAACACACAGGCTCTGCATCAGGCTTCAGGAGCAGCATTGGGATTTCAGAATCTCAGAACTCTATCACTCTACACATCCTCCCATGCAGGTGGTGCCCTGAGACCCAGGTGAACTCCTCACAGAGGAGAAGCCCACCTTTCAAGGAACCTCCAATTATGTGAGAAGCTAGAACAATGTAAGAGAAAATATAATGCTACTGTGTGAGAGAAAATAAAAGGCTGCAGTGCTAAAGAAAATAAAATATATCAGCAACACCTACTGGAAAGCAAAACAAAGACCCCTTTATATTAACTTGCTGCAGAACCAACTCCTGTACATGCCCAGAAAGAGAAATAATAACTCATTATTTGCCATGAATATCCAAGGTCCCAAGGCAGCTGAGAAAGGAAATAAAAAATATCCAGGAAATGAACTTAAAAACATGAAAATATGTGACTTAAAAGACAAAAAAATTCAAGATTCCAGTTTTGGTAAAACTCAACAGGATGAAAGAAACACAGGTAGGCAGTTTAATGAACTCAGAAACATAATAAAAATATAAAATGAACATTTTATCAAAGATATTGAAATTAAAAAATAATTCTGGAGGTGAATAAAATAAAAGAAATGAAGAATGACATAACCAGTTTAGGTAATAAAGCTAACCAGATGGAAGAAATAATTATTGATATCAAAGATAGAAATCTTCAAATGAGACAGAGGGAAGAAGAGAAATATGTAAAAATTAAAAGAAATGAATGAACTCTACAAGAACTTCCAGACTGCATCAGAAAGAGCAACATAAGATTAATGGGTATACCAGAAGGAGAAGAAAGGTAGAAGGGAACAGAGAATATATTCCAACTAATAGTCAACAAGAACTTCCCAAACTTGTGAAAAGAACTGGATACTCGATTTCAACAAGAAAACAGAACATCTAGTCACCTGAATCCCATCATGCATCCTCCAGGACACATTGCATTGAAGCTGTAAAACATTAATGACAAAGAAAGAATTCTCAAGGCAGCCAGGAAAAAGAAGAGGGTAACCTACAAAGGAAATGCCATTAGATTATCATCATATTTTTCAGCAGAAACTCTACATGCCAGAAAGGAGTGGAAGCAAATACTCAAACTATTTAAAATGAGAAATTATGAGCCAAGAATAATATATCAAGCAAAGATATCCTTTAGATATAAAGGAGGAATCAAGACCTTTTCAGATATACAGAAGCTGAGGGAATGTATTAACACATGACCTGCATTACAAGAAATATTGAAGGAGGCTATTTGACATGAAAAAGAAAATCAAAAGAATGCAAAAGCATGAGCAGTATTATGAACAGACAGGCAGTAGCATGAAATGGCAACTCCTACACAAAATAGAGCACTATACACTTAAACAACATAAAGAAAGGGTAAGATGAAAACATTTAAAAAAAAAAGGAAAAAGAAGAAAATGATAACCTGGTACCACAGCTCAGAAATCAACTCACAGCATAAGTAGGGATAACTTCTGACAATAAAAACATAAAATGGGAGAGAGTAAAGGTCTAAACCTGTAAAGGGGAATGAAGATAAGAAGCATGCTGAAGAAAAAGGTCTACTGTATATATGAAACTTTGTCTTATGCAAACTTAATGATAACCACTCAAAAAAAAATCCAGAACTGAGATATATAACATAAAAACGAGAAAGAAAAAAAAACAGTGGGAAAAATCATAGAATACTACCACACTGAAATAGCAGAGACCAACAAAGAGGCAAAGAAACAATGGAGACACGTAGCCACCAGAAAACAAAAGATAGAATGACAGGGAATTCACATATATCAATATTCACCATAAATGTAAATGGACTGAACTTACCAATGAAAAGGCATATTGGATCAAAAAATGAAAGCCAATCATATGCTGCCTCCAAGAAATGCATTTCATCTACAAGGACAAATACCTATATAAAGTGAAAGGGTGGAAATCCATACTCCAAGCAAATGGTAACCAGAGAAAAATGGGTGTATCCATACTTGGATCAAACAGACATCAAGATAAAAAAATGTAACAAGACACAAAGATGGACATTTCATAATGATAAAGGGGGCAATACAACAAGAAAGCATAACACTTGTGAACATATATGCCCCCAATCAGGGAGCACCAATATATACAAAGCAACTAGAACCAAAAGAAGAAAAGAGCCAAAACACAATTATAGCATGGGACCTAAATACATCATTGACAGCTATGGATAGATCATCCAAACAAAAAATAATTAAGGAAATATCACCCCTAAATTACACAATAGACCAAATTAACATAACTAACATTTGCAAAGCACATTGTTTTAAAACACCAGGCTATAAATTCCTTTGTAGTGTACATGGAACATTCTCAAGGATAGACCATATTTTGGGACATGAAACTAGCCTGAGAAAATTTAAAAAGATTAAAGTCATGCCATGCAAATTATCTGATCACAAGACTTTGAAAATGGATATCAACTCAGGAAAAGCAGAAAATAAACACAAATATGTGGAGATTAAACAACATACTTTTAAAGAACAACTGGGTCAAAGAAGAAATAAGAGGAGAGATCAAAAGATACATAGATAAAATCAGAATGAAAATACATCCTATCAAAATTTTTGGGATGCATTGAAAATAGTAATAAGAGGGAAGTTTATACAATTACAGGCCAATCTCAAGAAAAGAAAAATCCCAGAAAAACAACCTAATGTTACACCTTAAAGAACTAGAAAAAAAAAGAACAGATGAAACCCAATGTCAGCAGAAAGATCAAATAATAAAAATCAGAGCAGAACTAAATGAAATAGAGAACAAAAAGGCAATAGAAAAAAATCAATGCAACAAAGATCTGGTGCTTTGAAAAGATTAATAAAATTGACAAACCCTTGGCTCAACTCACTAAGATAAAATGAGAAAATACACAAATAAAATCAGAAATGAAAGAGAAGTTATCATGTTTACCACAGAAATACAAAAGATCATACAAGAAGACTATGAAGGATTATATGCTACAAAATTCAATAACCTTGAAGAAATGGACAAGTTTTAAAAAATATGTAGCCTTCCTAAACTGAATCACAAAGAACTGGAAAATCTAAAAAGACAGATCAATAGTAGGGACATTGAATCAGTCATCCAAAACCTTCCCCAAAACAAAAGTCCAGGATCAGATGGCTTCACTGTGAATCCTACCAAACATTCAAAGAGAATCCAACACCTGCTCTTCTCAAGCTCTTCCAAAAAATTGAAGAAGAGTAAATACTTCCTAATTCAGTTATGAGGCCAACATTACACTGATACCAAAATATGGTAAGGATAAAATAAAAAAAAAGAATATTACAGACCAACCCTCAGTTCTTCCTCTGTGTCTCTGAGACTATCTCCATCCACTTCTCCCATCCATTCAGTTCCTTAGAATCCACGTATAAGTGAGATCATATGAT
>NW_017731503.1:713022-721590 GCF_001890085.2 Hipposideros armiger
TAAAAAAAAAAAAAAAAAAAAAGAATATTACAGACCAACATCTCCGATGGATACAGACAGAAAAATCCTAAAAAAAAAAAATTGAGCAAATTGA
This sequence comes from Hipposideros armiger, assembly GCF_001890085.2. Lineage (NCBI taxonomy): Eukaryota > Metazoa > Chordata > Mammalia > Chiroptera > Hipposideridae > Hipposideros > Hipposideros armiger. The sequence continues at coordinate 713,117 of NW_017731503.1, forward strand.
ATACAACAATGCATTACAAATATTATACATCACTATCAAGTGTGGTTCATTCCATGGGCACAAGAATGGTTCAACTTATGCAAATTGATCAATGTAATACACCCCATAAACAAAATAAAAGCTAAAATCATATGATTTTATCAGTAGATGCACAAAAAGTACTTGACAAGATACAATATCCATTTACAAGTAAAACACTTAATAAAATGGGTACAGAAAGAAAATATCTTAAAAATGCCTCAGCTACTATCATAGTTAACAGTGAAAAACGCAAAACTTTTGCTCTATATTCAGCAACAAGATAGGGTTGCCTCTTATCATCACTATTATTTAACATAGAAATGGAACTCCTAGCCAGAACAATTAGACATGAAAAACAAATAAAATGCATTCAGATTGGGAAGGAAGAAGTTAAAGTGTCAGTTTTGCAAATGACATGACTTTATGTATAGAAAACCTTGAAGACTCCTCCAAAAGCTAGTAGAAACAATAAAGAAATACAGTAAAGTTGTCAGCTACAAAACCAACATACAAACATCCATTGCATTCCTATATACTAACAATGAAATATCAGAAAGAGAAATGGAAAAAAAATAATCCTTTGGCATTTGCAACAAAAAGAATAAAATACCTATGGATAAACTTATTAAAGAATGTGAAGGGCCTAAACATAAATAAGACATTTTTAAAAGAAATTGAAGAAGACAGAAAGCAATGGAAAAACATTATGTATTCATAGATTGGAAGAATCAAAATAATTAAAATGGCCATATTACCCAAAGCAATATACAGATTTAATGCAATCCACACCAAAATTTCAATGGCATTTTTTTTATTGGGGAATTGGGGAAGGGGAACAGCCAAGTTGTTGCCCTTCAATCTTAGTTGTGGAGGATGCAGATAGCTCAGCTCCAAGTCCAGTCACCATCCAGCTGCCCGTCATCAGCTCTCTTCCACTCAGCTCAAGGTGCTGTGTTCAATCTTAGTTGTGGGTGGACGTAGCTCACCATCCCATGTGGGAGTCAAACTGGCAACTTTGTTGTTAAGATCATGTGCTCTCACCAGGTGATCCATCCTGCCTCAGCAGCAGCTCAGCTCAGGCGCAGCTCACCGGCCCAAGTGGGAATCGAACCGTCAACCCTGTTGCTCAGAACTCGCATTCTTAACCAACTGAAACACTTGGCTGGCCCCAATGACATTTTTTAAAGAGTAGAATAAAAAATCATCAGATTTGTATGGAATCACAGAAGACCCTAAATAACCAAAGCAATCCTAAGAGAAAAGAGCAATGCTGGAGGTATTGCACTACCTGATTTCTGCTAGTACCACAGAGCAACAATAATTGAAACAACATGGTATTGGCAAAAATACAGACACAGAGACCAATGGAATAAAACTGAAAATGCAGCAATAAACCCACATAAATATGGACAGATAATTTTTGACAAAAAGGCAAAAAACATACAATGGAGAAAAGAAAGCCTTTTCAATAAATGGTGGTGAGAAAATTGGGAGGCCTTGTGCAAGAGAATGAAATTAGAATTCTCTCTGTCACCATTTACCAAAATCAATTCAAAATGGTTCAAAGACCTAAACATAAGACTTGAAACAATAAACTGCATAGAAGAAAACATAGGTACTAAACTTATGGACCTTGGGTTCAAAGAGCATTTTATGCATTTGGCCTCAAAGGCAAGGGAAGTAAAAGCTAAAATAAATCAATAGGACTATATCAAACTAAAAAACTTCTGCACAGCAAAGTGACAACCAACTGAATAAAAGATGATATTTGCAAACAACACCTCTGATAGAGGCTAATACCAAAATATGTAAGGAACTCACACAACTCAACAACAAAAAGACAAACAATCCAATTAAATAAATGGGCAAAGAAAATGAACAGAAACTTCCCCCAAGAAGACATACAAACGACCAATAGATACATGAAAAAATGCTGAACTTCAGTAGCTATTAGGGAAATGCAAATCAAAATCACAATGACATATCACCTCACACCTGTTAGAATGGCTACCATAAACAAGACAAATAATAAATGTTGGAGAGGCTGTGGAGAAAAAGGAACCCTCATCCACTGTTGGTGGGAATGCAGATTGGTGCAGCTGCTATGGAAGGCGGTGTGGAGGTTCCTCAAAAAATTAAGAATAGAATTACCATATGACCCAGCAATCACTCTTCTGGGTATATACCTAAATAAATCTGAAAACATGTATCTGTAAAGATATATGTACTCCAATGTCATTGCGGCATTATTTATGGTGCCCAAGACATGGAAACAAAGTGTCTTTCAATAGGTGATTGAATTAAGAAGATGTATATATACACGATGGAATATTGTTCTGTCATAAGAAATGATGAAATACTTCCGTTTGTGACAACATCGATGGTCTTGATATTATTATGCTAAGTGAAATATGTCAGACAGAATAAGGTGAGAAACATGATTTCACTCATGTGGGATATAAAACTGAAAGCAACAAAGGAACAAGACAAACAAATAGAGGAACAAAAACTCAGACACAGAGAACAGTTTTGTGGTTACCAGAGTGTAAGGGGGAGATAGTAGAAGAGGGTAAAGGAGGTTAAACGTATTTTGATGGAAGAAGATCTGACTCTGGGTAGTGAGCACACAATGTGATATATAGATGATGTATTATAGAATTGTATACTAGAAACCTACGCAATATTACTAAGCATTGTCACCCCAATTAATTTAATTAAAAAAAAACAGTGAAAATGTTCTAAACTTCTGTAAAACAATACCAACAAAAAGAGTTTGTAAACCTACTACTGTGTCAAGTTATTGTTTCAGAGAAGTTTAAAATTAAAAGTCCTGTTGCAGAAAGCCTAATAGGCAACTCTGCCAATAAAATTTAACAAGTTCTATCCATAAATCAAGGATTTGCTGGTAATATTTTACTTTGTAGTCTCACATTAACTCATGTGTATTCATTCCATTATCATTACATTTTAAGAACTACAGTTCAGTTTTACTGCATACAGTTCTTGTAATTTTCATAACACCCCACAAAGATATGCACATGCTTTTCCCCTCTGAATTCCTGAAATACAGAATTTTAATTTCATCTCTATCTTCAGTAATTTAGCGATGTTATTTCTTAGTTCACAGGAGAATTATATGTGTGTGTGTGTGTGTGTGTGTGTGTGTTTGACATGGTGTTAGCTCACTTATTTTCAAGAAATGGAGAATAATATATCAAACCAGTGAGTATTCCTTTTCTAATACATGCAATATATATGTACTATCCAATTTTTTAATACAAATATAGTTAACCATGGCTATTTTACTGTTGGTATATAAACATCCAACCTGAAAATCTCACTACTGTTTATAACAGCATACTTTGCCCATCACTTAAACTTCCTGGTCTACCATTCAGAAGCTGGATTAGCCCTATGTGCTCCTACTGCTCCAATGCATACATCTATCAGCAGCTTCAACATTGAATCCAAATGATGTCTTCATTCATCTGTCTCCCATACTGAGGAAACTTCCACAGGAAAATGATTATGTCTTATCTGTTTTGTTGTTAAATTCCCATCACTTAGAAAAGCCTGACAAATAATAGCTACTTTCTCAATGCTTCAATGGAATAGGTCATTAAATTAATTATTTATTTGCAAAACCTTATACATTTATTCTAAGTTCATCTTAAATACATTTGTAAGAGTTATGCCTACAATAATCAATGTTTGATTTGTAGAAGTGAGTAAAAATTAAATATGAAAGATGAAATAAGCTTCATGTTTCAATTAAACATTTAGAGAATCTTTGCCCATAGTGTAAGGAAATTGATTGCATTTATTGCAATTACACTGGACTTATTTCTCCAAATTGATTAATTATAAGCATTCCTTCATTACATAATTTTGTGAGCGGATATATAAATATAACTTTAATAAAACAAATTATCTCAATGTGTCAATAGCTCTCACTATTTTATATTTACTAAATGATTGTTCTAAAGAGCCAACACCTTTTATCATTGTCTTAAATTACTGAGGCACACTGTTACTTTTTTGCAATAACAAAAAAAGCTTTTGTGGGGACTTCTGGTAAGATGGCAGAACAGATAGATGCTGTGCCAACTGCATCCCAGGATCACACCAAAATTACAAATAATTTATAAGATATTCAACCTCGAAAGTTCCCTGGACCCTAGATGAGCAGTACCTCTAAATGAAGGACTTAAAAAGGAGGCCACATTGAGTCTGGTAGGAGGGGCAGAGACAAGAGAGGGTGAACCCCGTGAGGGACACCTCAGCACTGGGGAGGCTTCTCTGGTTGGGGGAGAGACCCTCTGGCCCCACACTGTGCTCATCACCCCAGAGTTACTTTGCCAGGAAGAGGACTTCTACGATAGCTGGAAGTATAAAATAGTGAGGACTATCTTTGTTCAACTCAGTGAGGCTGAGGGTAGCTGGAGAACCAGTGGTGCCAGCAAACCGACTCGCTCGCTAGGTGAGCATTCACCCTCTTCCTGGTGGAGGGAGTAGCTTTGTGAGCGGGGCCCAGGAGCTTGCGGGAAGGACTGAACTGAGTGCCTTTGGCACAGGAGCTGGAGGTTTTTGGGACCATTGTTCCCCTGGTGTGGAGCTTGCACACAAGTAGTGCATAGGAGGGCACCATTTTTTCAGGGCTGGGCCCTCCCACAGAGGCTCAGGTCTGGGACTGCATTGGTCTGCTGGAATTGGCTCAGGAGAGCGTGTGTGTGGGTACGTGCGTACACACGCATGCAGCCTTAGCTTCCCACCCTCCACACTGCTTGTGCTGCGTAGCCAGGGAATCGCCTTGCAGGCTCACTCCGACTCTAACAGACTGCTTATTGACACCCGGGAGTGCATGACTCGGCTTAGGTCCCTGATTTCTGCACTGCATGTGCAGAGTTGCCTGGGTGGCGATTGGCTGTCGGGCTGCTAGGCCTGATCTGTGAGCAGCTGATTGGGACAGGCTGAGAATGGGAGTTTTCCTGGGAGTGTAGGGCCATGAGCTGTGCGCCTGCATGATTCAGCCAGGGCTTTCCAGGCGAGTTTGTGTGGGCTGTCTGCCGATGCAGGAGTGCATGCTGCTCTGACTTGGTGGGGGCCACTGACCACATCCTGTGGTGCCTTGGGAGCCTGCCCCGCCCACCTAGAGCTGTTTTCCCAGGGGAACCCTGAGCCCCTGGTACCTGGCCCCTACCTCTGCAGGCCACAGAGGGTTTTTTTTGCAGCAGCAAAATGCCCGCAACAAACTGTGAGGATTTTTTATGTTGAGCAAGGTTCCAGATCATACAGCAACTAATGTGGGAAGCTTACTTCAATTCTAGAGGGAGGTTGTCATATGACGCACTGAGCCCTTCCCTGTAACAGCTGGAGCTGATCACCCAGAGTTTCTCTATTGCTGCGCAAGTGGTCTGCAGATTAAAGAGGGTGAAGAGCTCCTCCCCCCTTTTTTTTTCCTTTTTTTCCTCTTTTTTCTTTTTCTTTCTTTCTTTTCTTTCTAGGCAATCTAATACATCGAAGCAAACAGAGCATCAGCCAGAATGAAGAAACAAAGAAACATGTCCCAAGTAAAAGTTCAGAAGAAACCTCAAGAAATGCAACGAAATGAAACAGAGGTATCCATCCTTTCAGAGACAGAGTTTAGAACACTGATGATAAGAATGTTTAAGGAACTTGCGGAGGACATAAAGAAGGATACAGCAATCATAAAAAACAACCAGTTAGAACTAAACAATACAACAACTGAAATGAAGAACACACTCAAAGGAATCACCAGTAGATTAGATGAAGCAGAGGATCGGATCAGTGATTTAGAAGACAAAGTAGCAGAAATCACACACTTGGAACAACAAAAAGAAAAAAAGAATAAAAACAATGAAAATAGTTTAAGAGACCTGTGGAACAACATCAAGTGCAACAATATTCGCATCATACGAATACCAGAAGGAGAAGAGAAAAAGCAAGGGATCGAGAATGTGTTTGAAGAAATAATGACAGAGAACTTCCCTACCCTGGTGAAGGAAATCAACATACAAGCCCAGGAAGTGCAGAGAGTTCCAAATAAGCTGATCCCAAACAGGTCCACACTAAGACACATCATAGTAAAAACGACAAAAGTTAAAGACAAAGACAGAATCCTAAAAGCACCAAGAGAAAGACAGCAGGTTACATACAAAGGCTGTCCTATAAGACTAACAGCAGACTTTTCTACACAAACACTGTAGTCCAGAAGGGAGTGGCAGGAAATATTCAAAGTGACGCAAAATTAAGGCTTATAACCAAGATTGCTCTACCCAGCATGGCTATCACTTAAAATTGAAGGAGAGATAAAGAGCTTCTCAGAAAAGAATAAACATAAGGAATTCATTCCAACCAAGCCAGCATTTCAGGAAATGCTAAAAGGCCGTTTCTAAACAGAAGAAAGAGGAAAACAAGCTAACCCAGGAAGGTCAGAAATATAAATAACAAAATGGCAATAAATATGCACCTATCAATAATCACTTTAAATGTGAATGGATTAAATGCTCCAATCAAAAGACATAGAGTGGCTGAGTGGATAAGAAAACAGGACCCATGCATATGCTGTTTACAAGAGACTCAAATCTGATCAAAAGACACACAGACTGAAAGTAAAAGGATGGAATGAGATATGTCACGGAAATGGAAATGAGAAAAAAGCGGGAGTAGCAATGCTTATTTCAATCAAAATTGACTTTAAAATGAAGACTACAATAAAAGACAAAGAAGGACACTACATAATAATAAAAGGATCCATTAAACAAGAGGACATAACCCTAGTAAACATCTATGCACCCAACATAGGAGCTCCTAAATATATAAAATAGATCTTGACCGACATAAAGACACAGGTCAACAGCAATACTATCATAGTAGGGGACTTGAACACCCCGTTGTCATCAATGGACAGACCCTCCAGACAGAAAATCAACACAGACACAGTGGCCTTAAATGACACTTTAGACCAGCTGGATTTAATTGATATTTTTAGAGCAGTTCACCCCAAAGCAACAGAATATACATCCTTCTCAAGTGCACATGAAACATTTTCCAAGATAGACTACATGTTAGGACACAAAACCAGTCTCAATAAATTTAAGAAGATTGAAATCATATCAAGCATCTTCTCTGACCAAAATGCTATAAAACTAGCAATCAATTATAAAAAGAAACCTGGAAAACACACAAATACATGGAGGTTGAATAACATGCAACTAAATAGCTACTGAGTCAAAAGTGAGATTAAGGAAGAAATCAAAAGCTATCTCAAGAAAAACGACAATGAAAACATAACAACTCAAAATCTACAGGATGCAGCGAAAGCATTCCTAAGAAGAAAATTCATAGCAATGCAGGCCTATCTAAAAAAAGAACAATCTCATATCAATAGACTATCTTCATACCTAAGAGAACTGGAGAAAGAACATTAAAATAAGCCCAAAGGGAGTAAAAGGAAGGAAATAATAAAGACCAGAGCAGAAATAAATGAAATAGAGACCAAAAAAAAAAAACAATACAAAAGATCAATGAAACCAAGAGCTTGTTTTTTGAAAAGATAAACAAAATCGACAAACCTTTAGCCAGAATCACCAAGAAAAAGAGAGAGGTGACCCAAATTAATAAAATCAGAAATGAAAGAGGGAAAGTGACAACAGATCCCACAGAAGTACAGGAATTTGTAAGAAAATACTACGAACAACTATATGCCAACAAACTGGACAATCTGGAAAAAAACGGGTAAATTTCTAGAAGCTTACAATCTACCACGTCTGAACCAAGAAGAAACAGAAACTCTGAACAGACTGATTACTACCAAAGAAATTGAGTCAGTCATCAACAAGTTTCTAACAAATAAAAGTCCTGGACCAGATGGCTTCATAGGTGAATTTCACAAAACATTAAAAAAAGAATTAATACCTATTCTCCTCAACCTATTCCAAAAAGTACAGAAGGAGGGAAGGCTCCCAAGCACATTGTATGGGGCCACTATTACTCTGATCCCCAAATCAGACAAAGATATTACAAAAAAAGAAAACTACAGTCCGATAGCCCTAATGAACATTGATGCAAAAATCCTCGGGCTGGCCGAGTGGCGCAATGGTTAAGAACTGGCTTTGGATGCCAGAGTATCCCGGTTCTGTTCCACATGAGGGCCAGTGACACTGACATCCACAGCTAAGATTCTGAACAACAGCTGGCGACTGATCTGCCTCGCCTGTGAAGAGCGCGATGATGATACCAACTTGGGCCAGTGAAGCAACGTCCTCCACAACGAGACTGAAGAACAAAACGACAGCAACTTGTCTGTTCCCCTTCCCCCATTTCCCCAGCACTGTTCCCAATCCCGTCAATTCCCCAATAAAAATCTTCAAAAAAAAATCCTCAACATAATACTAGCCATCCAAATTCAGCATCATATTAAAAAGATCATA
>NW_017731503.1:723630-729309 GCF_001890085.2 Hipposideros armiger
ATTATGTTAAGTGAAATAAGTCAGTTGGAGAAAGACAAATACCATATGATTTCACTTATATGTGGAATCTAAAAAACTGAATGAAGGAGCAAGGTAAAGAGAAATGGTCTCAGAGATATAGAGGAACAACTGATGGCTGCTAATTGGGAGGGAGTGGTGATGAGGGAGAAGGGGAAGGGATTAAGCAGCATAAATACATAACTACAATTTTGCCACAGGGACTTGAAATACAGTTTGAGGAATATAATTATTAATGTTGTAAATATTTTGTAGGATGTCAGATAGTCACATGTCTTGCTAGGGAGACCACATCATGGATGGGGTAGAGGGTTGATCACTGCACTGTACACCTGAAGCTGATGTTGTATAATATTGTATGACAACTATAAGTGAATTAATTATAACTATTGCACTGTGTTGTACAGCTGAAACTAATTCTAAAAAATGTGTATTTCACAATAAAAAAATTTTTAAAAAAGCTTGTGTTTTTTCTTAAGTACTGACTGCATGTACATGAAATTCTGAATTGGTTATTACAAGTATACATTTCAGAGCGATCTGGAACAGGTAGTCATGGTGTGGTAGGCAGAATAATGCATCTCTCACCCCAAATATACCCACATTTTAACCCTAAATCTGTGAATATTTTATGTTACATAACAAGTGGAACTTTGAAGATGAAATTTAGGTTAAGAACTTTAAATATAGGGAGTCATCCTGGATTATACGCTTGGGCCCCATGTGATCACATTGGTACTCAAAGTGGAAAAGGGAGGTTAGCGAGTCAATCAAAGAGATGTGCAGGTAGAAAAGCAGGAGAGATTCAAAGTGTGAGAGGGACTCAGCCCACTACTACTGACTTTGTAGCTGGAGGAAGGAAGCCATCAGCCAAGGAATATGGTGATCTCTGGAAGCAGTAATGGCCCTCAGCTGACCGGCAGTGAGGAATAGGATCCTTATTCTATAACCACAATGAACTGAATTTGTCAATAATAATGAATAAAATTGGAAAAGGCCCTACCCTATAGCCTCCAGGAAAGGACACAGCCTCATCAATGCCTTGATTTTAGCCCAGTGGGACCAATGTCAGATTATAGAACCATGAGAATTAAAAATTGGGGCTTATTTAGAGCTACTCAGTTTGTGGTTATTTTTTATGGGTGCAATAGAAAATTAATATAGATGGTCTATATTGAGGAAAATAATACCTACTTATTGAGCACTTACTATGAGCAAGAAATGCTACATGCATTATCTTATTTAATAGTAATAGCAATACTTTCATTTGTTTAAATGAGAAAATGGAAGCACATAAAGTCTAAATAATTGTTTAAACTCAACCAGTTAGTAAATGGTAGAGCTTAGATTATTCACATAGGCTTTCTAACTCTGGACCATCTTTTAACCAGCATGCTGTTCTGCTTCTCAACAGGACTACAGGAACTATGTAAAGGAAGCATGCTGAATTAATGCTAAAATTATAAAAACCATCATTTATTGAAATTATAATCTATAATTATATGCGTATGCTCAAAGGATCTACTATGTAGCTCTCTACTAAGGGTTGCAAATTTTGTGGAATAAATCTTAGAAATGATATTGTACATTCAAATTTTGGTAGAAAACATTAAATATATTATTTTTCAAGGTATAAGTCACTATCTAACAAGTATTGAGCACTTACTATGAGCAAGGTGTTGTATTTTGTATGTTACATTCACCATCTCTTATATTCCTGATAATCTTATGATATAGACTTTATTATATATCTCTATTTTATAGAATGTGTCAGTCCAACTTATATTACCCCCTCATGGATGAATCAGTGTGAAATGCCACCTAGTAAAAGTTTGCCTTTTCTATTGAGTGGGGTAATAATGCAATGTTTGCCTAGTGTGACTGCAGAGATGATAATGTGATAGTGCATCATATGTAATGTCCTTAATATGGTAGTGATTTATGATTCTCAGTCCAGAAGCCCCAATGCACGAGGCCTACCATTCCTGACCTGATGACCTCTTGTGGCGTCTTGGGCAATCTTGAAACAAGGCTGTGATCCCAAGAGAAGCCTGATAAATTATGGAGGGTGAAGATAAATGTTAAAGGTAAGAGTGTGGCAGGGACCCAATTAATCATCAGCAAGCAATCCCCATTAAGTTCCCATCATTTTTAACTCCCTCAGATGTTTTTGTACACCTTTATATAGCTCTGCTTGACATTTCCACCTACTGATTGCTATTGCTCATATTTACCATCTTGGCTTTCAGTGGCCAGTGGTCTCCACCCATTCATAAAAATAAGCTATATCTTCCCCCCCCCCACCCTGTTGACTCCTTACTGAACCCCAAATCAAGTGTTGTTTCCCTTCTATGTCCTGACTTTATTATATTACTTCATGAAAGAATAGGCAAATAGAATATTTTATCCTGTACAATTCAGTTGTAGGGTAACTAACAATGCACTCTCCATGCAAATCATTTATTTTTAAAAAGATCTCTCTCAGGTCATTGTATGAGCTGCATATCTAACTTATTTAAAATACTGAATATTATAGGAACCATATGTGTTTTGAAGGTACTCTGAAGAGCTTTACATGAAGTTAAGAATTCTCAAAATCATTAACACATAGCTAGCTTAAATGATTCTTATAAACATATGTTTGACAAGTATATAGTTTTAAATGAGATGATTCCTTGATCATGAATTCCTGTTAGATTTGATTAAAAACAAACACTATAGGGCCAGCCGAGTGGCTCAGTTGGTTAAGAGCTCGCTCAAGAGTGTGAACTCTGAGCAACAGCGGTTCGAGTCCCGGCCTGAGCTGCCACTGAGCTGCCAACAGGTGGCAGGATGGCTCAGCTAAAAAAAACACAAAAAAACAAAAAAATACCCACTATAAATTTAATCAAGAAAATTAAAACAATTATTAATTACCTTGGTCTTAGCCCTGCCTACCCCAAAGTTTCAAAAATGAAAAGCTTTACATATTTCACACCTAAAATATTCTGAATTAAAATATATACCATCATTCTTTTTACTACCTTAATTTAAAGATTATTTCTTGGTCTTCTGCAGGCAAAAGTATTGAGATTCTGTCAGTGTATACATTACTTTTTTCTTATGGAAATAACTCTCATTTAGTGCAGGCTGAAAGAAGAATAGATTTCAACAGTATTCCTCAACTACTGAAAATTTGGCATATATTAATATTTGCAAGATAAGAAGTATATAAAAACAAAACAACCAACACAATATTTTCCTTTGTAGCCAGAATTACAAGATATAGTTTTAGTTGTTTCACACTATAGATCAAGGCATAACATTAAGCAATATCTAGATCTGAACGGTACATACCAAATTGTGTATAATACTAGCCATAATATTGTACATTTTAATAATTATATATTTCTTGTGTTTCATTTCTTATGTCTCTCACTAATATTCGTACACACATTGATTTTACTTACATTATTACCTTATTAAGCCAATATGGTTACTTTAAAAATGAGAACATTAACTATGCCAGCCTAATAGCAAGCAACTTGGCTAGTCATCCATATTTCCTATCCTCCCCTCAAGACCATTGATTTAGCTGGTTATTTTGTTTGTAAATATTCATAAATTGAATGGAAATTTGAATACATGACTGAATTAATCCTTTAATCACTCTTCTTTCATGATTACAACATTATAATTAAGAAATCAAAGTCCAGTGTTACAGTAAAAAAAGGATTAGTTTTGCAGTTAGACCTCTACAATGAGATAACTCAGGAAAATTATTTAATGACCCCAGTTAATCTTTCTAAGCCTTAATTTATCCATGAATTGCAAACAATACTATCTACAATAATTTTCAACTTTTCATAAGGATTAAATTTATTATCATACATTAAAGTTGTTTGGTGCAGAGTAGATGTTACCTGAGAGTGGGCCCTTCTCAGAGTGATATCCAGGCTTGGTTTCCACACCAGGGGTCAAACCTGGCAGAGCCTGGGTTAGATTCCCAGACCAGGGTTTGAGCCCAGGCCTTCAAGCAAAATTGGGAATCTTAGCTGTGCCGGCTGCTGGAGGATGGGCTCTCCTCAGCACAGTGTCCAGGTTCTTGGTGTCTCCAGCAAAGAATTGAATGAGATGTTGAGGTAAAGTAGTAAAAGAGCAGTTTATTAGAAGAAAAAGTACACTTCAAAAAAATAGAAGTGGGCCCGAGCAGAAAACAGTGGCTCAAGAGCAGTTAGAAAAGAAAGTATACTGCAAAGAGTTTGGAGCAGTCTGAGCAAAAGAAGGAACTCAAAAGACACTGACTGGCCAGGACTTGGAATTTTTATCCCTTTTTTCTCTAGAATGGGCTCTTCCTCTCTGGGCGTAAGACCACTTGATTGACACCTGTGATTAACAACAGGTTATTACCTCATTTCTTTAGACTGTGCATGTTTTTCCCCAGAATTCAGTCTGTTATAATGATATAAATGAACTTCCGGGTATACGTATAATATTATAATGATGGTATAATGAGGCCCAGGTGAAATCAAGGTTGTTGTGGCCTTTACTGCGGAGGTGTGAATGACTGGTTTAATCTAGTTGGGTATTTTGTACCCATTTGTTTCCTTATACAGGTAGATAATTATAGTGAGAAGGGAAAGCTTTGGGAGGAGAAAGGATGTCTCCTGGGCGGTTGCATTATTTGGGTGATGTTGGACATGCAGGAATGCAGAGACCCAATGCCTGCCTCCCTTGTTTTCCCTTTGAGAGATATGATCTCCATAAAGCTCTATGGGAAGTTGAGGGACAGGAGGTCTCTTCTTCTGTATCTGTGTTCTGCTGGGCAGAGGCATAGAGCTGTCCCTACCTATTGGAGGATTCAAGGAACTCTCACCCTATCTGATCTTAGATGAGAGGAAGGGGTCTTGAGATCTGCCTGGAAGACTGTGTTAGCTTCCTTGGTTGGGACTGGTAATATTGCTGGGGTATCATCTGTATCACCAAGACCCCTGAATGAGGAAAAATAGATTTTAATTAATAAATTTAAAAGTGTTGACTTAAAGAGCAGAGCTCAAAGCTATTGATGTGAGGTGGCTACGTGATGGAAAAGCTGTCCACTTCATGGAGCCTGTGGTCATTTAACCAGTTATTTGGGTAATATTAATTGTCAAGGAGCTGGGCCCAGAATGGGTTGGAGAGAACATTAGGCTTCAATGATTACAATCAACAAGTATAAATCACAAGTTTTATATAATTGTATCTAAAGCAGGGGGTAGGAGATAAAAAATTGGAAAAAAGGGAACTTTAAGGAAAAGGAAACTTAAAATCCCCATAAGAAAGAAAATTCAAAAGTTTTTTCAGTAGTGGGGGCTACTTGCTTGGCCCGTATCATAGGTATTCAACAAACATTGGATTCCTTCCCTCACAATGGGATTGAACGTTGGTTCCAAATGTATAAAAGCCACAGTGAATCTGATTTCAGTCCCCAATCACATATTTGCTAGCTGCGTAGTCCTTAATTTATCTAAGCCTTGGTTCATTTTACATAAAAGTACAAAGCCAACAGCTTGCACAAAGTACGCCCTCATAATTAACAGCCAGTATTCTTATTTTTTTTTTTTTTTTAGCTGAGCCATCCCGCCACCTGTTGGCAGCTCACGGCTGCTCAGCTCGGGCTGACTCGAACCACTGTTGCTCAGA
>NW_017731503.1:731649-758927 GCF_001890085.2 Hipposideros armiger
AACAGACAAGTTGCTGTCCTTTTGTTCTTCAGTCTAGTTGTGGAGGACATTGCTTCACTGGCCCAAGTTGGCACCATCAATGCGCTCTTCCTGGGCTAGGCAGATCACTCGCCGGCTTTTGGATGGCCGCTCACGGCGGCTGCTGGCTGCTCACGCTGGCTGCTGGCTGCTCACGCTGGCTGCTGGCTACACACAGTAGCCCATGGCAACCCACTGCCACAGGAGCTGCAGCCTACGCCGTCACCGACGACTCACGGCAGCCCAGCTGTTGTTCAGCATTTTTGCTGCAGAGGGCAGTGTCACTGGCCCTCATGTGTGGGATCTGAACCGGGGCCCTCTGGCATTCCAAGCCAGTTCTTAACCATCGTGCCACTCGGCCGGCCCTAATTAATTATTTTTAAAGTTACACTTGACATTCATTATTATTTTATATTAGTTCCCGGTGTACAGCATACTGGGGAAACACTTATATAATTTATAAAGTGATCCTCATGATTAGTCTAGTACCCACCAGGCACTATACATCATTGTTGCCATATTATTGACTATATTCTCTGTGCTGTACTTTACATCCCTGTGTCTTTTTTTAAGCTGAGCCATCCTGCCACCTGTTGGCACCTCAGCGGCTGCTCAGCTCAGGCCAACAATCGAACTGCTGTTGCTCAGAGATCAAACTCTTGAGCGAGCTCTTAACCAACTGAGCCACTCGGTGGGCCTCTTCCATGTGACTATTTTGAAACTACCAATCTCTAATTCTTAACCCCTTCACCTTTTTCACCCAGTCACCATTCCCCCTCTTGTCTGGCAACAATCAGTTTCTTCTTTGTATCTATGAGTTCGTTTGTTTTTTAGATTCCACACATAGGTCAAATCATATAACATTTGTCTTTGTCTGATGTATTCCACTCAGCACAATACCCTCTATGTCCACCCATATTGTTACAGATTGCAAGATTTCATTCTTTTTATGGTTGACTAATATTCCATTGTATATATGTACCACCAATTCTTTATCCATTCATCCATTGATGGACACCCACATCATCTTCATACCTTGGCTACTGTATATATGGATGCACATGTTCCTTCAAAGTAGTATTTTGGTTTTCTTAGATAGATACTTAAAAGTGGAATTACTGGGCCGGCCAAGTGGCGCGATGGTTAAGAACTGGCTTGGGATGCCAGAAGGCCCCGGTTCGGATCCCACATATGAGGGCCAGTGACACTGCCCTCCACAGCTAAGATGCTGAACAACAGCTCAACCTGGAGCTGGGTTGCTGTGAGTCGCCGGCGACGGCGTAGGCTGCAGCCCCTGTGGCAGTGGGTTGCCATGGGCTACCGTATGTAGCCAGCAGCCAGCGTGAGCGGCCAGCAGCCGCAGTGAGCGGCCGTCCAGAAGCCGGCGACTGATCTGCCTCGCCCGGGAAGAGCGCAATGATGATGCCAACTTGGGCCAGTGAAGCAACGTCCTCCACAACTAGACTGAAGAACAAAACAACAGCAACTTGTCTGTTCCCCTTACCCCAATTCCCCAGCACTGTTCCCATCCCCCCAATTCCCCAATAAAAATCTTTAAAAAAAAAGTGGAATTACTGCATCCTTCCTCTCTTGTTATAGCCTATGGTTTAAAGTATATTTTGTCTATTTTTAAGTATTGCTACTCCAGCTTTTTTTTTAATCTTCCTGAACTATCTTTTTCCATTTCTTTAGTTTCAGAGTTTCAGTCTGTGTGAATCTTTTGACGTAAGTGAGGGGTTTTTTTGTAGGAAGCCTATGTAAGGGTCTTGTTTTCTTATCCATTTAGCCAATCTACCCTTTCATTGCTACATTTAATCTATTTACATTTAAAGTAGTTGTTAATAGATATGTAATTATTGCCATTTTCTTGCTCATGTTTTTTATCTTTTCTTCTTCTTTTTCTTCTTCTCCTCCTCTTACTCCTCCTCCTCTTTCTGTCCTCCTCTTTCTTCTTTCTCTTAAAGAAATCTCTAACTTTTTTCTTTTTTGGAATACCCATTTGGTGTTGATTAACTCTAGATTTTTCTTGTCTGGAAGTCTCTTTATTTGTTACTCAATTCTAAATGATAACTTTGCTGGATAGAATAGTCTTGGTTGTAGGTCCCTGCTTGAATATTTCCTGCCAACCCTTTCTTTCGATGAAGTTTCTGTTGAGAAATCAGCTGACAATCTTATGTGAATTCCCTTGTATCTAACTAACTGCCCTTCCCTTGCTGATTTTAAGATTCTCTCTTTGTATTTAACCTTTACCATTTTAATTATGTTGTGTCTTGGTGTGGGACTCTTTGGGTTAATCTTGTTTGGAACTCCCTGCTCTTCCTCAGCTGCTATGTGTATTTCTTTCCAAAGCTAATGAAGTTTTCTCTTTATTTCCTAAAATAGGTTTTCAATTCCATGCTGTGTCTCTTCTTCTGGTACCCCAATGATGTGAATGTTGGGTGGTATGCTTGATGTTGTCACAGAAGCCCCTTAAATTGTCCTCATTTTTAAAAATGATCCTTTTTTCCTTTTTGCTGTTATAATTGGGTATTTTCTGCTACCTTATCTTCCATTTGGTGATTCAAACCTCTGCTTTATCTAATCTACTGTTGATTTTCTCTAATGTATTTTCATTTCAGTTATTGTATTATTTATTTCTGACTAGTTCTTTATTATGGTTTCTATCTCCATTTTTAATGTTTTCTATCTCTTTGTTAAAGCTCTCACTGAGTTCATCTACTCTTCCCTTAGGTTCACTGAGTCTTATCATAACCAGTGTTTTGAACTCTGTGTCTGGTAGATTGCTTGTCTTCATTTTGTCTAGTTCCTTTTTTAGAACTTTGTTTTATGCTTTTTTTTGTCGCCTTGCAGCTGCCAACTCAAATGCTCCTGCACACTGATCCTTTGAAGTCATAAGGAAGTGTCTTGGAATGCTGAGACCCAAGGGAATGATCTCAGTAAAACTTTCTTATCTGGTGGTCTCGGAATGCAGAGACCATCCCGGGGATCATATGGATGTGTGAAAGCACAACTGGTGCTTGATCACAATGAGTTTCAGTGAAACAGCTGCCAGTCTAATCGAATCAATTAACTGGGTATAGATATTCAGATTGACTTCTTTGTGACAGTTGTAAATAAAAGTTATTCACCTGCCAGTATCAGGGCTCTCTCTCTCAGTCTGCAGAGACGAGGCCCCTGGCCCGCAGAAACCCTTTTGACTCTTGTGATTTCTCAACACTTCGCCACCCTTCCTCGAGCCTCCCAGCCCTTGTCACGTGGGACGTGATATCTGGCACCCTAACGTGGAGACTTGAAGAGGGAGAGTGAGACTCTGAGTCTAAGAAAAAAGGTTTAATGGTGTTAGGGCTCCAGGGAGGAGCCATGGAAACTACCAGATAAAGAGGTAGGGAATATCCTGGGGAATTGAACCAGGGTAAAAGGGAATTTACTAAAAACTTTTGTGTGAAAGGGTGTGAATGTGCGAGTGATTGACTACAGCTTTACGGTTTTAACCGCAGAGCTCAAGTGGGCCCCCACCTGTGATTCTGTAGTCGCATCAAAAAAGGCATAACGGTGATTTGGCTGAAAAGTCAACCTGGCCTGGGGCTAATACAGGCACGCCTTTGTCAAGACCGACTTAAATTCCCACGAGGGAAGTGGCCTGGGGGGCATCTGAGTGAAATTTGAGTGAAACACTTACTTTCTTTCTTGTTACTAACATGGGAAATGCTGAGAGCCCAAACAGACCTTATATTTATCTGTTCAAACAGCTTCTTAAAGCTGGGGGAGCTCGAATTTCAGACCAGAGATTAGAAGAGCTTTTAAGGGTAATTGAAACTTATTGTTCCTGGTCAGCTAATTTAGGAATAGTAGACTTGAAAGCATGGGAGGAAATTGGTGATGAACCCTGTGACATACAGTATTTAGGCGTTCCTCTCCCGGCAACAATTTGGATTACTTGGCGGATAGTCCGGTCAGTTTTAGAGCCTTTACAATCAGACGTGGAAGATGAAGAGGAAGACTAGGAAGAAGGCTATAATTCGCCTTCAGTCCATTTGTGTCTGCCTCCACCCCCACCGCCATCAGCTACAGCAAGGGAGAATGGACATTCCAGGTCACAGCAGGAAAGTTTTAATCCTTTCCTCCCCGCTGCTCGCCCCCCTTCCCCTCCTAGGAGAGATTCATAGATGCAGCTTTCCACCATAGAAAGAGTCATCAGGCAGGCATGTCTGGAGGGTGATTTGAAAGCTTCAGCTTTTCCTGTTATACTTCATGAACATGTTGCTCCTGGTACAGATCCTCAAAACCCAAACATAGTTTATGAACCTCAGTATGAGGCTTTTCCTTTTAAGATAATGAAAGAATTAAAACTTGCTGTAACTCAGTATGGTCCTACTTCATCATTCACCCTAGGCATCATTTGTAATTTGGCTGATGGAAATCGTTTAATTCCTATAGATTGCTGTACAATGGCTCAGATATGCCTTTCGCCTGCTCAATTTTTACAATTCAAAACTTGGTGGACAGATGCAGAGGAAACCCTGAGTAGATACAACTAGTCGCATAATATTGCTATTTCTCAAGATCAGCTCCTAGGGACGAATAACTGGGAAAGCACCAGGAATCAGCTAGTTATGGATAATCAGGCTATAGCTCAATTAAAAAGGATTTGCTTAAATGCAGGGGAAAAAAATAGAAACAGATGGTCAGGCTCCAAAATCTTTTTTTAAAAATCCTGCGATGTCCAACTGAATTACATACAGAATTTGTAGCCTGCTTGCAAGATGCAATAAAGAAGCAGGTAACTAAGTTGCAAGCAGCTGAAATCATTCAACAAATCCTTGCCTTTGATAATGCAAATGATTATTGTAAAAAGGCTAATGAGCCAATGAAAGGGAAGACTGGTCTGTCAGGTTATATTCCTTTATGTGAAGGAGTGGGAACAGAGCAATTTAAGGCTGTAATAGCTCAGGCAATAGGAGGAATATAAATCGGACAGAATAAATTCCCAGGAAGTTGTTATAATTGTGGGAAATCGGGTCAAACAAGAAGAGAGTGTAGAAAGAAAAAAATAGAAACAGTTCCCGCACACCTAATACCACAACTCTTAGGGAACCCAGACAACCCGGACTATGTCTGAAGTGCCAAAAAGGAACTTCAATGGTCTTCGAAATGCTGGTCAATTTATAATAGAAATGGCACTCTGCTTCTGGGAAACAGGAGAAGGGGCCAGCCCCAGGCCCAGACAAGAACCGGGGCATATATGGCACAGGAGATGCTTTAAAATTATCAGACAGTGCCCATTCGAGACTTAATGTCCAAGAATTAAGTCCAGCCATGGAAGGAATTGCTGCAGTCGATGTCTGTACAGCACGAGCTATTTTATTGCTCCCTAGAGAATCCCCCCTCCAAGTAGCCACAGGAATTTTTGGCCCCATCCCTCCTTATACTGTTGGACTTCTCCTTGGTCATTCTTGTTTAACTTCCAAGGGAGTCACTGTTCATACTGAGATCATAGATTCTGATTCTGAGGGAGAAATTCAAGTAATAATGTCCTCTTCAGTTCCCTGGTCTGCGAAGAAAGGAGAGTGAGTTGCACAACTGCTTCTCCTCCCATATATTCTCCCAGAAAAAAAAGGGGAGGCAGAAAAGGGGAACCGGAGGATTTGGAAGTACTGGTCAGGCATGTGTTTTTCTAGCAGAAAAAATATCAGGAATTCATCCTGTTTGTCAAATTGAAATCCAAAGCAAAAAACTTGAAGGTCTTTTAGATACAGGGACTGATGTTTCTATAATTAGTTCTGAAGAATGACCAAAAAATTGGAAGGTACAGGAACAAAATATTAACATAGTGGGAGTTGGCAAAGCTTCAGGCTTACATCCAAGTGTTTGTATTCTTCCTTGCCTAGGTCCCAAGGGACAAAAATAATTTTTACAACCCTATATTGCAGATATTCCAGTTAATATATGGGGAAGAGATTTACTTACACAACGGGAGGCAGAGGTTTGGATACCTCCTCAAAATAAAAAATTAATAAGTTATATGGGATCTCTGCCAGGAAGAAGTTTAGAAAAAATTAACCAGGGGATTACTCAACCCAATCAGCCTTCGTCTCAGCAAGGAAGAGAGGAATTAGTTTATCAGACAGAGACACAAGAGCATTTTTTGTAGGGGCCACTATCACTGAGCTGTGAACTCCTGTAGCTCTCAAATGGATAAAAAACACACCTCTATGGATTGAGCAGTGGCCCCTATTTCAGGAAAAATTAGAGGCTGTAGCAGAATTAGTATAGATTCAATTAGAATTAGACCATATAGAACCTTCTACAAGTCCCTGGAATTCTCCGGTATTTGTTATTAAGAGAAAATCAGGAAAATGGTGAATGCTCACTGACCTCTGAGCAGTTAATGCTCTCCTTGAGCCCATGGGTGCCTTGCAGCCTGGACTTCCACAACCGTCCATGATTCCAAAAAATTGGCCTTTGATAGTAGTTGATTTACAGGATTGGTTTTATACAATACCTTTGCATCCTCAAGATTGTTCTAAATTTGCATTTTCTATTCCTTCAACTAATAATAAAGAACCTATGAGGAGATATCAATGGAAAGTTCTACCTCAGGGAATGCTAAATAGCCCAACCATATGTCAGCTTTTTGTAGACAGAGCTGTTCTCCCTGTAAGGAATACATTTCCAGATTGTTATAGCATTCATTATATGGATGACATTCTCTGTGCTGCATCCTCTATGGAGCAGTTGGCAGCATGTTTTGAATTACTAAAAAAAACCAGTTACAAAAACAGAAAGGGGGAGACAACAAGGACCCCCCCACACAGATACAATTAGCAAAAGCTATGTTTACCTTAATTTTTTTTAATTCCTCTGGTTCAAGTACTGAACCACACCTTGGACAGACTGCAGCTGAGAGGCATTTCAACAGCATGCTTAGTCCAAAACCTTTGGGAAAAGTTCTTATGTGGTGGAAAGAGATCCAAATTAATCAATGGCATTTAGGAAACTTATTAACTTGGGGACGAGGTTTTGCTTGCATTTCTCCAGGTCCAGAGAAGCAGCCTTTATGGGTGCCTAGCAGGTGTGTCAAACCTTACCATGAATGACGACTCGAGGAAGAGAAAATTAGTGTGGATAACTGACATAGAACCTCCAGTATTCCAAATGTCCGGTCTATCACCGACAACCACGCTGAAAACCACCCGGATTGGCCCACCCCCCAGAGGCTTGATGGAGAAAGCTCAACCTCCCACATAGGGGCAATTGAAAAAGCTGTCCCAGATGGCAGAAAACAATTTGGATGAAAAAGGCTTAACTAAAACTGATACCAACATGCTAGTTTCTATGCTTGCAGTAATTTCAGTAGTAAGTTGTCTTTTGCAAAGCATTATAGCAGTTAATTTTACTTATTGGGCTTATTTGCCTAATCCTTCTTTATTTACTCTTCTAAATCACACAACTGTGGGCTATTTAAAAAACACCTATTTGCATTGGTTTAAAGACCCCCAATTGTCACCAAACCTGGGATGTTCCCAGAGAGAAAGGAAATAACTAATTTAAAATGTGACTGGAATATTTCTACTTATTGTGTTTAATTTTAACATTACTGTAAATATCTAACAACCATAGCAAGAGGTGGATTTGATGACATATGCTCACTTACCACTCCTGGCTGGAGATAAAACACTTTCCGTGGCTGTGGAAGAGCTGTCTACTTTAAACCCCCTCCCTTGGGTAAATACCCTTGGAGAAGGACTTATGGGTGCATTTCTAATCTTATTGATTTTATTGTTTCTATTTTACCTAGTAATCTGCCACGGACAACAAAAGCTCAGAGGGGAAATAATCAGGAAACCACCTAGTCTGTGTTCCTCCTATTGCTAAAATCAAAAAGGGGGAGATGTCGCCTTGCAGCTGCCGACTCGAACACTGCCGTGCACTGATCCTTTGAAGTCATAAGGAAGTGTCTTGGAATGCTGAGACCCGAGGGAATGATCTCAGTAGAACTTCCTTATCCGGTGGTCTCAGAATGCTGAGACCATCCCGGGGATCAAACGTATGTGTGAAAGCACAACTCGTGCTTGATCACAATGAGTTTCTGTGAAGCAGCTGCTGGTCTAATCGAATCAATTAACTGGGTATAGATATTCAAATTGACTTCTTTGTGACAGTTGTAAATAAAAGTTATTCGCCTGCCAGTATCAGGGCTTGCTCTCTCTGTGTGCAGAGACTCTACTTTTGACTCTTGTGATTTCTTAACCCTTCGCTGCCCCTCCTCGAGCTACCCAGCCCTTGTCATGCTGGATGTGATACTTGTTTTTTCCATTTTATTGGGGCTCAGTGGCTCAGTCTCCCTGGTCACCTGAGTTGAGTGTTCCAGGTATATCTCTTGTGTGCGTTGTATGTGCCCTCCGGTTGTAGTTTAGCCTTGGCTTCTGTTTTCACATCAGTGGGAGAGATTGACCCTTGAGCTAACTGGTTATGAGGACTGTCCATGACTACAGTGGAGGAGCTATTGTTCCGGGCTGACCTTTTGGAGCAGGATTCACTTTAGCAGAGCTCTGGTATCTGCACAGTCTGCCCTGTGGGTGTGTCACTCACAGAGTCAGATGGGTGGTGCTCTGGTTTGGTGAGAAGCCAGCCATATTGCATGTGGGCCCCTAGGGCTGACTTGGAGGGACTCTGTTGCAGGCCAATTTCAACTGTTGCCTTTGTCATGCCTGGAGCCACCTGGCATGAGCCACAAAGCAATCTGCAGATGGCAACCACCTGCTCTGTGCTTGGAGGTACCTGGGAGAGACAAGCCAGTAACTGAGGCCAGCTGTCACTAGTGCAGGGCTTCAGGATGCTCAGCACAAGGTACAGAGCGTGCTGAGAACAGATGCTGCTTGTTGAGGTTTTTTGAACCATTGAGAGGTTTTAGAAAAGTCTGCAGCATGAGTCAAAACAAGCTATTTGTATTTTTCTGGAAGAAAGCTACCCCTCCAGCACTTGTCCTGCAGCCAGACAACTCAGTTCCTCTCTGTATGGCCCTGGTGTTTTTTGACCTGCTACCCTAGTGCTGGAGCTCAGAGTGAGTGAATCCATCAGCAAGTAAGTCTGAGTCAAGCCCCTTTAAGAGGAAAACCTGAGGCTCCAGCAGTCCTCTGTCTCACTCAGCTATAACCTCCGCTGGTTTTCACCGCAAGAAATTGTGGAGTCTTCTCATCCTGGCACTGGAACACTGGGCTGGGGATTCTGGTGTGGGGCTGGGACCTCTCACTATGCCCAGCGGAGACCTCCACAGCTGAGATATCCCTCCTAATTGTGAAATGCCACACCTAGTGTGGAACCAGCTCATTCCATGTGTATGCCCCTCCAAACATTTTTGAGGTGGCTTCTTTTGTATGTACTTAGTTGTAGGACTTTAGTTCAGCACCACTTTAGGTCAATTCTCAATGATGGTTATTCTGTAGTTTAGTTGTAATTTTAATCTGGTCTTGAGAGGAGGCAAGCACAGCATTTCTGTACTCTTCCATCATGACTGAAAATCACTTTTATGTGGTTTCTATTTTCTGTAAAGAACTTAACATTAATTTCAAAGGTGTTTATCTCATATAGGATAATTCTACTAGCTGCTTTAAAATTTTTGTCTGATAATTTTCCCACATTAGGGGTTCATATCTTTTTATTTATTTTTTATTCTTAATAATTGGTCAGGTTTTACTTTTTTATGGCCTTTTTAAATTTTATGTTGTGGGACTCTGGGACCTGTTAAATTGCTCTGGAGAGTTTATTTGTTTTTGTTTTAGCAAGCAATCAACTGAGTCAAATTTACCACAAATTCTGTCTTTCTTTCTACAGGTGGTGATTCCAACGCCTTTTGCTGTGCTCTTTGTGTCTACCTCTCATATGAGCCCCTGGTAGGGTTTGTCTGGGACTTGAGTACTGGTTTTTATTATACAGCCAATATCAAAGCATTTGCTATGCACTTTGGGTGTGCCCCACACATGTGTTGCTTGAGGCTGAGCCTGGGATTTGTGTCAATTCATACAAAGAATTATAGAGTCCACTTCTCCAATCCTGCAAAGTTCTGGCACCCTGAAAATCCCAGGGATTTTTTTTTAACTCAGTTGCTCTGTTGGATAGAAAAATGGAGTTCTCTCCAAGTTTTAGCCACCTGCACAGGTTTTCAGTTCAGTGTGAATTGGTCTGCTCTGGGGGAGAGGTAGCAAGAGACTAGAAAGAAAAAAGAAATCACGGGCAATGCTCTCCACACTCTGCAGAACAGAGGCTCCTTTTCCTGGTTCCTTTATCCAGGGATATGGGCTTTCTGTTGAAGTCTTTAGATACCTCTGCCTCTGTTGCAGCAGTACAGTTCAAGAGCTGACACAGGTCTCAGGACGGGAAGGAGAAAAAAATAAAAAATGAGATTTTCTTCCTACTCTGTATCTTGATTGGTCCTTTTTCCTGGTACTGTCATCAAAAGGAGAGAGATTCCTCTTGAAATGTTGACTGCTGCTCACACTGCACACCTCTCCAATATGGATTTGTTTCCTGATCAAAGCCTGCAGGTAAAGGAAAAAAGAAACAAAGTAGAAAATTTATCACTGCTGGTCTTTCTTCAGATTTGGATGTTTTTCCACAATCTGCCTGCTGATATTTACATTTCAAAGACCGCTTATCTTTGTTTTGTTGGGTTCTATTTTATTTTTTATAATACTGTCCATAGTTTTCAGCTTTATTCACCTGAAGAGTTAGGTTGTTTCACCTCAGGCCTATTTCATCTCAGCCAGCACTAGACGTCTTCTCACCCTCTTTTTAAAAAAGAAGTAATCAGATAACTTTTCTCAAGGGCCTGTGCTTATCAAGTGTACTTTTGCATGCAACCTAGGTGCCACCATTTTGGTTTTACAGGCTTGGAGACTTTAGGAAGACCTCACAGTTGGTCAGGAAAGCAACTAAGATTTAAACAAAAGTCATTTGAATTTAGATAGCTTTCTCATTTGCTTTTGGAGGGGAAAATACCTCATAATTATCAGCAGCATCAAATTCACATTTTTTGTCATTTGTCATGTGAGAGGAAATTTTGGTTTTATGAATTACAAATGAGAAATCATAATACTCATTGTGTAGGTGCACTTCATCATTTCAAAACTATTCTAATACATGTTTAATTATCTCACCAACTATCTTTCTGTCCTCACCCAAATTGTGGTTAGGGGGAAATTTACTTTGATTTTTCTCTCCCCATAAAATTAAGTTTACTTCTCAACTTTGTTCTCTCCCTTTATTCCATCCCCGCCTTCACCTCCCTTCTTACCTCCCCCATCCCTTTTACTGACCTAAATTCAATCTACAGGGATATATAAGAATCCTTACATTTCTTTCCAACATTTAGAATACATTTTCTTGGCAGAAAAACTACAATTCTTGTTTATACAGAAAATCGTTCAGCCAAATGAATATTCCTGACCCATTCTTCAAGAACAGGACTTTTTGAATAACTAATTTCTGCCTGTTAGAATTGAGGAACAGGCTCTGAAAAGATCTCATAATTATAAATTTAAATCTACACACTTACAATCTTACTCAGTTGGCTTGCTTTTTTAAAAAAATAAAGTATAAAAGACTTATAGAAAAGTACACAATGTATTGAACTGTTTAATGAACTATCATATAAGTGAACACCTACATGGGGAATGCGGAAACTTTCCTCTTGCCCCCTTACTTTTTCTGATTGGTCAAACAATTCAGCTATAGCAGATTAACAAAAGAAAATCAAGTTTTAATATGGGTTAGTCATATAAAGATGAAAATGCTAAACATTCAAAATAAAGTTTCTGGACTAAGGATGGAAAGGTAGGCAATTCACAGGTAGATGAGAAAGAGTAAACATGTGGTAAATAAATTCTTGCTGGGCCACCCAGAAACAACAGGACACAGAAGGGAATCTAAGAGAATTTGCTTGGATCCTCTCTGTCTGCCACAGTTAATTTATATGTGCTGAGGTGAATATGCTAAGGTCAATAAGCAAAGGTTTCCTTCCTCAATTAGGTTTTTCTATCTGAATTCACTTAGGTAGGTAACGGAGAGGTAAAAACCTTTCTTGAGTGTGTTGGGTTTTATTTTCAACTAGAAATAATCTGCATGCCAGGGTGGCACATTGTGGGGAGACTCATTCTGGACCCCTACACCCATGTAACTACTACTCAGGTTAAGAAAGAGAAAATTGCCAGAACACTGAGTGATTTTATTTTTAATGTTTCTTTAGGGACTCATCTAGTGTTTCAGCATTCATCTAGTAGCAGAGCATCATTTAAATTAAGTGCAATGAATTTACACACTTTAAAAAATTTAAGTGTCTTTACAGAAGGAGATGGAGTATCTATATGTGATTGTCCTTTATAGCTTTTATAGTGCAAGTAAGTGCATGGGTAACTTGATTGCCCCATAAATGTCTTCGTAACTATTGTGTATAAGTGAATTTTACCTAATATAAAGAATTTAAATACAATAAACAAGGAAATGAGATTATTTTAAAGATGCTGTGGATCTTTTGTAAACGGGCAGTTCTCTTTACAAAATTAATAAGCACCCCTAATTTATCTGTTTTAAAACTGGATTTGTGTATGCTAAGTTTTCTTAAACTGGGATATTTATATATTTCTACTAAGGAAAAGCTAACAAACCTTTGGTAGCTTTGATGGAATTGAATGTTTTATATTATTAAAACCTGACCATGTAGAGTCTAGTAGACTACAGAACAGATGTACTGGATTTTCATTTTATTCTTATCTATGCCACTGGAAAAAAAGATTGTAAGTATATTCACTGTAAACCCACCTAACCCAAGTATTAAGTTTAGATCCTATAGTACCCTTATTGCTCCTAAATTTATCTTTATGTATCTCAATTAAGACTTGAACGTATAGTGTATCTTTGAATAGAAGTACTATTGAACATTTTATTTTAATTAATTAATGTAAGTGTCTAAGTGTCCTGAAATTTGTCTCATGCTAATAATTTCTACTGACAATGTAGCAAATCACTGTCTGAGAAATGTATTTAATAGCCTCATTCCTTAGTAGGCTCACATATAAATCTGAATAAACAAAATTTATCTTTGAGAATCAGCTGTGGTACCCTGTATATGGAGTAAACTTTGTTTTAAACACTTATAATTTTTACCTGGTCTGAAAACTCCAGATATGAAATATCTACCAAAGTACTGTATTGGGAAATAAATTTAATTTATATCTCTGAAGTTGCGTACAGCTTCACATAATGTTCTTTTCTTTCTTCTTAATGATATGAAATTTTCCTCCCTCAAAGGGTTTTTAATTAGGCATTTATCTAAGATAATCACAATTTTACACATCCATTAGTTAATATACATTTATAAATCTATTATTAACAGCTTGAAATTGTGCCCATTCTCTGTGCACCAATTAAATATTCACAGTTGAACGTGCAATATCTTTCTTTAATTTGTAACTTTTCCTTGAAATTAAATTGTTTCCACCATTGAAACTACAAATAGATCAACCTTTTTCCATTGAAGATGGCAATCACTCTGTCTTATTTTTTATTTTATTCACTTTTATTTTATTATGGAGGGTATTATGAAGTATCCACATATATCAGACATTTTAGGTTCCTTAATCCAAAGGTATTTTCCATATATGTATATATATATATATATATATATATATATATATATATATATATATATACACACACACACACACACATAGGTGTGTGTATATATATATGAAATATATATATACATACATTTTTAATTACACTTGACATACAATGTTATATTAGTTTCAGGTGTACAATATAGTGATTAAACACTTATATAACTTACAAAGTTATCACTCTGATATATCTAGTACCCGTCTGACACCATTCATAGTTATTACAATATTATGCACTATACTGGTGATGCTATACTTCATATCCCGATGAATATTTTGTAATAACAATTTGTACTTCTTAACCCTTCCCTCTTTTTCTCCCATTCCCTCAACCTACCTCACATCTGGCAACCCTTGACATGTTTTTTCAGTCTATAAATTTGTTAGTTTATTTTTTTTAATTCCACATATAAGTCAATCACATGGCATCTATTTTTATCTGCCTGACTCATTTAGCATAGCACAATACCTTCCATGTCCATCCGTGTTGTTACAGAAGGCAAGATTTCATTATTTTATTATGGTTGAGTAATATTTCATTGTATTTATGTACAAGTCTTCTTTATCCCTTCATCTACTGATGGACAATTAGGTTGATTCCATATCTTGGCTATAGCAAATAATGCTGCAATGTACATATGGATGCACACATCTTTTCTAATTAGTGTTTATGGTTTCTTTGGATAACTACCCGGAAGTGGAATTACTGAGTTCTTCTTTCTCTCTTGTTATAGCCTTTGTTTTAAAGTCTATTTTGCCTAGTATAAGTATTGCTACCTCAGATTTTATTTTCATTTCCATTAAATATTTTTCCATCCTTTTACTTTCAGTCTGTGTGTGTCTTTCAATCTGAAGTGAGTCTTTTGTAGGCAGCATGTGTAAGGGTTTTTTTTTATTATCTGTTCAAGCACACCCTATGTCTTCTGATTGGAACATTTAATCCATTTACATTTAAAGTGATTATTGATAGATACATAGTTATTGCCATTTTATTATTCATATTTATATTAATTTTTGCCCCTTATTCATCTTAAAGAAGTGCCTTTAACATTCATTGTAATATACATTTGGTGGTGAGAAACAGTGACTGGATATTTAGCTGTAAATATGCATCAGCATTTGGAAACTGAAACTCCTATAAGAGCACTTAAGATTCCAATTTCAATTCATAGATAGGGGTAAAGAAAAGTAACAAGGGAATAAAATGCAATTAAAATATATTGCCCAACATTCTATCTAAGAGAAACTAAAATGAGCCCCAGTATTTTGACTTTCTTTTAAATGGAAACAGCTCTGCTTAAACATTTTACATAAAAGCACTTACTATACGTACTGCAATTCTAAGGGTTTGCTCATGGCATGCTGCTACCTAACAAGAAAAAGTTGAAACAAACTGAAACATGAATCCGGTTATCAGGAAATGAGTAGACATGTTTACTTGAATTTGTATTTCCTGTCAATAAAAATACATTAGAACATCTAAATGATTTCTTATATGTAAAACATTTTTAAAGGCTGATATGACCTGTGAGTAACTTCATCAGCTTTATATTTAAAAAAAAGATTTTTTGGTAATAAAATATTGTATATTATGCCAATCTGTAATCATGATGGTTTGGTTTGCTTCCATCTTACTTATTTTTAATTTTTAAGTTACATTTGAAATTCAATATTATTGTGTTGTCAGAAAAGTCATGTTGCATTTTTGCAACAAAAAACATAGAAAAAAATATGTCATGACTTTTCTGACAACCCAGTATTTTATATTAATTGCAGGTGTAGCGCATACTCGGGAGATATTTATATAATTTATAAAATGATCCCTCCAATTAGTCTACTACTTACTTGGCACTATATATATTTATCACCATATTACTGGTCCAGGACTTTTTTGATTACTGATGGGATTTCATTAGTAGTAATCCATCAGTTTGGATTTTCTGTTTCTTCTAGGTTCAGTCTTAGAAGATTCTATGTTTCTAGGAACTTATCCATTTCTTCCAGATGGTCTAATTTGTTGGCATATAGTTGCTCATGGTATTTTCTTAAAATTTTTGTATTTCTGTGATATCTGATGTCACTTCTCTTTCATCTCTGATTTTATTTATTTGGATCTTCTCTCTTTTTTC
Source organism: Hipposideros armiger (assembly GCF_001890085.2). NCBI lineage: Eukaryota > Metazoa > Chordata > Mammalia > Chiroptera > Hipposideridae > Hipposideros > Hipposideros armiger. The sequence continues at coordinate 747,470 of NW_017731503.1, forward strand.
CTGATGAGTTTGGTTAAAGATCTTTTGTGTTTTTAGATTTTGTTTGCTTTTCTAGTTTCTGTAAGTGTAAGGTTAGATTGTTTATTTGAGATGTTCTTGTTTTTTGAGGTAGGTCAGTATTGCTATGAATTTTCTTTTTAGTGTCGATGTCACCCTTCCTGTTGGTCAATATTTGCTTTATATATTGGGTTGTTGAAAAGTCATGAAGCATGTTTCCAATGTAAAACATAGAAAAATACGTCATGACTTTTCCAACAACCCAATATTTAGGTGCTCCTATGTTGGCTACGTAAATGTTTACAAGGGTTATATCCTCTTGTTGGACTGATCCCTTTATTATTATGTAATGTCCCTCTGTGTGTCTTATTATAGTCTTTGTTTTAAAGCCATTTTGTCTGATATAAATATTGATACCCCAGCTTTTTTTCATTTCCATTTGCATTAAATGTCTTTCTCCATCACTTTACTTTTAAACTGTGTGTGTCTTTTGATCTGAAGTGGTTATCTTATAGACAGCATATGTGTGGGTCTTATGTGTTATCCATTGAGCTATCCTACCTCTTTTGATAAGAATATTTAATCTATTTACATTTAAAGTGATTAATAGGTACATAGTTATTGCCATTTTATTATTCATCTTTATGTTCATTTTTTTCTCTTTTTTTGTTCTTATTTTCTCATTACTTATAATACTGGTTTGGTCATAATGAACTCCTTTTGCTTTTTCTTGTTTGAGAAGCTCTTTATCTCTCCTTTTTTTCTAATTGGGGAATTGGGGGAGGGGAAGAGTGTTGGGGAATTTGAGAAGAAGACCAGCCAAGTTACTGTTCTTCAATCTTAGTTTGTGGAGGGCGCCAGTCACCATCTGGCTGCCCATCAGTAGCTCATGGCCTCTAAGCTCAAGGTGCTGTGTTCAATCTTAGTTGCGGGTGGGCGTAGCCACCATCCCATGTGGGGGTTGAACCAGCAGCCTTGTTGTTAAGAACGCATGCTCTATTCACTAAGCCATCCAGGTGGCAGCTCAGCCCAAGGCGCTGAGTTCAGACTTAGTTGCAGGTGGTTGTAGCCCACCATCAAACAGGCAGTCTTGTTGTTAGGAGCACAAGCTGTCACCAGTTGAGCCATCCTGCCACCTGTTGGCAGCTCAGCTCAAGCACAGCATCACTGACTCATGTGGGAATCGAACTGGTGGCCCTGTTGCTCAGAGCTCGCACTGTTAAGCTAACTCTTACCCAACTGGGCCACTCAGCTGGCCCTCTCCTTCTTTTTTGATGATAGCCTTGCTGGGTAGCATAGTCTTTATTGTAGGTCCTTACTTTTCATTATTTTGAATATTTAGTGATACTTTCTTCTGGACTGCAAAGTTTCTGTTGAGAAATCTGCTGACAATCTTGTGGGAGTTCTCTTGTAGTTAACTAGCTTCTATTCTCTTGCTTCTTTTAAGATTCTTTGTGTTAAAGCTTTGCCATTTTAATTTTGATGTGTCTTGGTGTTGGCCTCTTTAGGTTCAACTTGACTGGGACTCTCTGGTCTTCTTCAACTTGTATGACTATTTAGTTGTCCAGATTATTGAGGTTTTCCATAATTATTTATTCAAATAGGTTCTCAATCTCTTGTTCTCTCTCTTTTCCTTTTGGTACCCCTATGATGCAAATGTTGTTATGGTTGATGTTGTTCCAGAGGTCTCTTAAACTATCTTCATTTTTTTCTCTTCCAGTTTTGTGTTTTCTGCTACCTTGTTTTCCTAGTTGCTGATTCAATCCTCTACTTCATCTAATCTGCTATTGATTCCTTCTACTATATTCTTTGTTTCAGTTATTGTATTCTTCATTTCTTACTGGTTGTTTTTTGTGGTTTCTATGTCCTTTTTCATGCTTACTATCACTTTGTTGAAGTTTTCCCTGAGAACATTGAGCATCCTTATAACTATTGTTTTCAAATATGTATCTGATAGGTTGCTTGCCTACATTTCATTTAGTTTTTTTACTGGATCTTTTGCCTGTTCTTTCACTTGTGACATGTTTCTTTGTTTTCTCTTTGGCTACTTCTATATTTGTTTGTATGTATTATGTAGATCTGCTACATCTCCCATTCTTGCCTGGGTGGCCTTATATAGTACATGCTGTGTGGGGCCCAGTGGCACAGTCTCTCTGATCACTTGACTTGGATGCTCTAGAATTGTTCCTTTTGTGTGTTGTGTGTGCCCTCTTGTTGTAGTTGAGCCTTAGGTATGAGACTGACGTGTTGCCTACTGTGCTAAGGAGGCAACTAGTTGAGCCTTAATTACTGTTGGCACCTTAGTAGATGGCATTCACCCTCTTGCTGACTGTCTGTGAAGATTGGCCCTGATGACAGCATACAAGATGCTGGGATGGAACTGATCCCATGAGCGGGATTTGCCCCAGTGAACTCTGATGCCTGCTGAGACAACCCTTAGTGTGTTGCACTTGTGGAGCTAATTGGGTGGTGCTCTGTTGTGATTTAAAGCCGGCCTCCAGAAGAGTTGGTTCTGGGGCCTCTTGGGAGGAGCTGTCATGCAGGCTAAGTCAGCCACTTCTTATGACAAGCCCAGGGCTACCTGAAGGAGCTACAAAATTATGCACAGTTGTTCACTAGACCTGGAGGTGTGTAGGAGAGGCCACATTGTGAATCGAGACTGGCTGCCACCGGTACACAGCCTGTTCATCATGTTAATGCAAATTTAGTTTTGGCATCAGTGCTGAGCCTTGGGACACTCTGCAAAAGGCTTATAATGCACCAAGCCAATCACTGCCAACCTGGGGCCTGCAAACCCCTGAGACTCATCCAAGCAAGACTACTGTGTGAGCTAGGACTGGTTGTCCTCTGCCATAAGTGCTTGGTGGCTCATGAGTTGGAGCCGCCATTTACTGCCAAAAAAGCCTCAGGTTGTACACAAGTTGGGTGAGTCATAGTCCCCAGGAGTCACCAGGCTGGACTGAGTGGATTCCACCAGGTCAATGCAGACTCAGATTTGGCTATGTTCAGGCTGGGCTTAACAGAGGAAAGAAGGTGCCTGCATGCAGGCTGCATGAGAGGTCTCAACACAAACACAATGGCAGCTGTCCCTTCAGCCCATGCCTTTAAGCCACAAAACTTAGTTTCTCCTTGTATGTCTCTGGCACCTCCTGAGTTGCCATTCCTCTCTGGAGTCCAGGGTCAGTGCCTGAGAGTGTGAGCGTGTGTGTGGACCTTTTAAGATGATGCCTGGCTTTTCGGCAGCCTTCTGTCTCACCTAGACAGAAGGAATACCAGCTGATTTTCACAGCCAGTTATTTTGGTGTCTCCTCTTCTTGTCACTGGTGCTTTCAGGCTGGAAAACATGGTGTGGGGTTGGAGCCCCTTATTCATCAGTGTAGACCTCTGTTGCTGAGATATCCTTCCTGGTCCTTGACCACCACACATGGGTGTAGGGCTGGCCTGTTTTGTGTCTCTGCCCCTCCTACCAGTCTTGACATGGTTTATTTTTATAAACTCCTGTTTGGCTAACCTTCAGATGGTTCTTCAGGTTGATTGTTATATAATTGTTTGTAATTTTAATATGGTTATGGGTGGAGGTAAGCACAGCATTTATTTACTTAACCATCTTGCCTGAAAATTGTTTGCTTCCATTTTATAGTAGAAAAGGTAGATCAAGTTTACTAAGTGACAGACATCAAGAATGTGCCCCAATACTATTTCACTTTCAAAATATAGCATATTTATCATTTGTTATATTCTAAATGTATTGTGGGCACTAAAATATAACACTTTTCCTCCTACTTTGTAAGTTCTTTTAGATAGGCTAATAATTAAATTACAGACAGATTTACAGGAGAAAATAAAAAATGTAATACATATGCATGGGGAATTCACACAAGCACAAAATTTCCAAAGACAGTGAGGGAACAGTCTAACCAAAATTATACTTCCTCTGATGCATAAAAGTCTTTATAGCAACTGAGCTCTGCAACAGTCTTATAAATAGTAGTGATTATGTTTTATTATACTTTTCAATTCTAGATTAATTATTTAATATCCAAAATCTAAAATGAAAGTGAATCATTTAAAAGTAAGCTGACTATTCAATGCATGTTTGCCATTTTTTTAAACTATAGCTTGGTGTAAATTTTTCCATGAACTGTCAACTATACAATATCAGAGTTAAAATAATAATTTTCTCTGTACTGTTAAGATATTGTTTCCTCAAATTAGAACATTAGAAGCCTGGCTTTTTTTCTTCTTTTACTTCCTAAAACAGTGAGAACAAAAACATGATAAAGCCCATAGCAATAAGATATATATTTTGCCACTTGTTTGATTTATGTTGAATTTAAACTGCTCATATTTTAGAACGGAATCTGTTTCCAATCTTCAAAATGATGCAATCCAACATCTTTCAGTTGCTAATTTTCAGCACTTAGAGGTTCCCTTGGGCTGCTGTCAACTACAACTCATTGCATAGGTATTTTTCACTAAACTCATTATAAAGTGATTAGCCAGTAGCAAGATAGTGCAATGCTACAGCCTGCTTGCATTTTATGTGGCTTTGCAACTAAATTGTGTACTGTCAGTTCTCATCAGATAGTGAGTATAGAATGACTCCTGGGACTAAACATATAGAGTGTTGAAAGGGATTTTGTCAATCCTCTTTTAAGCTATACCTCTCAAGAAAAGATATACATGCACATACACAAACATGCACACACATATGTGTGCACACAACACACATGCAAAATGTATGTTATTAGTTTAAAAATAATTGTCATCATTAGCTAGCAAAAACACATTTTTTAAATCAATGAAATTATTGTTCAGTTTCTGCTTTAAATCCAAAAACTAATTAAGTAGCTCTACCTTGATTCTATAAATAGTTATCATTAACATCTGTAAGAGTGCTGTATTTTAACACATTTAAATTGACAGTGCTACTTGCCTTAGATTACCAATGTTAGTCAATACTTTTGGGTCTTATAAACAGTCTCAGTTTCTCCAGTGCAACTAAAATTAAACTGGTTTTGTAGAGGCTAAGTTTATTAGAAGTAGAAGGCTTATTTGGTTATTTATTTGCAAGCCTCCCTAGCAAGGTGTGCATTTATCACAGCTTCCATATCCACCAATGCCTGAAACTTGTACTACAGTGTGATATTGAATAGTCTATACCAGAAGCTACCTGAGCTACATTGTCCTCTTTCACTTATTATAATGCTTGCTCGTTGTCCAGCTGATATTCCTGAATGGTTATGGTAGGGTTAAACTCAAGACACACTTGTAGAAGTTTGCAAATACAAAGCATGACTTGTACAGTGCATGGAAAAAAACACAGAACTTCACATTCTGAAGTTTTTCTTGTTATGACTTATTCAAGTATAAGGGAAAGCTGAAAATAAGTGATTTTCTTCGAGTACAAAAGTCTAAATTAAGTTATTTCATTATTTGCTATTATTTTCTGTTGTGTAAACTGAAGTAGTATTTATTTTTTAGATGAGATTAATAGTTTTTGAATGTGTAAATTAGTTGCATGTGGGCCATCATTGATGACAACATGAAGATCCCCATCACCTCCACCAGGAACTCCAACTCCTGACACTAAGAGGCCTCATCCAGCAGCAGTTAGCTGCGGCTGCACTCCTGCCATATTGCCAAAATGTGTATGGTTCCTGGGATGACAGTCTCCCATGGCCAATGGGTTGGGCCTGGCACTGTGGCCTAGATGTGAGTACTCCGCTCACAGTCTGAGTGAAACCTGGACCACTTCAGCGCCAACCTGTGACACAGCGCCAACCTGTGACAAGCCCTCCCCTAAGCTGAGTCACAAAGAAAGCCAGGATCCTGGTGGGGTGTCCAGGACTTGCCTGTGCCCACCTTCCTTCTCCACTTCTCTGCAGCACCAACCCTCCTGAATTCTGAATATTTTCCTAATGATGTTCAAATGACAAATCTCTCAGTGGCATGAGATTGGTAACAGCTACTTCAGGAAGACTGAGGAGATACAAACATTGTTCTCCCATGAGGTGGAATTATAGTTTCAACACTGGACTGGATCAAACACAATGAGTAGTAACATTTCAGTACAGAGGGATGTCATTTAAAAAAATGACCTTGAATCAAAAAAGAAAAAAAATATTCTGAGAAATACCACTGATACATGAAGACAATTGAGTTGACAAACATGTAATATTTTTAATTAAAATTTATTGGAGTGAAAATGGTTAGTAAAGTTACATAGGTTTCAGGTGTACAATTCCGTAATACATCATCTATATATCACATTGTGTGTTCACCACCCAGGGTCAGTTTTCCTTCTATCACCATATATTTGATTCCCTTACCCTCATCTACCATCCCCCCTCCTCCCTTACCCTCTGGTAAACACAAAACTATTGTCTGTGTCTATGCTTTTTTGTTTCTTCATTTGTTTATCTTGTGCCTTCATTGTTTTCAGTTTTATATCCCACATATCAGTGAAATCATATGGTTCTTGACTTTTTCTGTCTGATTTATTTCACTTAACATAATAATCTCAAGATCAAACATGTAATTTTTTAATATAATGGTAAGGCTGATAATTCCCAGGAAGCCCATTTTACCTGGGTAAGAAAGTTGCTGTATGGGATTAATGAAAGCAATAGTGTCAGCAGTTGAGAGAGAGAGAGAGAGAGAGAGAGAGAGAGAGAGAGAGAGAGAGAAACTGACTTTGAGTGCTTTGCAAGCAGAGAGAAGAAAAAATTCTGCACCAAAAGATAAAAAAAAGTTGTGATTTTTATTGTTTATCAGACAGAATTTGCACAGGAAGCTCAGGAAAATTATGATAAAATATATGTTATACTAAGTACTCTGTTGGATCAAATGGACTCTATAGGCTAGGGGGAAGATCCCAAGTTTATCTTCTATCAAATCTTTGTGGAAAGATCAATATTTGGCTGTGTTTTTATTTTTATAAATGTTAAAGATTTTTATTAAAATATAGCTAACATATAATATATTAGTTTCAGGTGTACATCATAGTTATTCAACAGTACTCACATGGCACTATACATAGTTATTGCCGTATTATTGATTATATTCCCTGTGCTAAAGAAGTGATCATCATAAATCCAGAAACCACCTGACACTGTACCACCCTATCACAATATTATTGACAATATTTCCTGTGCTGTATATTACATCCCCAAGTCTTATTTGCTTTATACCTGGAACTTTGAACTTTTTATTCTTCTTTATCTTCTCCTCTTTTTAGTTTTTCAATTAGAGTTGATATTCAATATTATCTTATATTAGTTTCAAGCACACAGCATAGCAGTTAGACATTTATATAATTTATAACGTGATCTCCCTGACTAGTACCCATCTGGAACTATATACAGTTATTACCATATTATTGGTTATGTTCCCTATGGTTTATATTTCTGTGACTATTTTGAAGTTACCAATTTGTATTTTTTAATCCCTTCAGGTTTTTCACCCTGCCCCTAACCCCCCTCCCATCTATCACCTCGGTAGATCTAGTACCCATCTGACAACATACATGGTTATTACAATATTATTGACTAAATGCCTTATGGTATAACCTACATCCCCATGATTACTGTGTAAAAAGCAATTTGTACTTCTTAATCCCTTCCCCTTTTTTGACACACACCCAGCTCCCCTCCCATCTGTCAGCCATCAAAATGATTTCTGTATCTGAGTCTGTTTCTGTTTTGTTTATTTATTTTGTTTTTTGTATTTCACTTAGAACTGGAATTATATGACATTTGTCTTTCACTGTCTGACTAACTCCACTCAACACATCCTTCTAGGTCCATCCACATCATCACAGATGGCAAGATTACGTTCTTTATTTATGGCTGAGTAATATTCCATTGTATATATGTACCACCTCTTATTTATCCATTCACCCATTCAGGGACACCCAGGTTGCCTTAATATCTAGGCTTATGTAAATAATGCTGCAATGGATATATGGATGAGCATATCCCCTGGAAGTAGCATTTAAGTTTTCTTTACATAACTAACCTGAAATGGGATTAATAGGTCCTTCTTTATCTCTTGTTATAGTCTTTGTTTTAAAAACGATTTTGTCTGGTATAAGTATTGCTACTCTAGCTTTTTTTGTATATTTGTTTGCATTTTCATGAAATATCTTTTTCTATCCCTTTACTTTCAGTCTGTGTGTCTTTTGATCTGAAGCAAGTCTCCTGTAGGCAGTATATTAAGAATCTTGTTTTCTTATCCATTTTGCTCCCCTCATTTTGTAATTGGATCATTTAATCCATTTCCATTGAAAGTAATTGTTGATAGGTATGTAGTTATTGCCATTTTATTAATATATGTTAATATATTAATACCCATTATATAGTATTATTAATTATAATAATAAATAGTGTTATTAAATATTATTATTATAAATATTATTAATATAAATGAGTATTCTTTTGTCTTAAAGAAGTCCTTCTAAGATTCCTTGTAATACTGGTTTGGTGGTAATGAGCTCCTTTAGCTTTTCTTTTGTCTGGGAAGCTCTTTATCTATTGTTTGATTCTAAATGATAGATTTGCTGGGTAGAGTGATCTTGGTTGTAAGTACTTGCTTTCCATCACTTTCAATATTCCATGTCCCTCCCTTCTTCCCTGCAAAGTTTCTGTTGATAAATCAAATGACAGTATTATGGGGGCTCCCTTGTAGGTAAATTACTGCTTTTCTTTGTTGTTTTTAAGATTCTCTCTTTGTCTTTAACCTTTGGCATTTTAATTGTGATAGGTCTTAGTGTTGGCATCTTTGAGTTCATCTTGTTTGGGACGCTCTATGTTTCCTGGGCTTCCATATCTATTTCCTTCACCAGGTTAAGGAACTTTTCAGTCATTCTTTCTTTCTTTCTTAAGATTTATTTTGGGGAATTGGGGGAGGGGAACAGCCAAGTTGTCCTTCAATCTTAGTTGTACAATGTGCAGCTAGCTCAGCTCCAAGTCCAGTGGCCATCAGGCTGCCCATCAGCAGCTCACGGCTGCTCAGCTCAAGGTGCCCTGTTCAATCTTAGTTGTGAGTGGGCTTAGCCCACCACCCCATGTGGGAGTTGAACTGGAAACCTTGTTGCTAAGAACGCACGCTCTAACCACTGAGCTATCTGGCCACCTGTTGGCAGGTAAGGGCAGCTCAGCTCAAGGTGCCTTGTTCAATCTTAGTTGTGGGTGGGCGTAGCCCACCATCCCATGCGGGCCTCGAACCAGCAACCTTGTTAGGAGCACATGTTCTCATCAACTGAGCTATCCTGCCACCTGTTGACAGCTCAGCAGCAGCTTCACTCAGGCGCAGCTCACTGGCCCATGTGGGAATCGAACCAGCGACCCTGTTGCTCAGAGCTGGCTCTCTTAACCAACCGAGTCACTCGGCTGGCCCAGTCATAATTTCTTCAAATAGGTTTCCAGTAACTTTCTTTCTCTCTTCTCCTTCTGGTACCCCTAAGATGCAAATGTCAGTCCACCTGATGTTGCTCCAGAAGCCCCTTAAACTATCCTCATTTTTTGGATCCTATTTTTTCTCTTTTTGCTGTTCTGATTGAGTGTTTTCTGCTACTTGATCTTCTAAATCACTGATTTAATCCTCTACTTCATCTAACCTACTGTTGATTCCCTGTAATGTATTCTTCATTTCAGTTATTGTGTTCCTCCTTTATGACTTTTTTTGTTTGCTATTCCATTTTATGTGTCTTATCTCTTTGTTAAAGTTCTCCCTGATATCATTGAGCATCCTTATAACCAGTGTTTGAACCATGCATCTGGTACATTACTTGTCTGTTTTGTTTAGTTATTTTTCTGGAGCTTTGTTCTGTTCTTTTATTTGGAAGATGCTTCTTTTTTTCCTCATTTTGGCTTCTGACCTGTGTTTGTTTCTACTTATAAGGTAGGGCTCCTATATCTCTTGGTCTTAGGATAGTGGCCTTATATAATAGGTGTGCTGTGGAGCCCAGTGGCACTCTCTTCCTGGTCATCTGGCCCATGCACTCCAGGTGTGTCCCTTGTGTGAGTTGTGTGTGCCTTCCCATTGTAGTTGAGCCTTGGTTGCTGTTTGCACGTCAGTGCAAGGGAGAGACCCCTCAGGCTCATTGGTTGTGAGAATTGGCCATGACTATAGTGGAGGAGTTGTGGTGCAGGCGCTGACCCGAGAGAGTAGGATCTGCCTCAGAAAGGACTCTGGTACCTGCCCGATCCACCTCTTGTGTGAGTTATCTGTGGAGGCGGCTGGGTGATGCTCCAGCTAGTTTCGAAGCTGGACACTGGGGTGCCAGCTCCAGCATCACCTGGAAAGGGAGTTACTGCAGGTCAAGTTCAGTTGCAGCCTGTGCCCCACCATGAGCAACCTGGCAGGAGCCACAAAGGAATCCAAAGATGGCCATCATCAATGCTGTGCTTGGAAGTGCCTCGAGAGGCCAAGCTGCAAAATGAGGATGGCTGCCACTAGTGCCAGGCTTAAGGCTGCTCAGCCAGAGGGTTGGGACACATTCAAACTAGACGCTGCTTGTTTGGGTTCCGTGAACCTTTGAGAGACCATAAGAAAGTCTGCAGCCTGAGCCAAGGAAGGTGGTTTGTATGAAAAAGCCAATGAAAGCATCTTGGATGTGCCCAAAAGTTGGGCAGAGCAGGGTCTCAGAATCACCAAAGTATGGCAAAATAATTGTGTTAGCCAGATTGATGGAGTCTTTGATATTCATTTCCTCTAGCCCCCATCCTGAAGCCAGATAACTCAGTTACCCATTATATGGCTCTGTCACCTCTCCAGCTTTTGCTCCAGCACAGAACCAGTGATTCCGTCAGTGAGTAAATTTGGTGAGGTCCCTTTAAGAGGAGCACTTGGGACTCCAGCCATCCCCCATCTCACTCAGCCACAATCTCTGCTGTTTTTCACTGCCATAAATTATGGTGACTTATCTTTCTAGCATTGAAACTGCGGGCTGGAAAGGGGCTGAGACCCTCACTCCTCTGGGAAGCTGTTCTACAATGGAGACAGCCCTACCACTTTTTAATAATCACACATGGGTATGGGACCAGCTCGTTTCGTGACTCTGCCCCTCCTACCAGTCTCAAGGTGACTTCTTATGCATGTCTTTAATTGTTGAGCTTTGGTTCAGCAAGATTATAGGCAATTATCAATGATGCTTATTCCATAGTTTAGTTGTAATTTTTATGTGGTCATGACAGAAGGTAAGTACAGCGTTTACCTACTCTGCCATCTTGACTGGACCTCCACAGTCTTTTTGTTGGCTATGTTTTTAAAGCAAGAGACTAAAATTCTAAATAATTTTGGACAACCTGTCCCTTAAAATTAAAAAAATAAGAAACAATAGAAAGCCCAGAAGTAAATCCAGGCTTATACAGGCAGTTAGTATATGACAAGGGAAGCAAGAAGTTACAATGGGGTAAGGATAGCCTATTTAATAAATGGTGCTGGGAAAATTGGACTG
>NW_017731503.1:760357-833403 GCF_001890085.2 Hipposideros armiger
GGGGGAGGGGGGTTGTTACCTGGTGAGGGTGAAAAGGGTAACTATTGTATTGTTCTGTACACCTGAAACTAACAATAAAAAAAATTAAAATAAATAAATAAATAAGAAACAACCCATCAGCAGTTATCTATATTTTTAAGGGTAATGCTGAGTTAAAAATATACTGAGAAGGTGATCCTCCAGGCATAGTTTTAAAGGCAACAGGTCCACCTCTTTTGTAAAACAATCCCTCAATTTTTTTGAGGGAATTGTTTTAGATTTGTTTTTTTTAATAAACATTACTTTTATGATTCTAAAATTAAATCTTTCTCAATATAGATGATTTAGAAAATTGAAAATATTTTAAAAGACAATCATTCATCACCACATGCAGTGTTATTTTTCTTTAAGGTTTCTGTTGTAAAAAAAAGAAAAAAAATTCCATTGTTGTTGTTTCAAGAAGTCTTCCTCATTCCAATATTGCACACCTAATTACTTATATAGTCTTTTAAAATTTAGTTATTTGTTAAACATTTAACTATGGTGTGAATTGACTGTGTAAAATTCGGTAAACAACCAATTTTTCTGGTACTATATATTAACCACTGTTTTTTAATATTATATTATACTACCTTTATAAATTGCTAGATTTGTACTTACATTGGAGGCTATTTGGAAATTATTTTTTCATATATTCATAGTCTTGCATTAGTAATAAACTGTTCTAAATTTTTTAGCATTGTAGTTTATTTCCTTGGCTATTTTAACAGTTTATTTTACATGAATGTTAATATCGTACTCACACTCTCTTTACCCCCAAAAATAATCATTGTTATTTTCACAGCAATTATACATAAACTAATTTGGAATGTATTGACACCTTTACAATATTGTAAAGTTTAGGGGTGGTTTTTTTCATCTACATAAAGGGTATTACGACACCCACTCAAGTCTGACTTTATACTGTTGCTTCGGCTTGAATTACCTTTTCTCCCGCTTTTCTATGGCCCATTTTAAACCTCTGTTGGGTGCAACTGATCTTACAGATTCATTGCACACAAAGATGCTGCTATGAAATACGTCTTTACTGTACTAACTCACAAACACAACTGGCAATAGGTTACTCTAGAGGGGGAAGATACGTAAATGATGTATCACGATACTTAAGTTAACTGTTAGATATTTGAAAATTTGTGTGCAATGAATCTGTGACATCAGTTGCACCTGAAGGGGGATAAAGTCTCAGTTTAAATGTCTCAGTGCAAATGTTCAGGACTCAAGTTAAATGTCATTTCTTTAGAGAGGAATCCCTTTTTTGATCACCCAGTCTTAAAGTAACTCCTATCCCCAATGTCTACACAGTCTGGATCACAGTGCCCCAGGTTATTTATTTTGTAGCACATATCACTTTTTGAAAGTATTTTATTTTTATATTGGTTTACTTGTATGTCTCCCCATCCGGAATATAAACATCATGAAAGAAAAAATTTTATCATTTTCACAGCTTTTTCCCCATCGCCTAGCACAATACTTGGTACACATCAATATTCAATAATTGTTTGCTGAATGAACAATGAGTGAATGAATAATATCACCTCAGAGAAAGCCACTTTTGCTTTATGCTTGACGTATGCTCTACCAGTCCTGGCACTGCTACCCTGCATTGTTGTGCAGAGTCACACACATGTGGCATTGGGTGGAGTGGTATCCAGATGTCCAATGTCTTCCCACTCCTCAAAGTAGTCTCCATTATTGACACTATCAAATCACAATTGCAGTATGAACCTTTTGTCACTTCCTTCAATCTTTTCCCACTGCAAGTTCCTTCACAGAAATCCTTCAGGTTTTGTGCTGTGATTGGCTCCTTGGATGTAAGGAATACCCCTCACTACTATTTTTTTTCCTTTTGTTTTTGTTGGATTCTGTAAAACAGGTTAAGACATCGGTCCTTGGACCATCTTCCTGGCATGACCACATATTAATTATAACATTAAATTCTTCTATATCCTGATTTGCTTGTTTATTACGGTTTATGTGATCTATAAAATATTTGCAGGACATTTTAAAGTGCCCTGGTATGAATGTGTTTCTCTTGATATTTCTTATAGCTTTATTTATTTATTTAAAATATATTACAAGTTTATTTCATTTGGTGCATTACAGCTCTTGAATATTGAATGTTACCACCTATTTTTAAAATTCATTATATTGTCATGATTTTATATGAGACACAAATCCTCCTCTAAAGATACCCATGAAAGTGAGTGTATTTGGTGTCATTTAACAGAAAGGGAATTAGACAAGGAAAATAGGTTTTAGTTTTAGTTAAAGATTATTAACAAGAAACGTGATATTATGGGCAACTGTGTCAAGCAAAAACAAATTCAGTGTAACTCTAGTGAGAGATTTCTTACCAGTGGCAGAATGATGGTTCTGCATGTTTAAATCAATGCACATAAAAGAAAAATAGGGTTCCAAAATAAGGATTGAGGCCTGGAAGGTAACAGGGAAGACACTGTGCTTACTCACAGTATTACCTATAGTTGGATGAACCTATGTATTTAATTTTTTTGGCACATGTATTTATGTTATAATATTTCCAGTACTCTAAGATTAGGATGTTTTCTTCAAGGTTTTCCAGTTAGTATCTGACCATGAATACAAAGATGGATACTTGAATGGCAAGAAATCAATGCAGATCCAAGCTAGTTATCTACCTGCTGAATAATAATTTTCTATTGTTTTCCATGTGGCCACTCTCTAGCAATGGTGGGTCAAGTCCTTTTCATACTCTGAATCTGTCTGACTTCAACTTCTGTCCATCTTTCTGACTCATTTGTCCTCTTCTACTTTTAATAACCTATCTGGATATTCCAGGATCTATGATAATCTGCCTATCTTAAAGTCGGCTTATTAGCAACCTTAACTACATCAGGAAAATCCCTTCTTAACAGCACCTACGATTGAATAACCTGGTCATGGGAATCTCAGGGGAAGGGCATCTTTATAATTCTGCCTACTGCCAAAGGAGTATAGGGCATTTGTAAGGGAGAGAACCATGCTTCATTGCTTTGGTAGCTCTCTTCTTCATATACTACTGTTATTTGTTTTACATATTTTTGCATTTATAAATATTATAGACTTACAAGGTTGATTGTTTAACCTTGATCTTTCTGTACAAAAAGAAATAAATTCTTTTTTGTTTTCTACAAGTTTGAATCACTGACCAAAATAAAGTACAGGAACTTATTATCCATTGAGTTTTATATAATTTCTTATGATATGAAGTGCATGAAAGGCCCTATTAAAATACCACTGCAAGCTAATCATGAATAGACACTTTAGAGATGCTTGTTTTGTAAAGAAATGGAAAACAGAAATGTCAACACTGGCAGCTGAAAGGGTGTTTTCCTGGTAATGCTAGATACAGTTATTTCAATACAAATTTTTAAAAAGCAAAATGTCCCATTGTCACCTGGAATCCTTAATTAATTATGGTAAAGAACCAGAGTTTACTGTTTTTTCCCATCCAGAAAAAAAAATTATCTTAAACAACAAGCTATGATCTAGGGAAACTTCACAGTAGAGATTTAAAGTTATCTAAGATATAGAGCAAGCCACACTGTCAATTAGTAGTTCCCCAAATGGACAGAAAGTCAGAAAATTTAGTTTCTTTTTTAATCATAAACTTTTAGAAAAGTAAGTCAGTCATTGAAACATTTCCTTTTTTTAAATGTTTAAGATTCAAAATAAGTGCCTGGTTTCTTTTGACAGTATAATATAATTAATAGAGCATAAGATTTGGAGACAGATAAAACTGGGCTCAGACCTTGGCTTTCTCACTTAGTAAATGTATAGTATAGCAATTTACTTTATATTTCTGTGTCACTTTCTTCATCTATAAAATATAAAACTGAAGCTGTTGTGAGGATTAAACAATGTTTAGCTCCTACTCAGTACCAGACACAGTGAGTGCTGAAATAGTAGCTTATGGTTATTTGTCCAAGCCTATGAAGCATAAACCTTTGTGCTACTGAGTAATACATGAGGTGAATGTTGAAGGTAATACTGTGATATGATACTCTGCATCAAGAACAAACCCCTTTCCTTCTCTACTTCCTCCTCACAACTGTTGTCACGCTTTCCCCTCCCCTTCCACTTCCTTCTTTCTCTTCTTCTGCTTCCTCTTATCTCTTTCTGTCTCTTCTCTGTTTATCTCTCTCCTTGCTTGAGCATTCTTTCATTGCATTGCTTTTTCTTCTATTTATCTCCAGAGTAGTTGGAGAAACTGTATTAAAATAAGTATTACGTAGTTTTACAAAGCAAAGGGAAAAATTGATTCAAGCAGCAATCTGTTATTGGTGTCAAATACAAGAGAGAGATCAGGGAGAATGAGAACAGAGAAGATAACTTTGCAGATCTGGCAGGATGAGAGTCAGCTGATGATGTATGAGAATAGTCACATTCCAATGGGGGTGTTAATCTGTTGAATGACTAATTTTTTAGTTTCAAGGGGATACAAAGCACAAGTGGACTCTTACATAAGACACAATAATATTAAATATTCAATAATATTAAATTATTCAAAAATAAAAATATTAAATATTCAATAATATTAAAAATTCAAACCAGCTTTAATCCAGCCACCTATTTTTCCTGGGTAAGAAAGAACAGTCCTCAGTAAGATGGAAAATTAAGGATTAAGAGTTTCACACATCTCTAGGCAATGTCTTCAGAAAGCCCAGAGGAGGAACAATGCTTAAATGAGAGGGTCCCAGAAGATACAGCATCTTCAACTACTCTGGGCTGGTTTGTGGTTTGTTGCCTAGAGCTGTCTCCGAGAAATTCATCAGCTGACTTATTCCAAATGATGCTTCCAGACCCAACCCTTGCACACACTTATTGGCCCAGCTCTGTGTAATCAGTATTAGAAATGCCCAGACAATGATGGACTAAGAAACCTGACTATATGTGGGTGGTTGGGTAAAACTAATTGTTTGGAGGTCCATTGCCTAAACACTTTTAAGTGGCTAGTTAAGGATTGGAGTATTCTAGGCAAAATAGCTCACTAATCCCTGTAAAACACATATCTAAAATCTAGGCACCTATTTCTATTTCAAATACATCATTGTTGCGTAAATTAACACTGCTATGTCATAGTCAAGATGGACAATTCTGTCTTAGATTTCAAGACCATAGTTTCAATGCTAGAGAACAATCTGGTGAACAAATAATTTTATTACAAAATGAATTTGAATGGAAAGAATTAGATGACAACTGGATGGAGTATGTCTCAGGAACTCCCTGAAGGAAACATTGAGTAAGCATAAGCATCCAGTTCTGATTAGCATATTTTTAATATCATGCTCCTGGGTCTCATCTTTATGACTTGGCTATACAGTCTTACTTACACAATAAGCTGTGTCGTCAGAACTGACATATCTTCTATTTTTAGAAACCATTCCAAGAATTGACAAAGCATCATAGATCTTTAATCTTGCTTTAAATTCCCTGTGAAGTAGAAACTATGCATCAAATTTTACTAATTCAAATAGTATTAAAATATTTTTAAAATTACATCTATATCACTCAATGTATATATTTGCTAAAAAGGTAACCAGTGCCATATTTTTGAGTAAAATTCTAATATCATCACACCACAAAAGGTGCTAAAGTTTGATGTAAATGAATGTGACCCATATTTTCAGAAGCTTGAACTAGCTAAACCATATTTGATTTTCAAATATGTAAAACCAGCACAGCATGCAGATATTTTTTTTCTTGAAGAAAGAAAGTTAAACTTTCAGCATGTAAAATGGGAGGTTCGGTAAAAGAAGTGATTTCTTGACCATGGGACATGTGTTAAATATTAGAATTGAGCTGGTAAACATTTTGAATGTTTTTAAAATCAGCAAAAACCTTCATTAAACTTGATAGCATTAAATTTGGTTTTGTCAAAAATCATAGTTATAAATTGTAAGCAGTCAGGATTTTTGCTAGTCTGAATTTACCATTCAGTTTTTGTTCTTATTGAAAATAAAGAATAGGCTATCATCAATAAATCAACAAAACAAATGCTGGTGAGGATGTGGAGAAAAGGGAAACCTTGAGCATTGTTGGTAAGATTACAGATTGGGGCAGCCACTGGAAATCAGTATGGAGGTATCTCAAAAAACTGGAAATGGAACTACATTTTGATACAGCAATTCCATTCTTAGGTATCCATCCAGAGAAATCCAAAATGCTAATTCAAAAAAATATATGGACCCCTATGTTTATTGTAGCGCTATTCACAATAGCCAAGACATGGAAACAACTGAAATGCCCATTGGTAGATGACTGGATTAAGAAACTGTGGTACATTTATAGAATGGAGTATTACTCCGCTATAAAGAAGAATGAAATTGTACCATTTGCAATGATATGGATTGACTTAGAGAACATCATGCTAAGTGAAATAAGTCAGACGGAGAAAGACAAATACCATATGATCTCATTTATATGTGGAAACTAAAGAATAGAATACACGAGCAAACTAATCAGAAACAGTCTCAGAGATACAGAGAAAAAACTGAAGGTTGCTAGATAGGAGGGGGGTGGGATGAAGGAGAAGGTGAGGGGATTAGAAAGCACAAATTGGTAACCACAAGATTGTCTCGGGGATATGAAAGACAGTTTGGGGAATATAATCAATAATGTAAAGATTTTGTAGAGTATCCAATGGACACTTGTCTTATTAGGGAGTCCACTTCATGGACTGTGTAGATGCCTGACCACTGCAGTGTACACCTGAAGGTGAAACTGAATAATAATGAATGCCAACTATCATTATATATATATATATATATATATATATATATATATATATATATATATATATTGTGGAGTACAGCATAGAGAATAGAGTCAATGGATTTGTAACAGCGATATACGATGTCAGAAGGGTAGTAGATTGGGGAAGGAGGGTTATCACTTTGTGAGGGGTGTAAATGTCTAACTATTACATTGTTTTGTACACCTGAAACTAATAAAAAAGAAAGAAAAAAATGTTCCCTACAGTGCAGGGTGAGAAATGGAGCGATTAAGAAGCAAGCAGCAAGGTAGGAACACTCCCCCTTTGGAACCAGCAAACTCCGTTGGAACGTGCACCCTTCAGGAGTGCAGTGTATTCCCCATGTCCATGTTTTTGTCTCCTCTTTCCAGCCTTCAGTCTTCTCCTTTTGGAATCTTCTCCTCATGAAATCTTCTCCTCCTCTATGTAGCCTTCCCCACCCTCCCCTGTCTGCATGCCCCCTTCTTCCATGCTCACTGCCCACTTGTCTTCTCTCATGTGAGACTCTGAGTCTTCAGGTCAAGAACTTTGGCTTACTCCATTTTTTATCCCTTTAGCCCCTAACAGTGCTGTACGTGAGCTAGATACATAATAAATATATGATGCATGAAGGGCAGCAAAACCAACAGTCACCTCCCTGCTGGGCCTCCATGATCTTCACATGGATACTCCTAGAGTCTCTACAGATACAGGAACAGAGGCAACGTGAGAGGCAAAGCAGACTGCCAGAGGCCACCCCATTAGGAAGTGGCAGAGCTGCAATTTGAGCTGAGATACTTTAGCTCCATCCCCTACTCTAGCCACTATGCAGAACTGCCTCCCCACAGTTGGGAACTCATGGGCAACAGGCCTTAGTGATAGAAAAGCCTGTGCCCTCCCCACATGGCACTTAGCATCTATGACACAGACACACAGGAGAGAACTTGATAAACAAAAAGAGAATTTTCCAACCCTAAAGACACCCTAGAAGTTGATCTGCTGGTTTATTTAGTAAGAATATGAGAGAACAGGTAGGAAAGTTAGAAAAGGGACATCAAGGGGCCAGGAGCGAAGGACAGTGGGAGAGGATAGACTAAAGAGAAAGACAATAAAGCCTTGGGCTTACTTGAGAGCTGGGAGGCAGTCTCCTCTCTGCCTGGGTACCAGGAGCCCCTCTTTTGCAGGCTGCATGGACAACTACAACTGCCACAGGAAGTCCTACTTTCTCCAGGTGCTCAGGGAATCCTTCAGCTCCCTGTGCAGCTGCATGACTTCTCCAGGAAACTGCTGGTGCCCAAGGACAGGCTCATCTTGGCACTGGTGCTGGCCCAGAAGCTGCAGCAGGACACATGTGAGTAGATCTGCAACACCAGATTCAGCTACCTCACGGCCAGTGCCAGCCCCAGCCAGGACCTTTAATTCAGCTACTTCTGCTCAGGTGGCTCCATCGAGCAGATCCAAGTGAAGCAGAACGTGTCAGTGACCCTGTGCACCCTTGCCCCCAGCTTCCAACAAGAGGTCTCCAAGCAGCGTCTGATGGTGTTTTTCATTCCCCACTTCAAAGAAGAAGGTGTTTTCATGGTGACCCTGGACATCAAAAGCAAGGTCTACCTGAGAGGCCCTAACTGGGAATGGGGCCCGCCATCCCTCAACTTGGTTTCCTGGAACACCAGCGTGCCCAGTGACCAGGTGGCCTGCCTGACCTTCATAAAAGAGCAAACCGGCCTGGTCGGCCAGACAGGGCACACATTCATGATCATCTAGGAGTAAAGCCTCCAAGCCAAAGAAGTCTTCAGCCTGGAGGAGGTGCTCCCCAAGCCAAGCTTCCACGACCACAGTTCCTGGGTCAACATCTCCAACTGCAGCCCTGTGAGTGGCAAGCAGCTGAACCTGCTCTTCCAGGTGTCACTTATTCCAAGGACTATGGACCTGCCTATTGTCCTCATCGCAGTGGTGGGAAGTGGCACCTTACTGCTGTTTGCTTTCAGACTCATCATTTGTTTTGTGATAAAGAGTAGGAAAAAGAAGATAAACAAGGGCCTGGCCATACGTATCTACAATGGCAATGTCAACACCCAGGTGCTGATGCAGTCTAAAAAGCTTCAGAAAGTACAAAAGAAGAGTGAATTCCACGACTATGAGGTCATCAATGACACCATCATATCTGGGCATCCACTGCAGGATTCTAACTGGTCCTTCATCCAGCCAGAGGTGAGCACCTACCAGCCCTTCCAGGGCCTCACAGGGACTGCCCTCCCTCTCCACTCCACATGTTCCAGGGCCCTGACTTTAAAGCTGACCACAGAAAATCCACCCCCTGGCTTCAGTGCTGAGTCTGAGAGTGAACCATACACCTTCTCCCATTCCAATAAGGGGAATGAAAGCAATGAAGGCACAGACGTTTCCTTGATGGACATCCATGAGTCGATGGAGTCTGCAGAATAACTTGGACCCATCCCAAAAAACTTTCATAAAGCAGGGCACTGAGACTCCCTGGAGCATGCCAACCAGAAAGCCTAAAAAAGAGGAGTTATATGGAAGGAATAGCAGGAGGTTTCCCTGGACAGCACCAGCTTCTTATTTCTAAGTGAACTCATTCCAATGGTGAGACATTGAAAATGATGAATCCTGATTCAGATAAAATCATCATAGCTAATGTCCCTCTAAACTCAGATTGAGCTGTAAACCAGCCCAAAATGAGAGAGGAGAGGTGCAAATCACCAGATACAGGGCTGCTGCAAGCCCTGGATTTGGATTTGGAACACTTTGGGTCGACAATTCCAACTCCTAAGTACACACTTGAGAACCCTGCTCTCTCACTGGGTCCCCTGGACAAAAATGACAATGTATTTTTTAGTATTATTATTATTTAAATTATGGATTTTTTTCGGGGGGAACCAGTCAAGTTGTTCTTCAGTCTTAGTTGTGAAGGGTGCCAGTTGCCATCTGGCTGCCAGTCGGCAACTTGTGGAGTCTAATCTCAAGGTGCTGTGTTCAGTCTTAGTTGAGGGTGGGCATAGCCACCATTCCATGTGGGAGTTCAACCGGCAGCCTTGTTGTTAAGAACACATGCTCTATCCACTAAGCCATTCAGGTTGCAGCTCATCTCAAGGTGCCAAGTTCAGTTAGTTGCGGGCTGGCATAGCCCACCATCCAACAGGCAGTCTTGTTGTTAGGAGCATGTGCTCTCACCAGCGTAGCCATCCTGCCACCTCTTGGCAGTTCAGCTGCAGCTCAGCTCAGGTGCAGCATCACTGGCCCATGTGGGAATCGAACCAGCAGCCCTGTTGCTCAGAGCTCGCGCTCTGAAGCTCATTCTTAACCAACTGAGCCACTCAAGGTCAGTTCTCTTTCCATCACCATATATTGGGTCCCTTTTATCCTCATCTACCACCCCAGCTTTATTTATGGTGGGCAAGACATGGAAACAACCAAAGTCATTTGATAGATAATTGGATAAAAAAGTTGTGGTATGTATACACAATGGAATATGATTCTGCCATCAGAAAAGATGAAATAATGCCATTTATGACAACATGGATGAATCTTGAGATTATAATGCTGAGCAAAATAAGTCAGACAGAGAAAGTCAAGAAACACTGAGAATTTAGAATCATGTGAACTTGTGTAGGTTCTAGGAACTTCATGAGCTTACTACTAATCATATGAGGCAGTAAGACCTTTTTTGGAATGAGATAACAAGGTTGGAGGAGAAATAAGGTAAGAATGAGTAGAAGGAGCAATTGTTCCTATTTGTTCACCTGTTTGTGCCTGATGATGTGCTAATAGCAGAACAGTGATAATTACCAGACTTGGGTATTCCATGTCCTGTCTCTGCTTCCTCGGTCTAACGTTTTCACACTACAGCAAATATAATCTTTTCAAACATTACCTATATTAATATCAAAACTCTTAACAAAGTGGGAATAGTGGGATCATATATCAACATAATAAAGACCATATATGATAAGCCCACAGCAAACATCATACTCAATGGGGAAAGGCTAAAATCTTTCCCCTTAAAATCAGGAACAAGACAAGGCTGCCCACTTTCACCACTTCTATTCAACATAGTTCTAGAAGTTCTGGCCACAGCAATCAGACAAGAAAATGAAATAAAAAGCGTCCAAATTGGAAAGGAGGAAGTAAAATTGTCATTGTATGCAGATGACATGAAACTATATATAGAGAACCCCAAAGACTCCACCAAAAAACTGTTAGAACTGATAAATGAATTTAGTAAGGTAGCCGAATAAAAAATTAACATTCAGAAATCAGTTGCATTTGTATACACCAAAAATAAACTATCAAAGAAGAAATCAGGAAATCAATCCCAGTTACAATTACTTCAAAACAATAAACTACTTAGGAATAAATTTAACCAAAGAAGGAAACGACCTGTACTCAGAAAATTATAAGATGTTGAAGAGAGAAATCAAAGATGATACAAATAAATGGAAATAAAGACCATGTTCATGGATAATATGGATTAATATAGTTAAAATGTTAATACTACCTAAGGCAATATATAGATTCAATGCAATTCCTATCAAACTACCAAGAACATTTTTCTCAGAAATAGAGCATATAATCCAAAATTTTATATAGAGCCATAAAAGACCCCGAATAGCCACAGCAATCTTGAGAAATAAGAACAAAGTGGGAGATATCATGCTACCCAACATCAAATCATACTACAAGGCTCCAGTAATCAAAACAGTGTGGTACTGGCATAAAAACAGACACATAGATCAATGGAACAGAATAGAGAGCCCAGAAATAAATCCATCCTTATACGGTCATTTAATCTATCACAATGGAAACAAGAATTTACATTGGAGTAAAGATAGTCTATTTAATAAATGATGCTGGGAAAATTGGACTAACACATGCAAAAAAATGAAAATGGACCACCTACTTACACCATATACAAGAACAAATTCAAAATGGAGTAAAGACTTAAATGTAAGACCTGAAACCATAAAACTGCTAGAAGAAAAAAATAGGAACTAAATTTGCAGACATTAATTACCCTGAGTAATATTTTTACTGAGATATCCCCTTGGACAAGGGAAATAAAAGAACAAATTAACATATGGGATTACATCAAACTTAAAAGTATTTTCACAGCAAAAGTAATCATCAATAAAACAAAACGGCGGCCTACTGAATGGGAGAAGATATTTGCCAATGATATATCTGATAAGGGGTTAATATCAAAAATTTATAAAACACTCATTCAACTCCACAGCAAAAAAACAAGCAACCCAATTAAAAAATGTGCAGAGGATATGAAGAGACTTTTCTCTAAACAGGACATACAGATGGCCAACAGGCATATGAAAAAATGTTCAACCTCAGTAATCATTAGGGAAATGCAAATAAAAACCACAATGAGATACCACTTCTCTCTGGTCAGAATGGCTATTATCAATAAATCAACAAACATGTGCTGGCGAGGCTGTGGAGAAAAGGGAACCCTGCTGCACTATTGGTGGGACTGCAGATTGGTGCAGCCATTATGTAAATCATTATGGAGGTATCTCAAAAAACTGGAAATGGAACTACAGTATGACCCAGCAATTCCACTCTTGGGTATCTATTCAGAGAAACCCAAGACGCTAATTCAAAAAAATATATGTACCCCTATGTTTATTGCAGCGCTATTCACAATAGCTAAGACTTTGAATCAACCGAAGTGCCCACCGGCAGATGACTGGATTAAGAAACTATGGTACATTTATATAATGGAGTATTACTATGTTATAAAGAAGAATGAAATTGTACCATTTGGAACAATATGGATGGACTTAGAGACTATTATGTTAAGTGAAATAAGTCAGTTGGAGAAAGACAAATACCATATAATTTCACTTATACGTGGAATCTAAAAAACTGAATGAACAAGCAAATTAAAGAGAAGTGGTCAGAGATATAGAAGAACAACTGATGGTTGCTAGTTGGGAGGGGGTGGGGATGAGGGAGAAGGGGAAGGGATTAGGCAGCATAAATACGTAACAGCAATATTGCCACAGGGATATGAAAGACAGTTCAAGGAATACAATTAATAATGTTGTAAATATTTTGTATGGTGTCAGGTGGTCACATGTTCTTCTAGGGAGACTGCATCATGGATAGGGTAGAGGGTTGATCACTGCACTGTACACCTGAAGCTGATGTATAATATTGTATGTCAAGTATAAGGGAATATATATATATATATATATATATATATTGTCATGGGACGTGGAGTATAGTGTGGGAGTGGAGTCAAGGGAATTGTAATAGATATGTATGATATTGTGGGGGGAAGTGGGGTGGTGGATTGGGGGAGGGTGATTGCTACCTCGAGGGGTAAAAAGTATAACTATTGCACTGTGTTGTACAGCTGAAACGAATTCTAAAAAGTGTGTATTTCAAAATAAATAATAATAATAATAATTAAGAAAAACAAAAACAAAAACAAAACAGTATTACAAGAAATCCCAAGGGATTTCTTTAAGAAGAAGAGGGGAAAAAAGATCAAAAATAGAAATTATAAAATGGCAATAAGTACATATCTATCAACAATTGTTTTCAATGTAAATTGATTAAATGCTCTAAACAAGACATAGAATGGCTGATTGAATAAGAAAACACAACCCTTACATATGCTGCCTACAAGTTACTCACTTCCGACCAAAAGACACACACAGACTGAAAGGGATGGAAAAAGATATTTCATGAAAATAGAAATGAGAAAATAAAAAAGCTGGAGTAAGGTTACATATATCAAATGAAATAGACTTTTTTTGAAAAGGCTATAGCAAGAGATAAGGAAGGACCCAGTAATCCCACTTCTGGAGATTAAGACATACAAATTAGTAGTTACAAAATAGTCATGGGGATGTAAAGTACAATATAAGAAATATTGTCAATAATATTGTAATAACTACCTATGGTGTCAGATGGGTACTCAATTTTTCAGGGTGATAAATTTGTAAGATATATAAGTGCCCAATTAATAAGTTGTACACCTCGAAGTAGTATAATATAAAAATAAAAAGAAAAAAGAAAATAAAAAAGAAATTAAAGATACTCTGACAGAAATAAAACTAGCTGAGTAATAGTAAATATAAATATAGAAGGTTAACAATAAAATGCTATTTTTCAGGCAATTTTTTCCTTTATATACATAAGCTACAGATATTCCAATGAGAGGTAAATGGCATAATATTACTGAGTAACAGTTAATCCTTAATCAATTATATTTGACTTTAGGATTGTGTTTGAATATCATGTTCATACATTCCACCCAGAATTTTTCTCCCTAGTGTTAGTGACTCAAGAGAAAAATGAGAGGTATGGAGGAGAAACACATGGAAAGAAAGTCCTTGCGTGGATTATCCATTCACAGATGATTAAAAGTCAATTATTTGCCCTAATTTCCATCACATGGTACTGATGAACTTATTTATTTTTGTCCTAAGCAATGAAAACCTATAGAAAATTTATTTATTAATCTCTGTAAAACAGAAGATGCAGCTATGATAAAAAATGTGGTTAAGGGCCGGCCAAGTGGCGCAATGGTTAAGAGCCGGCTTGGGACGCCAGAGGGCCCTGGTTCGGATCCCACATGTGAGGGCCAGTGACACTGCCCTCAACAGCTAAGATGCTGAACAACAGCTCAACCTGGAGCTGGGCTGCTGTGAGTCGCCAGTGATGGCGTAGCCTGCAGCCCCTGCTGCAGTGGGTTGCCATGGGCTACCGTATGTAGCCAGCAGCCGCAGTGAGCGGCCGTCCAGAAGCTGGCAACTGATCTGCCTCACCTGGGAAGAGCGCAATGATGGTGCCAACTTGGACCAGTGAAGCAACGTCCTCCACAACTAGACTGAAGAACAAAAGGACAGCAACTTCACTGTTTCCCTTCCCCCAATTCCCCAGCACTGTTTCGATCCCCCAATTCCCCAATAAAAATCTTTTTAAAAAATGTGGTTAATTCTAACTTGTCTTTTGCTATGATGTTGACATCAGTTATTTCTTCTATTTTATTATTTTTTGTTATGGTTACTGTACGATATTGCCCAGCTCGCACTCATAGTAATTGTTTTAGCCAGTGATGGAATTCTTTCAGTGGGAATGAGAAAGATTGGGGTTTTTTTTGTTCAAAAGAAAAACAACTGTGAGGACTTCCTTGATATATTTAATAAGAACAATAGCTAAAATGTTACTCAACTGTTGTTATATACAATCAAGAAACTTTCAGAGGTTGCAAATAAAAAGCAGTTTAAAGATTGATTTTGACATATACACATAATGATAGTCTGAGTAGGGAGCAAGGTCACTGCTGAAGTAGACTAAAGGGATCTTTATACTCTGAGCCCTTTTCCACTACAGAGATTTAGTCCTTGAAAATCTTTGGCCATATTACTTAGCACCATATTACCTAAGTACACAGGCAATAATAAAAATAAAAGCAATAATTGGGACTTATTGTAGTTAATATAAAAATCTCATCAAATGTAAATGTGGGATGAAAACCAGTATAGAGTAATGCCAGCAAAAATGGCAGAATATAAATCTTCTAAAAGTCTCTTCTCTCTAAAAGCAATGAAAAAACTAGGAAAAATGATCAGAAACAACTTTTTCTGAAATCTGGAAATTGACCAAAGTCTTATAGCAATTCAGATTTTATTTAAGGAAAACCGATGAATCTCAGAAACAGCAGCACGTTTTGTGGCATTTTCACTCGCCCTATTCCAATACCCACTTCCATATTCTCAGTAGCTTTGAGAACCAACAGCCCACAGTCACCATGAAAATTTGCAGCCTTGAAGGAGCAGAATGTTGCTGGAGCTTCTTCAGAGCCTCATTCACAAAGAATTCACATTATTTGACTTTCTGGTATTTCCCTGGAAGATCCTAATTGTGAGGCTATCTTATTTGACTTGACTTGGAGGTCACCAGGAGTAAAAAGCCTTTTCCCAAGAGGTGTTAGTCAAAAATAATTACAGGCAGATGATTAAATTCATGGTTGACTGAAGCAGTGGGTAACAATTGGGATGCAGGCTAACCAAAAGTCTTAAAAGGAAAAACTGGGGAATGAATTGTCTGTATAAGGATTTGAAAAGTTCAGATATATTCCTGGATACCTAGAAGGCCATGCTCACATGTAGGACTGAGCAGGTCATGCTCAAGAAAGACCTGAGAAAGTGCTAAGCACCCTCCCCCTTAGGCAGACACTGAGATTGTACAAGCAGGAAGTGAGGGCTAAGGTATAGTTGTTAACTTCCTGGCTGAGTGTTAAAAAAGTCTAACAACATGCACAATGAGTCCTTAGGCAAAGAATGGGAGACTTGTTAGTTTCAATATTATGAAATCTCTGTATAATTAACTATCTGATTACTAAGCTAAGGGAGAAGATAGCTCCCTGGCCACACATGACAAAGAATACCACAGTCTGAGTTACAGATTTACCAAATCCATAATTCCTCTTGCATTTTTTATTTCTATTAAGAAAATGATCAGCCAACCAATTGTTTATGTGAGATATCTGGGATTCATCTTTATCTTCTTTCACTTACTTATTCCCCCCCAAAATCCAAAATATCTGTAAGTTCTAGCTTCTGAATATACAAGAGATAGTCCCTTGCTGCAGACTTGTTTCAGTCTCCTATCATTTACAAACTGGTCTATTAATAATAAATGTCCTCCTTAATTCTTAACCAATCTCCAGCCTTTCCTTTTTTTACTCTACTCCTTATTTTATTATCTTAGTGATTAAATGTATATAATTTCATTTAAATTAAAAAATAATATTATATATCCACATTAGTTTCCTAGGCATTCTGTAACAAATAACCATAAACTGGGTGGCTTAAAACAAGAAAAGTTTAGGGCCAGCCAAGTGGCGCGATTGTAAAGCACTGGCTTGGGACGACAGAGGGCCCCGGTTCAGATCCCACATATGAGGGCCAGTGACACTGCCCTCCACAGCTAAGATGCTGAACAGCGGCTCAACCTGGAGTTGGGCTGCCGTGAGTCGCTGGCGACGGCGTAGCCTGCAGCCCCTGTGACAGTGGGTTGCCATGGGCTACTGTGTGTTGCCAGCAGCCAGCATGAGCAGCCAGCAGCCGCTGTGAGCGGCCATCCAGAGGCCGGCGACTGATCTGCCTCACCCGGGAAGAGCACAGTGATGGTGCCAACTTGGGCCAGTGAAGCAACCTCCTCCACAACTAGACTGAAGAACAAAACGACAGCAACTTGTCTGTTCCCCTTTCCCTAATCCCCCAGCACTGTTGCCACCCCCCAGCACTGCTCCCATCCCCCCAATTCTCCAATAAAAATCTTTAAAAAAACAAGAAAAATTTATTCTGTTACAATTCTAAAGACAAGAAGTTCAAAATCAACGTGTTGTCAGGGCCATCCTTCTTATTAAGGCTTTAGGAAAGTATATTTCCTTGCCCTGTCTACCTTCTGGTGTCTCCAGGCATTCCTTGGTTAGTGGCAGCAAAATTTCAATTTCTGCCTGCATCTTCATATAGCTTTCTCCTCTGTGTACCTGTGTGTAAAATTTCTCTCTGTTTTTTTATTTTTTTAAGATTTTTATTGGGGAATTGAGAAAGGGGAACAGCGTTGGAGAATTGGGTAAGGGGAACAGACAAGTTGCTGTCTTTTTGTTCTTCAGTCTAGTTGTGGAGGACATCGCTTCACTGGCCCATGTTGGTATTATCATTGCGCTCTTCCCGAGTGAAGCAGATGGGTTGCCGGCCACTAGACGTCCACTCACGGTGGCTCTTGGCAGCTCATGCCAGCTGCTAGCCGCTTATGGTGGCTGCCAGCTACTCACAGTAGCTTACTGCAGCCTACACCATCCCTGGCAACTCATGGCAGCCCAGCTCCAGGTAAAGCTGTTGTTAACCATCTTAGCTGTAGAGGACACAGTGTCACTGGCCTTAATGTGGGATCCGATCCAGGGACCTGCTGCTCAGAGCTGGCATCCCAAGCCAACTCTTAACCAACGTGCCATTCGGCCGGACCCCCTCTCTTTTCTCTTATGAGAACACCTGTCCTTGGATTTACGGCCCATTCAAAATCTAGTATATTCTCATCTTGAGATCCTTATGTATATCTGCAAATACTTTATTTTCAAATAAGGTCACATTCACAGGTGTTAGGAGGTTAGTACTTACACATAGCTTTTTGGCTGCCACTCTTCAATCCACCATAATATTATTTAAATAAATTTATTTATAATTAATTTTATATATAGTTATTTGTATTCTTTAACAAATTAATGCTTCAATAAGTCCTTGATGCCTGCATTATAAAGTTAATTCATTCATTCATTTAATATGCACTGTGCTAAGAGCTGGGGATATGACAGTAAGTCTGACAGACACACTCCCTGCCCTTGTGGATATTATAGCACAAAGACAGTGAAACTAACCAGTAATTAAAATGTACTAAGTGTTATGAGAAGAGATATTAATGATGCTATGGAAACATACAGTTGAAAAGCTTGCCCTCATTAAAATATTGTGTTATGGCTCAGAGTTTTAAAGACGGATCCTTCACTATGTGATCACAATTCACTTGTCTAAATTCATTCTCACTCACCAAAGTCAACTCCATACTGTAATCACACTGACCTTTTTACAGGTCTCTGAACACACTATTTTCTTCATCATTTCTAAATTTGTACATTCT
Source organism: Hipposideros armiger (assembly GCF_001890085.2). Lineage (NCBI taxonomy): Eukaryota > Metazoa > Chordata > Mammalia > Chiroptera > Hipposideridae > Hipposideros > Hipposideros armiger. The sequence continues at coordinate 778,836 of NW_017731503.1, forward strand.
CTTCTTTGTTCTGAAACATCCTTCCAAGCCTACACTTGTACATCAAGCAGTCTTGGACAAAAGTTTAAGTTAAATGTTTTTTCTAGGAGGCCCAATATCTCCATGATCTGGCTCCAGTTATTGCTTTCTTCCTTTGTGTTCTCAAAAAACTTTCTAAATATTTTTAGCAGTTATCTCAATGTTTTATAATTTTCTGTTAACATACCCATTTCTACAAATAGACTATGAGTTTCTTAAAAACTCTAACTTAGTATCTATATCTATATCTATATATATATATTAATATATATATATATTAATATATATATTAATTCAAGATAGAAAATAGTGATATGTGAGTTCAACACATTCATGGTAAATCAATGATGAATAAATGGAGCTAAAACAAAATACACACATTGTACTACATTCTATTCTGTTCTCTTTCACATCCTTTTGTTAACCTCCCACCAAATAGCAAATAAATACAAATAGAAATAACTTGTTGACCATCATATTAACAATGATTTTTAAAATGTAATATACAGTATTTATTTAAAGTGATGAGACTTTTCACGCTATTTTGGTACAAATGCAAATTAACCAACATTTAAAAAAAATTTAAAGATTCAGGAAGGGATTCCAAGATGGCAGAGTAGATAAATCCTCTACTTGTCTTCGCCTATGATCACATTAAAATTACAACTGTGTTATTGAAAAATTAACCTAGAGAACCACCTGAAGTCTAGCTGAACAGAAGTCCTACAACTCAGAACAGAAAAAGAAGCCTCACTGATACTAGTAGGCAAGGCAGAGACATGAAACAAGCTGGTCCCACACCTGTGTGTGACAATTGAGAATCAAGAGTGATATCTTGGCCATGGAGGTCCTCCCTAGAAGAGGATGAGAGGAGCAAGGATCAGACTCCTCAGCCCAGAGCACTGATGCCATAAAGAGGAACCCCCACAACATCTGACTGTGAAAAAAAGTGTGGATTCTGACAGTCTGGGTGAGATGAAAGGCTGTGGAAAACTCACACATCCTCTTGAATAGCCCATGCACAAACTGACTCGTTTGCAGGCACTTACCCTGGGTTCCAGCAGGGGGACAGTAACTCGGGAGATGTCAGAGACATACAGGGAGAAACTGAGTTGTGTAGCTTCAGGATGAGGACTGGAGTGACAGTTCCCTCTTTCCCTATGTAAAACTTACCACCTGTGCAGCCAGAAATTAGGCACCTTTGTTGAACTCCCTCCCTCCCATACACACACATGGCCAAATCTGAATCTGCATTGGACTGGTGAGCTCCACTCATTCTACCCTGGTAGCTCCCTAGGACACTGCCCCACCCAACTTCTGCAATGCTGAAAGCCCTTTCTCTGTGAGCAGCGAGCTTGACCATACTTGCACTATTTTTTAGACAACTCTCAGGGACCCATGGCCTCCAGGTGAGCTTTGGCTGGCCTCAGTGTGCTCTCATATTTTTGCTGAGTAGGCTTAGCACTGGTACCAAATCAGAATTGATATTAACCAGGTAAACACAGCTTGTCTCACCCTAGTGACTCCCTGAAACACAACCTCACCCACCTCACATATCACACAAGGCTCTATCAGAGCAAGTGACCATGGAGAGTGTGCCACCTGACCTAAAAAGGCACCTATTACATAAGGTAAGCCAGCTAAGACTGAGAAATGTAGCAGATCCACCTAATTTATAACAATGAACACAGAGTAGCAGCCAAAATGAGGAAACAAATAAATTTGTCAACTAAAGGAACAAGAGAAAATTCCAGAAAAATGAAGGAAATGGTAGCAAGCAACCTACCAGAGACAGAGCTCAAAATGATGGTTATAAGGATGCTCAAGGAGCTTATGAACAAAGAAATAGCAGCATAAAAAAAGGACATAGAAACCATAAAAAAGAACAGTCAGAAATGAGATATAGAATAACTAAAATGAAAAATGCATGAAAAGGAATCAACAGCAAATTAGATGAAGCAGAGGATCAAATCATTGAATTAGAAGACAACATAGCAGAAAACACCCAAACAAAACAATAAGAAGAAAAAATAATTTTAAAAAATTGAGGATAGTTTAAGAAACCCTAAGACAACATCAAACATAACAACATTTGATCTTAGGGGTACCAAAATGAGAAGAGAAAAGCAAGGCCTTGAGACATTATTTGAAGAAATAATAACCGAAAACTTTCCTGTCCTGGAGAAGAAAATAGACATACAAGTCCAGAAAGTGCAGAAAGTCCCAAACAAGGTGAACCCAAAAAGGCCCACACTAAGACACATCATACTTAAAATGCCAAAGGTTAAAGACAGTGAGAATATTAAAAACAACAAGAGAAAGGCAGTTAATTATCTAAAAGGGATCTCTCCTAAGACTGTCAGCTGATTTCTCAACAGAAATAATGCAGGAAAGAAGGGATTTGCACAAAATATTCAAAAGGAATAAAAGCAAGAAAGGACATACAACTAAGACTACTCTACCCAGCAGGGCTATAATTTAAAATTGAAAGCGAGATAACGACCTTCCCAGACAAAAAAAAATGCTAAAGGAGTTCATCACCACCAAGCTAGTATTACAAGTTATGTTAAAGGGACATATTTAAGAAGAAAAAGAGGGGGAGGGGAAGAAACATCAAAATGAGTAATGAAATAACAATAACTATGTGTCTGTCAGTAATCACTTTAAGTGTAAATAGGTTAAATGCTCTAATCAAAAGTCATCAGGTGTGGTTGAAGGGATAAGAATCAAGACCAATACCTATGCTCTCTACAAGAGACTTACTTTAGATCGAAAGATAAACACAGACTGAATGTAATGGGATGGGAAAGGATATTTTATCAAAATGGAAACAATAAAAAGCTTGATAGAAACAGTTACACCAGAACAACAAACTTTAAAATAAAGGCTATAACAAGAGACAAAGATGAACCTAGTAATCCCACTTCTAGGTATTTATCTGAAAAAGCCAAACGTGTGACTTCCAGGGGAGTTGTGCATCTATATATTTATTGCAATGTTGTTTACATTGGCTAAGATGTGAAAGCAGCCTGGGTGTCTGTCAATGGAGGATTGAAAGAGTAGGTGGTCCATATGTACAGCAGTATATTGCATGGCCATTGAAGAGAATGGGCTCTTCCCATCTGTCGTGCCATCTATGGACCTGAAGGGTATTGTGCTAAGTGAATTATGTTAAAGTGAGAGAGAGAGAGAGAGAGAGAGAGAGAGAAACAGAGAGAGAGAGGTGCCATATGATTTTGTTTATATGTGAAATCTAAAGAACAAACCAAAGAAAACATAAAGAAACTCATAGATACAGACAATGTTTTGATGGTTGCCAGATGAGAGGAGGTGGGGATTTGGTGAAGAAAGGAAAAAGACTTAAGAAGTACAAATTGGTTGTTACACAGCAGTCATGGGGATGTATATTATAGCACACAAAATATAGTTAATAATACTGTAATAACCATGATTGTCAGATGATTACTAGTTTTATCAGATGATAAATGGGAGAGGAGTTGGGGGCAGGGTGAAAAAAGTGAAGGGATTAAGAAGTACAAATTGGTAATTACAAAATCGTAATTGGAATGTAAAGCATAGGGAATACAGCCAATAAGATGGTAATAACGACAAGGTCAGACAATTAAGTTCGTGAACTTATCCTACAAAAAGTGCTACATACCTAATTCCTGATTATCATTATGGTCACCCTCAAAGTACTCCCCTTGGGAAGCTATGGATCGATGCCAGCACCTGGTCCATCCTTCAAAGCAATTTTGGAACTATTTTCCTGGAATGGCCATCAGAGCTGTCATTGTATTACCCTTGATATCCTGAATGTATGTCATCAAAATGTCTTCCTTTCAATATTTCCTTTATATTTGGGTAAAGAAAGAAGTCATTCGGGGCCAGATCAGGTGAGTAGGGAGGGTGCTCCAATACAATTAGTTATTTTCTGGCTAAAATCTCTCTCACAGACAGTGCCGTGTGAGCTGGTGCATTGTTGTGATGCAAAAGCCATGTATTGTTGGCAAAAACTTCAGGTTGTCTTTTTCATGCAAACTTTTCAGCACTTCCAAATAGTAAACTTGGTTATCTGTTTGTCCAGTTGACACAATTTATAATGAATAAACCCTCTGATATAAAAAAAGGCTAGCAATATTGTTGCAACAAGTTCGTGAAATTAATTGTCTGACCTTGTATGTACTAGTCAGGGGGATCACTTCCCAAAGTATATAAATGTTTAACCACATGCCATACACTTGAAATTAATATAATATGGAAAGCCCATTGTAACTGAAAAATTTTAAAAGGGGTGAAAAAAGGTGAAGGGGAATAAGAGGTTCAAATTTCCAGGTGTAAAGCAAATAAGTAATGGGGATGTAAGGTATAGGCTTGGGAAAATATTCAGTAATATTTTGACAGCATGGTATGGTGTCAGATGATTGCTGACTTCTCATAATGATCACTTTTTTAGGTATATGAATGTTGAATAACTATGGTGTACACCTGAAACTAACATTATATTGTACAATAGCTATAATTTCATAAAAGTTGTTAAAATTTTAATGCCACAAATTCCAGACTCATTTAAGTATGCAAAAATCAGGAATTGAATCAATTTTAGTTTTAAAAGAGTGCAATATTATATATCTATATCTATATCTATATACATATAAACTGAAAGTGCTCTTTATTGTTTACTCTGATGAAAGTATTCTGTATTTACATACGTTTTTCTCTGGTTTATTAAATATAATATGTTTTGTAAAGGTAAAATATAGACAATATTATGAACAATTATGTGAACAAATTGGATAACTGGAAATAAATGGATAAATTTCTAGAGGCATACCATCTTCCAAGACTGAATCAAGGAGAAACAAAACATCTGAAACAACCAGTTACTCTAACAAAATTATATAAATAATTTAAAAACTCCCAACAAAAATGTCCTGGACCACATGGCTTCACAGGTGAATTTCACCAAACATTCAAAGAAAAACTAACCTCAAACTATTTCAGTAAATTCAAGAGTAGAGAAGGCTCCCAAGCTTATTTTAGAAGGCCACAATTACCCTGATTCCAAAATTAGACAAAGACATTTATATACGTGTGTGTGTGTGTGTATGTACCTATATCTCTGATGAACATAAATGCAGAAATCCTTGAAAAAAATATTAGCAAGCAGAATTCAGCTATACATTAAAAAGATCATACTTCACAATCAAGTGGGATTTATTACTGGGAAGCAAAGTTGGTCCAATATCTGCAAATCAATTAATGTTATGTACCACATAAACGAAATGAAAGACAAAAGTCATATGATTGTATCAAGAGATTCAGAAGAAACGTTTGACAATTTCCACCATCAATTTATGATAAAAATTCTCAGCAATGTGGGAATACAAAAAACATTCCTCAAGATAATAAAGCCCATATGTGAGCAACCCACAGCTAAAACCATCCTCAGTGGGGAAAATGTAAAAGTGTTTTCCTTAAGATCAGGAAAAAGATAAAGTCCACTTTCACCACTTTCATTCAACATAGTACTGGAAGTCCTAGTGAAAGCAATCAGAGAAGGAAAAATAAAAGGCATCCGAGTTGGAAAGGAAGAAGGAAAACTGTCTTTATTTGCAGATGTAATGATATTATATAGAGAGAAGACAGAAGAATCCACCAAAAGACTATTAGAATTAATAAAATGAATTCAATAAAGTAGCAGGATACAAAATTAATGTTCAGTAATTGATTGCATTTTTATACCAATAACAAAGTATCAGAAAGAGAAATTAAGACAACAATCTCATTTACAATTCCACCAAGAAATGAACAATAAAATACCTAGGAATAAATTTAACTAAGGAGGTTAAAGACCTATACTTGGAAAATTATGACATGAAAGAAAAAAACTGAAGAAAATACAAATAAATTGAAGCACATACCATGGTCATGGATAGAAAGAATTAACATCATTAAAATATGCATACTACCCAAAGCAATTTATAGATTCAGTACATTCCCTATCAAAATACCAATGACATTTTCCACAGAACTAAAACAAATAATCTTAAAACTTATATGGAATAAAAAAATATCCAAAATAACCACAGCAATCTTGAGAAAGAAGAAAATAATTGGAGTTATCATGCTACCTGATATCAAAGTATACTACAAGGTATAGTAATTAAAACAGCAATGGTATTGGTGTAAAACAGACACATAGATAAATGGAACAGAATACAGAGACCAGAAATAAACCCACACCTATATTATTTAATCTATGACAAAGGAGGCAAGAATATACAGTGAGTTAAAGACATTCTGTTTAATAAATGGTGTTAGGGAAAATGAAAAAACACATGCAAAAAAAAAAAAGGAACTAGACCACCTTCTTACACCATTCACAAGAATAAACTCAAAATGGATCAAAGACTTAAATGTAAGACTGGAACCATAAAACTCCTAGAAGAAAACATAGGCAGTAAACTCTGACATTGCTCTTAGTAACCTTTTTTTTTCTGATCTATCTCCCTGGGCAAAAGAAACAAAAGAAAAAATAAACAAATGGGACTACATCCTTTGCACAGAAAAGGAAACCACCATCAAAAGGAAAAGACAGCCTACTGAATAGAAGAAGATATTCGTCAATGAAACATCTGATAAGAGGTTAATATTAAAAATTTATTTAAAAAATCATACAACTCAACACCAAAACAATATACAATTAAATTTAAAAAATGGGCAGGGGACCTGAATAGACATTTCTTTAAAGAGGACATACAGATGGTCAATATACATATGAAAATGTCATAATCATCACTAAGTATCAGAGGAATGTGAATTAAAACCACAATGAGATATCACCTCACACCTGTCAGAATGGTTATCATCAATAAATCAACAAACAAGTGTTGGCAAGGATGTGGAGAAAAGGGAGCTATCTTACACTGTTGGGGTTGCAAATTGTTGCAGCCACTATGGAAAACAGTTTGAAGTTTCCTCAAAAAATTAAAAATATTTTTTTTGCAATGGATTTGCCACCAGAACACAGGTGTAGTGAAAACCTCCACTAAATCTAACCCAAAATGGAAAAGGAAAAGACACATATCAACATCATTGTCATTGGACACATAGATTCTGGAAAGTCTCCCACTACTGGCCATCTGATCTACAAATGTGCTGGGATCGGCAAAAGAACCATAAGACATTTCAGAGAAAGGCTGCTGAGATGGGAAAGGATGCCTGGGTCTTGGGTAAATTGAAAGCTGAATGTGAACGTGGTATCACCATTAATATCTACCTGTGGAAATTCAAGACCAGCAAGCATTATGTGGCCATCATTGATGCTCCCGGACACAGAAACTTCATCAAAAACATGATTACAGGAAAGTCACAGGCTGACTGTGCTGACAAGGTTGTTGCTATTGGTATTGGTGAATTTGAAGGAGGTTTCTCTGAGAATGGGAAGATGCAAGAGCACGCCCTTCTGGCTTACACACTGGGTGTAAAACAACTAATTGTTGGTTTTAACAAAATGGAATCCACTGAGTCACCTCACAGCCAGAAAAGATGTGAGGAAATCATTAAGGAAGTCAGCACCTACATTAAGAAAATTGGCTACAACCCTGACACAGTAGCATTTGTGCCAATTTCTGGTTGGAATGGTGACAACATGCTGGAGCCAAGTGTTAATACGCATTGGTTCAATGGATGGAAAGTCACCTGTAAAAATGGCAATGCCAGTGGAATCATGCTTCTTAAATCTCTGGATTGCATTCTGCCACCAGTTTGTGCAACTGACATGCCTTTGCATCTTTCCCTCTATAAAATTGGTGGTACTGATACTGTCCCTGTGGGCCAAGTGGAGACTGGTGTTCTCAGGTCTGGTATGGTGGTCACCTTCGCTCCAGTTGACACTACAACTGAAGTAAAATCTGTTTAAATGCACCATGAAGTTTTGAGTGAAGCTCTTCCTGGGGACAGCGTGGGCTTCAATGGCAAGAATGTGTCTCTCAAAGATATTTGTTGTAGCAATATGTGTGGTGACACAAAAATGACCCACAAATGGAAGAAGCTGGCTTCATGGCTCAGGTGATTATCCTGAAGCATCGAGGCCAAATCAGTGCTGGATACACACATGTGCTTGATTGTCACACAGCTCATATTGCTTGCAGATTTGCTGATCTTAAGGAGAAGATTGATTGTCATTCAGGGAAAAAGCTGGAAGATGGCCCAATGTTTTCAAAATCTGCTGATGCTGCCATCATTGATATGCTTCCTGGCAAACCCATGTATATTGAGGGTTTCTCTGATTAACCTCCTCTGGGCTATTTTGCTGTTAGTGACATGAGACTGACAGTTGCTGTAGGTGTCATCAAAGTGGTGGACAAAAAGGCAGTTGGAGCTGGCAAAGTCACCAAGTCTGACCAAAAAGCACAGAAAGCTAAATAAATATTATCCTTAATACCTGCCACTCCAGTCTTAATCAGTGGTGGAAAAACAGTCTCAGAACTTTTTTTCTCAATTGGTCATTTAAATTTAATAGTAAAAGCCTGGCTAATGATTACAATGCATCATAAACCCTTCAGAAGGAGAGGATAATGCTTTGTGGACCTGTGGGTGGGCAGTTTTTTTTAATTAAAATTTATTGGGGTGACAACACATAGTAAAATTACATAGGTTTCAAGTGTACAATTCTGTAATACATCATCTATATATCACATTATGTGTTCACCACCCAGAGTCAGTTCTCCTTCCATCAACATATATTTGACCTCCCTTTAGAAGTGGCAGTTTTTAAGGTATTAGTATTTTAAATCAGTATTTTAAAATGGAAACAACTTGACCATAAATCAGTCACAGCATTTTGAGAATCATTAAAACCAAGTTTAATGAGAAACATGTGTGTTCTTTTGGTCAACAACTTGCTATGGTACCACTTAGGTAAGAGACTTACAGAGTTGCACGTATCTATTTCTGGTGTACATCTGCTGAAACTTTAGAATTTGATAATTTTGGGTTCATGTGTTTTTCTGCATGGGAACTTTAGGTTTTTTCACCTTGCCTTAAGGAGAGAAATAATCTGTTTACCATAGTAAAAAGCTATGGGAGGGGATCTGTTAGTGCAACACTTCATAGTTTAGGACAGATAAGCAAAGAGTAACTTTGTTGATATGTAAGCTAGTTACAAAGACCAAATTCCGTAATATTAAAGTCCACATGCTACATATAAAATTGTATATAGTTACATCAATATTGACTAAATTAAGTATGTCAAAAAATTGAAAATATAACTACCTTCTGATCCATTAATTCCAGTTCTGGGTATTTATCTGAAGACTCCAAAACATTAATTTGAAAAAAAATATATGCTCCCTTATTTCCATTACAGCATTGTTTAAAATAGCCATTTTATGGAAGCAACACAAGTGCCCATGAATAGAAGATTGGATAAAGAAGTGGTGATATATATATATATATATATATATATATATATATATATATATATATATATATATAATGGAATATTACTCAGCCATAAAAAGAATGAAATTTAACCATTTATGACAACATGGACACACTTAGAAAGCATTATGCTAAGTGAAAAAAGTCAGACGGAGAAAGGCAAATACTTTATGTTCTCACTAATATGTGGAATGTAAAGAACAAAATAAAAGAAACAAAACAAAAACAGACTCAGATACAGAGAAGGAACTGATGGTTGCCAGAAGGGAAGGGGAGTTGGGGAGCTGGGTATAAAAGGTGAAGAGATTTAGAAATACATATTGGTAGTTACAAAATAATCATGGGAATGTAAACTACAGCATAGCAATTATAGTCAATAATATAGCAATTATACATATTGCCACGTGGGTACTAGACTAATAGGCAGATCACTGCATAAATTATATAAATGTCTAACCACTATGCTGTACACCTGAAACTGTTATGAAATATTATTGAATGTTAACTGTAATTGAAAAAACAAACAAATAAATAATTTTACAAAATAATTTTAAAACACTCCCCTCCTTTTTCTAGTAACTAAAGTTTTAGAAATCTACCTTAAGGTAATTATCAGAGATGTGGGGTAAGGTTGGGGAACAAAACTATTCATCATTGTGATATGTGAAATAATCCAAATGTCCAACAATAGTAAAATGACTAAAGAAATTGTGGAATATTCCTCATGTGGAATATTAGGCAACAGTTAAATCTCATGTATTTCAAGAATATTAACACAATTTGTTAAATATTGCAGTGATGAAAGAGTTTATTATAAGTCAGTAACTTTAATATTTATCTTTTTCAAAGAGCAACAGATGGGACAGTGTAGTCCCTTTCATAGGACCATGTCATCTCCCAAATCCTTTTGGATTTCTTCTCCAAATGAAGATTATATTTATTTTGCTTCTGTTTTTATTTTTGTAAAGGCAGCATACTCCAAATTAGAGTTTGATGATAGAAAGAAAAAAATTAGCACTTTAATTTCAGTTCACATCTTCCTCATCACATACACCTGCAGTTTATGAACCTGTGAGGACTCTAACCTTAAAGAATTACTTCCTTCAATAGTCCTACAGCTATCCTTTTCCATCAGCCTCAAGAGCTCAGAGTAGAATAAACTTTTCCTTCCTTTATCTAAAACTTACATTGGCTTACTACTACTCTGGCTTTTCTATTAACATTTGGCGCTACTTGCCAAAGCTTAGTGCTCCAGTCTCCTATCTTCTTTGCATTGCTGCATAGACGGGGATTCCCCAGTTTCACTACAAAAAGGACACTGTGGTCAATTTATTCAGTCCCATTCTTCTGGAGCTAAATCTTTGGGACTCTGACTTCTTCCATTGTTTGTAAAATATTTATTAATAGCAATGAAAGTTCATCTCACTAAAACATTTTAAATAAGTGAGGGGTGAAACAAAACTTTCAGTGAATAAAAAAGATTATAGTCAGCTCACTTTATTAAAAAATACTTGACTTGTGGTATTTCTAGCAAAAGTGATTCAGATAAAACTGTAACTACCCTTCTTTTCAGTACAGAAGATTTTGAAAAAAAACTTGAAAGACAATTTAAAATCTGTTCTTTCACATTTAATACCTCTAAATGCTTTTAATTAACCTGACTGGCCTTAACTCTGTCTATATTTTTCCATGTGTAAATAGCTAATTAAAGTATTAAACTACCCTCAAATGTTGCATAGAATTAAATATATAATTGTTCCCAGGCTGATTAAAGGATTACATGAAAAAGGTAGTTAGGCTTCAGGTAAAGTTGTTTGATTTTAAAATTCTGAACAATTTTTAAATATATTTTCTTCAACATAATTGCTCTTAAAATACAATCTCTTATAGAGAAATGGGGAAAGAGACTACTTTAAAACAGCAACTTTAGATTAGTGAAACCATTAGAGAATCTACATGCAATTAAAGTAAATATAAGCAAGTCACAAAATTCCTGTTGAAGAAGTGAAGGGTCAAGATTGCAGAAATGGTTTTCTAGCCACAGCATATCATAAACCTAAAAACATTTGTACTGAAGCTATGGACAGAAAATGGGCCACATATTAAACCTGACAAGCTCAGGAAATGGAAAATAACCATATAAATTGGGGTGAGCATAAAACATTTATAACTAAGTAGGCCACGGTGGAAAGTCATCTCTTTGCCAAAACTTCCTTCATAAAGTTAATCTGTGCCATTAAGTGGGCCTGTCTATTGTCTTTTTGCATCCAAAATGACATGCTTGGAATGTCAGTAATTGCTTTTTCTGGACCAGAGCAGGAAAGTACAGAATTGCTCATTATTATTCTTGTCCCTTGATTAACATCTCTATGTGAACTATTAACTATCCTGTACCCACTTATGTGAAAGAAGTACCTGTCTCTGCAATTTACTTTTAACCAATCCCAGAGATTTCCCCATTTTGCTTTCTCTCACCCCCTTAGTTTATCACCAACGGATTTCATGTAACCCTGCCCCTTTGATTCTATATATAAAATAAGCTGCAAACCGCCATTTAATGGAGAATTTTCTCAATCTGTTGAGATTTTGCTTCCTGGCAATTGTCGTCAGTTTGGCTCAAATAAACTCTTATAAGCTTTCTCTTAGGCTGGATGTTTTTTGTCAACATTACTTGGCATAGTCAGGCAGGATTCCAAAGAAGCCCACCCAGGAATACCCTACAGACCCAAGTATGGTGCTGGGTACCAGCAGGGGCCCATTGTGCCCCACTGGCTACCTGTTTCTCATCCAGTGAAAGTGGGTGAGTTTTTCTTGGAATACCGGACCTCCCTGTTTTAAGGTAGCAAGCCCTGACTTTATTTGCATTGTTTTCTTTCTTTTTCTTTCTTTCTTTCTTTCTTTCTTTCTTTCTTTCTTTCTTTCTTTCTTTCTTTCTTTCTTTCTTTTTTCTTTCTTTCTTTCTTTTCTTTCTTTCTTTCTTTCTTTTCTTTCTTTTCTTTCTTTCTTTCTTTCTTTCTTTCTTTCTTTCTTTCTTTCTTTCTTTCTTTCTTTCTTTCTTTCTTTCCTTTCTTTCTTTCTTTCCTCAGGGTGGTGTTAAAGGTTAAGTGTTGAGATACCTGAGGTTAAGGACAGGAGTTAAGATAACTCAGGGACAGGACAAAAAAAATGGGTGGCTGTTGTTAATTTTGGCTTTGCAATTGGAATTGCTTAATGCAAGTCTGAACAAGACTTTTTCTGGATAAATTAGAGTCTGAACTTGTTCAACTCTGAAAATAAGGGGCATTTACTCCCTCCAGTGCAAATTTTGGGTATTCTTAGGTGACTAAGAATCTTTGTGGAGGTGTTTGAGGGTACTCCTCAAATCATGCACTAGCCCCATAGAGATTTCCAACACAACTGTAATTAAATATTTGACTCATCTGGGGATGCATACATAAAGGCTGGTTACCTAGTGCTCTGAGTCCTCACAGTCATACTAGACAGCTGGGGAAAGAAACCGAGGCACTTAAGAGGGTTGAAGCGACTTGGGAGGTGACAGCACCTTGGAGCTCAACCCACAAGCAGCATACTTCAACCCAATATACAATATCACTAGAAATTTGTTTAGACTCTGATCTCAGAAAACTAAAAATTAATATGGGAAATTGTGCCTCAAAAGGCCGACAATCTCCCAGACTCTAACCCCATTAATTCCCCTATAGATGTACAGGACCTAGGAGTCTTGCAAGTACTTAACAGACATGGAAAGATTTATCTACAAGTGATATCAATTTAAAATTGCCAAAATGGAGCTCTTTTGACATCTAAATTAACTTTTTGTGTGCACAATTAGAAAAAGCCAGCTTAAAATTCAAACTAAGTGGAATGGGAGGCTTACCTCAACTAGCAAATAGAAACCTCTGAAATGGTATGGAGAGATGTTCTTCTCTCTAGGAAGTTAGTAAGAAAATTTTAGAGACTGTCTCTGAACTAAAGAAAGTTTCTGAAGCTGCTCAATGCCAACACCCCACTTTTCCCTCTTTGGCTGTCCCAATGAGTGCTTTCCTTGTCCAGACTTGCTCTCCTTTTCCTCCATGTCTCTCTTCTGCACCTCTGTTGCAGCTCTCTTTGGAGAGGAGCTGGTCTTGGGTGGAGGTGAATCTGAGGTTGTATGCAGGCAGAGCTAGAAAATATAAAGATTCCCCCCACCCTCTCTAGGACCCTGATGCTTTGTCAAAGGAATTTAAATTAACTGTTAGAACACATAATTCTGGTTTTTCTGATTTATTCCAATTAATGCGTACATTGGTTTCTGAGAGCAAAGCAAGAGAATTATTAAATATTTACTATGGAAATTCCTACAGAGGAATCTGCTTTAATTGTAAAAGGACAAGTCACCTTAAGGATTATAGAAAACTAAAATAGGATTTAGAAAAAGAAAGGAAAATAGAAGCAATCATAGGGCTGCTCCAAAGACTATGAGGGCATTCCTCCTTCTTGCTAACACTGGGGCTGCTTTTTCTGTTACCACCACCTGGCTAACTTGCACTCTCCCTTGGTGTGAAGCTTCTGTACAAATGGTAGGGACACCTAATCAACCAATGTCTGTTTAAACCAGAACCTATTCCTCTCCAGCTAGAAAATGTTGAGGGGCCACATATATTTTTACTACTCAGATCTGCCCTATTCACCTGATAGTATGAGACTTTCTAACCAGTGATGCTCACATATCTTCCCAGAAGGGTGAAATGTATTTAGAACTAAATGAATCAGATTAGAAAAATAATGATTTTAAAATAAACTATATGAGAGGAAACAAGTTTTGATACTGATGGAATGTTTCTTACAGGATGTTCCAATACAATTTTAGGCTTTTTGCAGTACAGCTATTGATCTGCAAAATTAAGTCAGCCACTCCTATTAAAATAACTATTGATAATACTTTGCTTCTATCTAATATTTGTCAATGCCTTTTGAGGCCTGATACACCAGTTGGAATTAGCTCATTGTACAAGATTACCTTTAAAAGGGGGGCTTATAATTCCATGAATGAACACCTGTAGTTCTCCTGTCCTTCAAGTAAAAGAAACCCAATGGGAAAGGACAGAGATTTGCACAAGATCTCAGAGCTATAGATATCCTGTAGTTCCAAATCAACATACCCTACTATTAGCAATTCCTGTGTGTATTGCCAATATTTTTCAGTGATTTGATTTATGTAGTGCCTTTTTCAGCATTCTGGTAAAAAAAAAAGACAAGAAATACCTTTTTGCTTTTCCACATGGGAAGATCAGAGTTTACTTGGACAGTAATGCCCCACGGGTATACAGAGAGTTTCACCTATTTCTCTCAGATAATAAAAGCTGATTTGAATAATGTTGAATTTACCAGAAATTCTACTCTAATCCAATATGTGGATGATTTATTTTTATGCTATATGCAATAACTTTCATGGTAAACATAAATTTAAGTTTCTTATTTACCTGAATAAAATCAAGCTAACAAGCTGAATTAATTGATCTAACAGGAGCTTGTAAATGAGCCAAAAATCAAATAGCCAAGATTTACACTGATAGTAGCTATACCTTTGGTGTAGCTCACAATTTGTAGAAGCAGTGAGGCTTCTTAACTTCCTCAGGACAGCCCATAAGAATGGCAAACAAATTGCAGAATTTAAATTAGATATCATACAGCAACCAAAACAATTGGCAATTATCAAAATTCCAGGACATTCTAAGGCTGCCATCATAGAAGAAAAAGAAAATAATTTAGTTGATACTGCAGCTAAACTGGCAGTAATAAACAGCCAAATTATCAACTTGAGAATGTTTCTTCACCCTAAATCAAAAAAAGAGTTTTACAGTTCCAATGGGCAGCTGCAGAAGAAAAGAAAATACGGCAACAAAAGAGGGAACTTTGACCCAAACAGATATAGCTCAGCATGTACATGAGCTAATGTATTGGGGTTTTGCAAAAATGGTTTCATGAAGTAAAAAATATTATTAGAAACCTCCTACTGTAGCTAATAAAGTGTATAACAGATGTTCTATCTGTCCAAAATATAACAAGACATAAATTAAATTCTCTCCAACATTGTCAGAAGGGACCTATCAGTGGTTAACAAAGACTACTCAAGAATGATGTACTGCTCACCTCAGGTTTGAACAGCTACCCCAAGACATCAGGAAGGCCTATATATGTACATAATTGATATTGAACTTAAAATAACCACTTGTTTGATTGTCTTCACTTGTCTGTTAATAATATTATTAATAATGATAATTATACTTGCTCTTTAGGCTTTTCTCAAACCCTTTACTTATATAGCCAAACTTAATAATTGCTAAAGGTATACAACATAACTTATTTATTATCAATATTATTTTTATGGTTTTGAAATTTAGAAGGAATGTTAAATTTAGAAGGAAGCAAAGGGAAGGGTATGTATTTTTGAGAGAGATTAAAAGGAAGTAGTTTGTCCTAGTAAGTTGATTATTTCTGAATGAGGAAAAGGAGACAAACAGAAGAATGAGTGAAGTTATAGGTTAGTGGAAAAGAAATACTGAGAAAGAAATTTTATATATAAATATTAGAAACCAATTATGCTTACTCCCTAACACAACATAGACTACTAACTATATTAATTCAGATATAAGCTGAAGTGGATATATATTTTTTAAAAAACGGTCCTCTAAAATGGCTGCTGAGGCAAAACAATATTTATTTATCAAACTCTTACTATTCTGGCCTCTAGAAATTTTCAGGTAGTAATTGTAATTTACACCATTATGTTCTTACAGCCTTGTCCCCTATTAAACCTTAAAGTTACAGTTCCCAGTTATACAACTTACAGAAATCAGATTAATAAATGACACTTGAGTGCTTCCAATGTAAACTATTGGGTTGTTGAAAAAGTCATGACATATTTTTTTCTATGTTTTTCATTGCAAAAATGTGTCATGCCTTTTCTGACAACCCAATAGATGGGCCATATTAAATAAAAAAGGTGAATGGTAAAAAAAAAAAGTGAATGGTTCTGTCCCCAATTTATATGGAATTCTGAATTCTCCCAATCCTGGCCAATTGTATCTACCCCAACAAACAACAATATATAGTATATGGGAAGGGGATTTTTTTTTAATTGGGAAGGGTTAGAAAATTTTTCTGTCTTACTGATTTATATTGTAATTACACCAGGTTTACAGTAAATGCTATGGGAATATGGTGTAATGTTAAAATCATAGGCAAATTAACTTTGCCTGAAGTTAATAAAACCCATGATAATATTGATACTGAAAATCCAATGTATTGGGAAATTGAACTTAATCCTCTCCATGAAGTCATTTCTATGGAAACTAATTGGTAAAAAAAAAAATAGAACTTGTAGATCATGAAATTATAGAGAGCCTTCATTCATCTAGCCAAACTTATCATAAGGTACAAATAGCAGTAAACAAAGAAGAAAAACATATTAGCATAGTAAAAAGTTATGATAATACATGTAAAGTGTTCTTTGGTTGGCTAGGATGTTTGCTTTCCTCAGAATCATACTTATCTAATATTGACACTTTCTGCTCCTAATTGGTGTTACTGGTTAAATACTATTGCTCTTGGTCCTAAGTTGTATGTTATACTAGATGCAAAAAAACCAACATAAGACAGACAGAAAAAAAAACTCGGAACATGATAGCTCAAAGATTAGAAATGATCTAGAATATGTTTAATTTAGACATATAGAATCTGACTGCCTCCCATTTGCTCATATTTTTAAAAAATATAAATAAATAATTTGACCTTGACTGCCATCTAAGGTTATGGTCTTGCCTCACTCCCAGTGGTCCAACATTCAGCAAGACAAATACTGACAATAAGACTTCCTAGGAATGAGCCTTCCTTGCACCCTGGGACCACACTATCCAACCAAAATGTTGGTCATCAATGCATCCTTCAAATTGATTTATGACTAAAAATAGGAAACTGTGGATGGAAAAGGTGCCACATATTAAACCTGACAAGCCCAGTAGACTGAAAATAATCACATAAAATGGCGTGAGCAAAAAAATTTCATTAAGTGGGCCATAGCAGGAAGTCATATCTTAAACCAAAAGCTTACTTCATAAAGTTAATCTGTGCCTTGAAGTGGGCCTGTCTATTGTCTTTGGTACCTAAAATGACACATTCAGAATGTCAGTAATCTCTTTTTCTGGACCAGAGCAGGAAAGTACAGAATCCCTCATTATTATTCTTGTCCCTTGATTAACATCTCTATGTGAACTATTAACTATCCTGTACACACCCATGTGAAAGAAGTACCTGTCTCTCCAATTTACTTTTATCCAATCCCAGAGATTTTCTAGCTTTGCTTTCTCCCACCCCCTTAATCTATCACCAATGGATTTCATATAACCCTGCCCCTTTGATTCTATATATAAAATAATCTGTAAACTGCCATTTCACGGAGCATTTTCTCAATCTGTTGAGATTTTGCTTCCTGGCAATTGCCATCAGTTTGGCTCAAATAAGCTCTCAGAAGCTTTTTCAGGCTGGATGTTTTTTGTTGGCAAAGCTGTATTTTTCTTAACTTGTCTTCTGGTGGCTTAGTTTGCCTATCAAATTACATCCTTCTGCCAAGTTGCTTGGATGAGATTTTGTTGGAAGTCTAAAGTTCTCTGTTTACTTACACAAATGAATTAAATCTCATAATGAGTTCAGTTAATTTTCTAGCTTATCTCTAGTGTCATTTTGTTATAACAGATTGGGTCCTTGCATCATCACAGGAAGGTATTTCAGGGTGTACAAACTACGCCACATGAGCAAAGGCAAACAGTCCAATGATTTATTTTAAAACATATATATATATATATATATATATATATATATATATATATATATATATATATTCCCCAAATGCAGGAGTGGACAGGGCCAGGAGAGTGATTGCATACCTGAAAAAAGAAAATTTAGGATTATATTTGAATGAGGGAATGAAAAATTAGGGGGTGGAGTCACAGGTGTTCCCAAGACCTTTCCAGAGCATTTCCAAGGCATGTTGCATGTCTTCGCTGACCACTCCTTTCCATTGGGAGGAGTGATTTCCTTGTAGGAACTGTCATGGCAAGACAGGGTGTGGAGATTTTTCCCTGCCTGCAATGTTAATAGTGTTATAATCCATTACAGTTAGCTGTAGCTGCACCTTCTCTTAGGAATTATCTCATTTCTTTTCTTTTCTTTGTTTCCCCTCACATCTTTCATTTTCTTCCTCCTCTCTCGCATGGCCCTGTTCTTTCTGACTATAGTAACAATTTGAGACATTATACCAAACTTAATACAATAAATAGTAACTGAAAACTGCAAGGTTCACTCATGTAATTAGCACTTCTTTATCTTCAATAATTCTGTGGACAGTAATTAAATTTAATATCCTAATATGTAATATTATCTTCAGTATAGAAATGACAATAGCATTTATAATACCTTTAACAAAACCACCAAGCAATCTAAGAAAGATTATTTTACTTAATGAGTACCTTTCTATTTAGTAGTGTTAAAGAAAAAAAAAAAACACAGGCCCAAAATTGTTTGGCATTTGCTGAAAGCCCATGATATCAAACCTAGATTTAATACCTGGTTTAATTGCAGTTTCAACCTCTACTAGAAACATAATATTAATAAACCAGTATCAAATTTTCTGGTCAAGCACCAGTAATCTGCCACTTGGGCTCTCTCCATCCCCCGTAGAAAGAAGAGGCAAGCTGCATGACAAAAACTCTGCGGGTTCCTTCCTCCCTAAACAGGATGTCCTGTGCTCAAAATAATCCTTTGTTTTCTTTTGTTAATAGCTTCCTTGCCTCACCCTTTTTCCTATAAAAACCTTCCATTTTGTACAACCCCTCAGAGTGCACTTTTAGTTGGTTGCTAGATGGGTTGCTGTCGAATTCATGAATCACTGAATAAAGCCAATTAGATGTTCACATTTACTTGGCAGAATTTTGCTTTTTTACAATAGTGAACTTGAATTTAGTAGTAAACCTACATGTATATGATCATTATTCAGTGCAATAAAACAACTAGTGCAATATTTAGTAAATAAAATATGATTGGCTCTAAGTTATTCATATTCCTCTCAAAGTGCCCATTTCTCTTACTATAGAGATCAGTGTCCTCACTAACATGATCTGACTTAGTATACAAACATGCCCTGGGCTTTACAAAATTCAATTCAGTTGATACTGAGTCAAAAAGCTGGTAAAAGGCAGCCTTCCAGGTGTCAATTGGGATATGATTACACTCACAATCATATCCACACTGCAGTTAACCATGTCCTCAAAACTATTACCAATATAAAATTCAGTGACGAATATCAGGATCTCCCACATGGGGTTATTTTACTTAAATATTTCAGGAAATGAGAAAGTTATGTGATTTTGATTTTGAAATATTTCAATGTGATTTTTATTTCCTTTGTGTGTTTCTCACTATTTTTTATGAAAAAAACATCCAGCTTACGAGAAAGCTTAAAAGTGTTTATTTCAGACAAACTGACTACAATTGCTGGGAAACAATGTCTCAATGGATTGAGAAAATGCTCTGGAAAATGGCGGTTTTGCAACTTGTTTTATACATTAGAGTTGAAGGAGGAGGGTTACATGAAATGCATTGGTTGTTGACTAAGGGGGTGGGAGAAAGCAAAGTTCGGAAAT
The DNA here is from genome assembly GCF_001890085.2 of Hipposideros armiger. Taxonomy (NCBI): domain Eukaryota; kingdom Metazoa; phylum Chordata; class Mammalia; order Chiroptera; family Hipposideridae; genus Hipposideros; species Hipposideros armiger. The sequence goes on from NW_017731503.1 coordinate 798,980, forward strand.
CTCTGGAATTTGATAAAAAGTAAAATAGAGAGCCACACACTTCTTTTACATTGGTGAGTGTAGGATAGCATTTTACAGCACATAGAGATGGTATTCAGGGAACAAGATAATAATGAGAGATTGTGTAGTTTCCTGCTCTGGTGTCATGGGTTGTGCCTCCTGGGGGGTCTGGAAAAAATGGATTACTCTGATATTCCAAGATCATGTTATCTTAGATGCAAAAATACAATAGCCAGGCTCATATAAGATAAAGGTTAACCTTTGTCAAGGAAACTACAGACTAAAGATGTGACTTCTCACCATGGCCTACCTTAGTTAGGAATTTTCATGTTCACACCTTCCTATGCAGTTATTTTCAGTCTCCTGAACTTGTCAGGTTTAACATGTGGCCCCTTTTCTATCCACACTATCACCATGTGAATATTTGACTACCCAAATGTCTTACAAACCAGTGATATTCTACTATACCTTCTTAGGTTTAGTGAGTTTGTGGGGAAGGGGCTTGCTAATTAAACTAACAAAAGATAGATTAGCAGAGAAAAAAAGGTTTATTTGTATGCCTATGGTAGCTTACAAAAGGTAGTTAGCTTGATAAATGGTTAAAGTTAGAGGTTTATATACCTAATTTTAGTAGGGGAAAGGGAGGGGGAATATAAGGCTTCTTTGGGAAGAACTAGTAAGTTTTTGTGTTTTTTTTAAGGAAAGGCAAATTAAATTTTAGAAGAAGAAATAAGAGATAAGAAAGTTTGTGATTAAGTTTGTTTATACATGTGCAAGTGGTTTTTCTGTCTTATTCCTGGCCATTAAACACATATTCCCCAAGGGAATTTCTTAGTAAGTTTACTTTGGGTCTCTCTCCCAGAAGTTGACCTGCCCTGAAGAAAGAATTTATGGCAGCCTCACTTTCCATAAGTTTCTGCTTTTAGTCAGATAAGGAAAGTTCTGAGAAGGCTTCTTTCTGCATCTGTTAATCCTTAAATGTCTTCAGTTAAAAATAATCTTCATATTAACTCTGGGGTTCCAAGTGAGCTTCCACAGAGATTAATGAGAGTGTAAGTCCTACATGTGACAAAATATATTACAGGTAGGTTTTTTTCTTCAATGTATCAGTCATCTTTTGATATAGTTTAAGGGGAAGGACAAAATCTCAAAGGACTTGAGATTTCAAGGGACCTGAGTTGTAAAGAACCTAAGTTGTTACATTCTTTGACAGAATTTCAAATTCTCTTAGCCCATTTTATTTTTCATAGAATCTGCTTATTATTTCACCCTTTGTTTTATCCTCAGATTACTCTATGATGCAATATAAATCACTCCATTAAAACAAAGATATTTATTATATGCCATTTGTCTGGGTTCTGGAACAAATGCATCTAGAATCTAGATGATGACATAGTGGTACCCGTATAATAAAGACAAGATCTTTCCCCTCCAAAAGCTCATCAAACTAGTACAGAAGACAAATAAAGGTAAACACACAGTGGCAATTTAATAAAGATGTGAATAGTGGCTAGTTGGGAGGATGACATGGTAGACATTAGAGAGGAGATAGCATTTGTCTTTGGACAAACTTAGTGCCATTGCTCTGTCCTAGATTTTGTTTTTCAGATCTGACTATAATACACACATATTTAAGTTCTAATTGCTGTAACTTTTCAAATGACTGTAATTGATTTCTAGGTATAAATGTAATCATTCATATGGATTAGATATGCCATACACTGGCTTCGCTGTATTATATTCTTGGGACTGCACTTGTAAGCTAGTCCAAGAATTTTATTACCAGTAATTTACTTATGAAAAGGTGTCACCACCAATCAAAATAACATGAAATAACATAATAATGACCACATTTATCAATGACAGTTCCTATCCACAGAAATGACATCACCAAATAAATTAATTTTAGAACAGTAGACTATTTTCAATTACAATAAATATCATTCAATTTATTTCTAATTTTGCTTCCATAAAGTTTAAATTTAATTAATTTCTTATTAAATGAAATTATACCTGTAAAGAATTCAACTGAGGGTTGGGCGAGTGGCTCAGTTGGTTAAGAATTAGCTTAAGAGCTCAAGCTCTGAGTGACAGGGGCACCAGCTCAATTCCCACATAGGCCAGTGATGCTGAGCTGAGCTGCCACTGAGCTGCCAACAGGTGACAGAATGGCTCAGCTGGTGAGAGAGCACATGCTGCTAACAACAAGACTGCCTGTTCGATGGTGGGCTATGCCCGCCCTCAACCAAGACTGAACTTGGTACCTTCAGCTGAGCTGCTGCCCCGGTGGGTCAGTGGATAGAATACATGCTCTTAACAACAAGGCTGCAGGGTTCAATTCCCACATGGGATGGTGGCTATGCCTACCCGCAACTAAGATTGTGAAACAGCACCTTGAGCTTAAAGGCCACGAGCTGCTGATGGGCAGCCAGATGGTGACTGGCACACTCCACAACTAAGTTTGAAGAACAACAACTTGGCTGGTCCCCTTCCCCAATTCCCCAACACTGTACCCCTCCCCCAATTCCCCAATTAAAAAAAATTAATTGACTAGGCCAAAAATACAAATTCAATAGTGTAAAATAACATAGATTATAAAAGATAATAGTTTTGCAAAGCCAGTTGGCATTCAAAAGCACATTCAAAATATCACATGATTGCCTACAAAGAAATATGTCATAGAACTTATAATACCCAAATTTAATTATATTTATTAACTTATACTTGTTCATATAAAGAACTACATATGATTTTTTACATTATTAGAAGTAAAAGTAACATGCCAGTTCACAGAACCACTCAAATAAACAATTTAATTATGTATAACCAGAGACAAAATGATTAATTACAGTCTAAATATATTTTATAATTTGAATGTTGTGTAGTTTAACTTAACTTACTCTTTGCTGTTATCTTGGTGTTCTTCAGATTCATACATTTTGTAACCCAGCATAATTCCTCCAGGCCAAAATAAGACAAATTTTAGAGTAATTTCATTTTTAGCCTATCACCATACTGTTAAGCAAACAGGTCAATTTCCAACACCAGACTAACCTGTAATGTAATAGTCTAGCCCAGCAGTTCTCAACCTTCCTAATGCCACAACCCCTTAATACAGTTCCTCATGTTGTGGTGACCCCCAACCATAAAATTATTTTCGTTGCTACTCTATAACTGTAATGTTACTACTGTTATGAATCGTAATGTAAATATCTTTCTGATTTCTGATGGTCTTAGGCAACCCCTATGAAAGGGTCATTCGACCCCCGAAGGGGTCACAGCCCACAGATTGAGAACCGCTGGTCTAGACAATAATTCAAATTTAAAAAATATATATATGTTCAGATTCATATTTTCACAATCACATCTCTAAAGCCAGATATATACATTAACATACAATAGACAAATTCATTAAAATATTATTTATTTTAAAAAATTAATCCTCCATTTTCCTTTTTGTGAGTTGTTACATAGAGGATATTACCAATACCAAGAAAACTAAACCTATAAATCCACAATTTAGAAAAGTGCTGTCTGTCATATTCACTTAAACTTGCATACTTTCTTTCTGTGTTTCTCTCAGCCCTAAGAACTACTTTATTTCAGAGCATAATTGGTTTTTCAGGTAAAGTCAATTTATCAAAGGATATTACTTGTCTCAATTATAAAATAAAAAATTTGTATAGCAATCTAAATTCTCTTCATTTCTTCTTAGTCATATATCATTTGAGAGAGTGTTTTTGCCTTCAGTTTGAATATTTCTCAGTCAGAAATCATATTTACTTCTGGGTTTATAACTATTACACAAATATATAAATCAATAAAATAAAAACCTTTCTTGGCAGACTTCTGAAATGTAGAAAAGAGTAAATAATTTTAAATAAATAGTATGAAGAAATTTTGGGAAATAAATTTTAAATTATATATAAACACCATACATTTTTGAAATATATAAGTTGCCAAGATTGAGACTAGATAAAATGAAAAATGTGAAAAAAATAGCAGACATTTAAACAATTTAAAAGGAGTCCAAATATAATTTTCATCAAAATATTATTGGCCTAAAACTTTTTTCTACAAATATTTAAAATATTAAAGATATAGCTTTTATTTAAATAATTCCTAATTATTTACAAAGAGAAAGGTAATTCTTTTATGAAGTTACGATAATCTGGATAAGAAAACCTGAAAGTCACAGGGAACCAAAGAAGAAAATAAAAGTTTTGCTAATGTTGCTTAATAATATACACACATTTCACATCCCCACCAACAGTGTACAAAGGTTCTAATTTTTCCCACATTTTCACCAATACTTTATATCGTGTGTGTGTGTGTGTGTGTATGTGTGTGTGTGTGTGTGTGTGTTTAATTATAGGCATCTTAACAGGTGTGAGGTGATAGCACATTGTGGTTTTGTTGTGTTAACAACCTCCTGGGAAGATTCCCAGGTATAATCTGAAACTGCCCTCTCCTACCTCAATCCCCTATACTCACACGGGGCAAGGAGAGACCTAAAGAAAGAAGCAGACCACTCCAGGTTTGTAAGTGGTAGTTTTAATGAGCAAGGGAAGTTATTTACAAGATGAGTAGTTTTCCACACCCACCTGCCAGAATCTTAAAAGTTAATATAGAGGCATTAATGGGTTCAGCCATATACACAGGAGTCCTTAAGTAGGTTCATTCATGTACCCAACTCAGTCGTAGTACTCCATTTCTATCTCAAGGCTGTATCTTTGAAGCAGTTTCTGAGATCTGGGAAGGCAAGTGGAACACACATTCCAACTATGGAAAGGTATGAGGAACCTCCAATTGCCCAGTCCAGCTTTTGGGTCAATTGGCAGTCATGTCTTTTTTGATGAACTCCTCCAACAGCTTTCAATTCATGATTCCTTGATGATTAGTGATGTTGAGCATCATTTCATATACCTGTTGGCCATTTTTATGTCTTCATTGAAGAAATGTCTATTCAGGTCCTTTGACCATTTAATTGGATCATTTGTTTTTTTGTTTTTTTGTTTTTTACTATTGAGTTGTAAGAGTTCTTTATATGTTTTGGAGATTAACTCCTTACCAAGTACATGGTTCACAAATATCTTCTCCCAGTCTATAGGTGCATTTTCACTCTGTTGATTGTTTCCTTTTTTTTGAAAAAGTTTTTTTTTGTGTTTTTTTTAATGTAGCTTCAATTGTTTATTTTTGCTTTCGTTGCTTGTGCTTTTGGTGTCACGTCCATGAAATCATTGACAAGGCCAATGTCATGAAACTTTTCTCCCATGTTTTCTCCTAACAGTTTTAAAGTTTCTGATCTTATGTTTAAATCTTTAATACATTTTGAGTTGGTTTTTGTGCATAGGGCAAGAGATAGGGGTCCAAATTCGTTTATGTGGTATATAAGCATTAGCTTTTATTATTATTAACAAAAATCCTTACACCTATAAATCAGAGGAGAACATCATATAATCATCTCAGTAGATGCTGAAAAGTCATGTGATAAAAATAACATTTTCTCCTCATGTATAAAAACTGTCTAGGTAATCTAAAAAATATTTTCTTAGCATGAACACTCATTTAATGGTAAACACTAGAAACATTCTGGTTGAAATTAGAAACATTTAAAACCATAATTTAAAATTGTTATTGATTTTCTACCCAGTGCTACAAGAAACTAAACAAAAATAAAAATAATAATTATTGGGAAAAAAGTGCAAAATTATCATTATTTATGTCACATCACTATCTCCCTAGAATATTAATTAGTACTAACAAGAGAGATCAAAGAGCTAGCACAATAGAAAAAATAGCTTAGAATTCTAATATACTCAAAATAATCACATGAAAAACAGAGTGTTTGTAGAAAAAAGAGTATTTAAACAAAAACAAAAAGTAAAAAAATATCTGTGAATGATCCTTTAAGAAGAAACCTGATTGATCTACATCAAAAAGTTACTTTTCTGGGCCGGCCGAGTGGCGCGATGGTTAAGAACTCGCTTGGGATGCCAGAGGGCCCCGGTTCTGATCCCACATATGAGGGCCAGTGACACTGCCCTCCACAGCTAAGATGCTGAACAACAGCTCAACCTGGAGCTGGGCTGCCATGAGTCGCCGGAGACGGCGTAGGCTGCAGTCCCTGTGGCAGTGGGTTGCCATGGGCTACCGTATGTAGCCAGCAGCCACCGTGAGCGGCCGTCCAGAAGCCGGCGACTGATCTGCCTCGCCCGGGAAGAGCGCAATGATGGTGCCAACTTGGGCCAGTGAAGCAACGTCCTCCACAACTAGACTGAAGAACAAGACGACAGCAACTTGTCTGTTCCCCTTCCCCCAATTCCCCAGCACTGTTCCCATTCCCCCAATTCCCCCAATAAAAAAAATCTTTAAAAAAAAAATAAAATAAAATAAAATAAACTGCAGTTCCCAAATCTTTAAAAAAAAAAGTTACTTTTCTGAAAAACATAAAATAAAACTTGAATAAATCAAAGGAGATAAACCATATATTTGTATAGAAAGATGCAGAATCATAAATATATCATTTCTTCACAAAATTAAATTACAGATTTAAAGCAATTCCAGTGATAATTTTAATTACATATTGTAATATAACAAATAATTTTAAAATTCTTCTATAAAAATAATGAAGTAAGAAAAACTACAAAAATTGTATAAAAAAGAATATTAAAAGGGAACCTGCCTTTATATATTTATATATATCCATGGCATTATACTAAAGGTATATCAAAATGTTATCAATAATGTATTATGAGAAATATTTTTTTGTTGCAGTTCCATTCATAATAGCAAAAAACTTGACCCCTTACTTGACCACCTCAACATCAAAAACTTACAAAAATCAATAAATAATATATGGTGAAAATAACCTTTTGTTAACCTGTTATGCAGCTACTTAAAACTGTTTTAAAACAATATTTACTGTTGTAAGCATTACAACCTAATTTACAGGAATGAGTAAATAAATTATAGTGCAACCTTATCAAGGAATGATATGGAACTGCTTACAATTGTGATATTGAACTTCATGATCTCAGAAAAATCAATAATTTTATAAAACAGGATATTATGATACAATACAGTACGGTTGGTTTTATGTAAATTTTATAAAAATAAAATTTCACACTCAAAATGCACACACACATACATATCCATATATACACATTCATATATTCCAAAGAAAAATTAAATGTGGATTAGTGAAATTATGAATGGGATATTTTATTTATATCTTAATCTATTAATTTATTTTCCAACAGTGACCAAATTGTTTTTATGCTATAAAAAATTGTTATTGAAAAGCAATAACTTTTAAATAGACACTAATATATTTAAGAATTTATAATATAATAAAAGAGGTATCACAGATTACTGGGAAAATGTAGGGTTGGTTAACAAACGATTATGGAATAATTGCTCAATTAATAAAAAGAAAATATAATAAGAGCATATTTTTACCTTACACCAAATTATAAGTGTTTGAGGAACTAACTTTAAAAAATTAACTAAAAAAAGAAACAAATAGTTGGCAGAAAAAGAAGGTAAAATATATATCAGATCTCAGATGCTAGGCCCAGAAAATATTTTCTAGATAAAAAACAAACATGTAACAAAGGACAATTACAGAAAATATTTGATTACACAAAAATGTAAAATGTAAAATTCTGCTGGTTATATACATATTAAAGAAATTAAAATAAAAATAACCATCAAAGAAAAATATTCAAATTAAAAAATGTCTTATCATATAAAGATCAATAAAAGCCCTAAAGAATTTACAGAATTAATAATATGAAAAAACTAACATAATGAAATTGTTTGACCTCACTAGTAAATTAAGAAATTCTAATAAAACAGTAGTGAGCTACTATGTTGTGACTGAGAAAATTGAAAACACTTTTTTTACTATAATAAATAGTGCTTAGACAATAGTTTAGTGGTTACCAGAGGGTAAGATGGGAGGAGGAATAGTAGAAGAGCATAAAGAATGTCAAATATATGGTGATGGAAGGAGAACTGACTCTGAGTGGTGAATACACAATGTGATATACAGATGATGTATACAGAATTGTATACTTCAAACATATGTAAATTTGCTAACCATTTCCAACCCAACAAATTTTGATTAAAAAAAACTCTCCAAAAAATAATAAAAATAAGTAGTGTTTGGGGGCATAATGAAACAAACATTGTCAGAGTCTGCTAATAAAAATATAAATTGGTAATATCTTTGGAAGGAAACTTTGAGAGTTTGCAAAAAATATTTTAAAAGAATCATTGTTTTTGACCAAGGACTCCCATTTATTTTTGAGTAGGGGAGGGACTCTTTTGAAAAAGTAGAGATGCCATCAACTTTCTTAGTCCAAAGGATTCATTAATTATTGACATGCAACAGGGAAAATTTGGAAATTTTCTGAATTTTTAACAATAACTGGATATTATACCACATTCATCAAGTAGACTATTATATAGTATTTCTAAAGATTTATAATAAAAATTATTTAATAGAGTGATGAAAGTTTGCAAATTCATTTGAGATGTAAAAAGCAGAAAATAAAACTACAATCCACTCCTGTAGATGCCCAGGAAGAGAAATAATTCATTAATTGCCCTGAATAACCAAGGTAACAAGGCAGTTCAAAAAGAAAATGAAAAATCTACAGGTAATGAACTTACAGACATGGAAATATGTGACTTAAATGACAGATAATTCAAGCCTGCAGTACTGAGAAAACTCAATGAGATGCAAAAAAACTTAGATAAGCAGTTTAATGAACTTAGAAATAAAATCAATGAACAAAATAAATATTTTACCAAAGAGATTGAAATTTTAAAAATGAACCACATAGAAATTCTGGACCTGAAGAAGTCAATAAAAGAGAAGGATAATGATAAAGTCAGCTTAGAAAATATTGCTGACCAGATGGAGAAAAGAATTAGTGATATTTAGATAGAGATCAGGAAATGACCCAGATGGAAGAAGAGAGAAATTTGAGAGCTAAAAAAAATGAAAGAGCTCCAGAAGAACTTTCTGACTCCATCAGAAAAAGCAATATATGAAAAGTAGGTATACCAGAAGGAGAAGAGAGGGAGAAAAGCACAGAAAATCTATTTAAACAAATAGTTGACTAGAACTTCCCAAACCTATGGAAATAACTGGATCCTCAAATCCAAAAAGCAGGGCCAGCTCAGTGGCACATTGGTTAAGAGCTGCCTTGGTACACCAGAGGGCCCCGGTTCGAATCCCACATATGAGGTCCAGTGACACTGCCCTCTACAGCTAAGATGCTGAACAACAGCTCAACCTGGAGCTGGGCTGCCTGAGTTGCTAGCGAGGGCTGCATTGGTTTGCCATGGGCTACCATGTGTAGCCGGCAGCCAGTGTGAGCAGCCAGCAGCCGCCGTGAGCGGCCATTCAGAAGCTGGCAACTGATCTGCCTCGCTCGGGAAGAGTGCAATGATGGTGCCAACTTGGGCCAGTGAAGCAACATCCTCCACAACTAGACTGAAGAACAAAATGACAGCAACTTGTCTGTTCCCTTTCCCCAATTCTCCAATAAAAATCTTGTTAAAAATCCAAAAAGCAAACAGAACTACTTACCTCAATCCTAACAGGTCTTTTCCAGGGGACATTATATGAAAGCTGTCAAAAACTAATGACAAATAAATAATTCTTAAGGCAGCCAGGGAAAAGAAGGCTGCAACCTACCAAGGAAAGGCCATGAGATTATCATCAGACCTTTCAGTAGAAGCTCTACAAGCCAGGAGAGAGTGGAATCAAATTATCAAACTATTGAAAGAGAGAAATAACCAGCCAAGAAAAATATATCTAGCAAAGTTATATTTTAAATATGAAGGGGTAATAAAGACCTCACCAGATATACAGAGGCTAAGGGAATTTTGCATCACCAGGCCTATATTATAGGAACTACTGAAGGGGGCTGTTAGACCTGAAACAAAAAGGCAAAACAATACAAATCCATGAGCAAGATTACTAACAGACAGACAGAAGCAGGAAATGGCAACCCTTAAACAGAATATGGCACTATACACTTAAACATAACATAAAGTGTAAAGAAGATAAAAACATTAAAAAGAAAGAGAAAAGTAGAACTCAATTTACCACTGCAACTAAGAAATGAACTCACTGCATAAATAGGGATAATGTCTCAAGGTATCTTTTGATTTCCTTCTTGATCTCATTTTTGACCCACTCGCTATTTAGTAGCATGTTATTTAGCCTCCATGCATTCCTGAGCTTTCTGGATTATTTCTTGTAATTTATTTCTAGTTTCATAGCATTGTGGTTGGAGAAAACGTTTGATATCATTTCAATCTTTTTAAATATATTGAGACTTGTTTTGTGGCATAATGTGTTCTATCTTAGAAAATGATTCATGTGCATTTGAGAAGAATGTATATTCCGTGGCTTTGGGGTAAAGTGCTCTGAAAATATTGATTAAATCCAGCCGGTCTAAAGTGACATTTAAGGCCACTGTTTCCATGTTGATTTCCTGTCTGGAGGATCTGTTCATTGGTGACAGCGGGTGTTGAAGTCCCCTACTATAATAGTGTTACTGTTGATCTCTGTCTTTATGTCTGTCAAAATCTGTGTTATATGTTTAGGGGCTCCTATGTTAGATGCATAGATGTTTATTAGAGTTATGTCCTCTTGTTGTATCGATCCCTTTATTATTATGAAATGCCCTTTTTGTCCTTCATTATGTTCTTCAATTTAAAATCCATTTTATCTGATATTAGTATTGCTACTCCAGCTTTTTTCTTGGTTCCATTTGCATGAAGTATTTTACTCCACCCTTTTACGTTCTGCCTGTATGTGTCTTTTGATCTGAGGTGAGTCTCTTGTATACAGCATATGCAAGGGTCTTGCTTTCTTACCCACTAAGCCACCCTACGTTTTGATTGGAGCATTCAATCCATTTACATTTAATGTGATTAATGATAGGTGCATAGTTATTGCCATTTTGTTATTTGTGCTCTTGGTCTTCATTAGTTAAGTTTTTTTTTTCTCTTTCCTCTGCTTAAAGCAGCCCTTTTAACATTTCCTGCAATGCTGGCTTGATGGTAATGAATTCCTTTAGCTTATTCTTTTATGGGAATCTCTTTATGTCTCCTTCAATTTTAAATGATAACCTTGCTGGGTAAAGCAATCTAGGTTGTAGGCCTCTGTTTTTCATCACTTTGAAGACCTCCTGACACTCCCTTCTGGCCTGCAGAGTTTCTGTAGAAAAGTCAGCTGATAATTTTATAGGGGTGACCTTGTAAGTAAATTGCTGCCTGTCCCTTGCTGCTTTTAGGATTCTGGCTTTGTCTTTAACCCTTGCCATTTTCACTATAATGTGTCTTGGTGTGGGCCTGTTTGGGATCATCTTGTTTGGAACTCTGTGCATTTCCTGTGCTTGTATATCAATTTCCTTTGCCAGTTTAGGGAAGTTTTCAAACATTATTACTTCAAATATGTTCTCAATCCCTTGTTCCCTCTCTTCTCCTTCTGGTATTCTTATGATGAGCATATTGTTGTGTTTGATGTTGTAGCCTAGCTCTGATAAACTATTTTCAATGTTTTTTATTCTTTTTTCTTTCTGTTGTTCCGCTTGTGTGATTTCTGCTATCTTGTCTTCTAAGTCACTGATTGGATCCTCTGCTTCATTCAATCTGCTAGTAATTCCATCGAGTTTGTTATTTAATTCAGTAATTGAATTTTTTATTTCTACCTGGTTGTTTTTCATGATTTCTCTATCCTTCTTTTCATTCTCATTAATTTCCTTGAGCATTCTAATAATCAGTGTTCTGAACTCTGTCTCTGATAGGTTGTTTACCTCTATTTCCTCTAATTCCACAGATTCAGGAGGTTTCTTCTGTTCTTTTATTTGGTATGTGTTTCTTTGATTCTCCATTCTGGCTTACTATTTGTGTTTACTTCGATGAAATAGGTAGATCCCCTAGGTCTTTCAGTCTTTTCTAGGTAGACTTATGTGGTATATGTCCTTTATATTGCAATTGCTCAGACTACCTTTTCTCCCGTGTGTGTGTACCAGAGGTGTTCCTTGTGTTATGTGCCTTCTCCTGTTGAGGTCTAGTTTTGATTGCTTTCGGCTTGTCAGTATGTGTGCTTGAATCCCAAGCTGACTAGCCATGAGGATTAGCTGTGTCCAAAGTATGTAAGCTGTTTTGTGAGGGTTGACCCCTCTGATGAGGCTTGGCCCCAAGTGGCTCTTGTGCCTGTAGCAATTTCCCTTTAAGTGTGAATCTTGTAGGTCAGACCCTGTAATGCTCTGGTTTATCTAAAATTGGTCTCTGCGTGTGATGATTCTTGTGCTTCTTTGGCTGTGCCCCACTGCAGAGCATGTTTTAGGGCAAAACAGATCAACAAGCACAACCTCAATAGCCACCAAAAGTAACCAGATACTCTGTGATGTACAAAACAACCATCACTCTATACTCAACATGTATAGAAATATCAATCATACACTAGGAGAAAACAAACCAACAGAAACAAGACAATGACAATGAGAAATGAAAAAGAAAAAGAAAAAAAACTAGGAACAAATAGCAGAAGATAAAATAAAATACAATAAACTAAAAAATAGAATGAATGTGAGAAACAAAATATCAAAATACTTAAAACAATAACAGCAACAGCAAAAAAAAAATTGCAGAAAAATGGAAAGGAGGAGGCAAATCAAGCTGTGAAAAAGAAGCAGGAAAGAAAGGAGAGAGAGAGGTTAGAAGAGAAGGAAAGAATGAGAGAAAAATGAATAGAAAAAATATATATACATACATATATATATACACACACATATATATATAAAATCCACACCCCCATATATATGGACTTATATATCCGCATATATGCACCTTTATATATGCCTATATAAAATACTAAAATTACGAATGAAATAGAAAAATCGAAAAACAACCAACATAAGCGATCAATGAAAAAAAACAAACCCCGAAACATCCAAGAGAACTCAATTAACAATAACAATATAACACACCAAAAGAGAAACCAAAATCAAAAACAATAAAAAAATGGATAAAAAACAAGAAATAACCATTGCCAGTCTTGGCTGAATTCCACCAAGCTCTCCCTAGGTTTTCCTCTGCTATACACACACACTCCTGTGTGTCTTGTGGGGGCAGATCCAGCCACCTGGCACCTAGTGTGAGCTTGGTAATGCAGGTTTATTTTAGATGAGTGGAGTTATGAGGTGTGATTGGTAGTTGTTTTACAAAATCAGTGTTATTTCTGCTCCTGCCTGTCCAGAGGCACTCAGATTTCTGTGCAGCCAGAGGACTGGATGTGCGTCTTTGGTTGCTCTTTCCACTGCAGCTGTTGGAGGGTGGGGGGTGGGGATTTTAGAGCTGCTGGTAGGCCTTCCTGTGTCTCAATAGCCAAAGTTGTTCTGCTTCTACTTCCCCAGCTGCCCAGGAGAGGGGGGGGGGGGGGGGGACGACAGTGTATTTAGTTGCTCCCACCTACAGCCTCTTCTCATGTAAATTACTCACCCCCCAGGGAGTCGAAGCACCTTTGTTTTGACTTACTCTTCTCTTCAGGGGATAGCTTCAGGCTCTGGCAGGGAGGGGGCCAAGGTTTCTAAGGAAGGGTGGGGTGTGCACTTATCTATGCAGTTTATGTTTCCTCTCTGAGAGAAAAGGGGAAAAAAGAAAGAGAAAAAAAAGGAAAACCAATAAAAGCCCACTCTGACGCTCCCATAGAGCCCCTGCTGCTCTCCAGGTGCCCCCCCCAAGCAGCTGTGTTTCCACAGCTATGGTGTGCGGGTTGCGTCTCCAAGCTTCTCGCTTCCCTCTTTTCCTGCTTGCCGGTTTGAGATTTCTGCCTCAGAAACTGCGCGCCCTGGGACTCCTGTGGCACTCCTGGTGGGACAGTCAGCCCAGAGGCTGAGCTTGCCCTGGTGCTGCAAACAACTTCGCCTTGTCCTGGATTCCCACATCTCTGCAGCCATGGGTGTGGACGGACTGTGCCTCTGCTCATGCACTCTTCTCTCAGTTCTGCTTCACGCCTGTCCTGAGGATTCTGCCTTGGTGTGGGCTGGAGGTGTAGGGAGAGAGCTATGGGAACTCTCTGATCTGCTATCTGACACCCTGAGTCTTAGCAGCCGCGGGTGTGGGCTGTGCCTCCACGGGCCTCACCTCCCTCTTCCCCCACTCGCCTGGTCTGCCCAACTTTAAGTACTCAGCTTGGGAGTCCCTTCGCTGCTCAGCATGCTTGTTAGAGGTTTGTTTGCTGCGCTCCAGCTGCTCAAATTGCTGTGCTTTCCAGGGGAGAACTGAGGGAACACTCCTCACCACCGCCATTTTTCTCCCTCCCTAAAATTTAAAGATAATATAATAACTGTCTTCCTCAAACTATTCCAAAAATTTGAAGATCAGGCAATATTTTCTAATTTATTTTATGAGGCCAACCTTAGCCTGATACAAAATCTGGTGAGGACAACACAAAAAAGGATAACTACAGGCCAATATCTCTGATGAATACAAATACAAAAATCCTATACATAATACAAGCAAATCAAACACAATACATTAGAAAGATGACATATCATGATCAAGTGAAGTTCATTCCAGGAACATAAAAATGGTTCAAAATATGCAAATTGATCACTATGATATGCCACAAACAAAAAATAAAAATTATATGATTATATCAATAGATGCAGAAAAATCATTTGACAAGATAAAACATCCATTTCTGGCTAAACCACTGAATAAAATGGGTATAAAAGGAAAGTACCTCAACATAATAAAGGCCATAGACAGCAAACGCTCAGCTAATATCATGCTTAATGTTAAAAAGCTGATAGGTTTTCCTCCAAAATCAGGAATCAGACAGGGATATTCCCTTACCACTGTTATTCAACATAGTAATAGAAGTTCTGGACAGAGCAATCAGGCAAGAGAAAGAAATAAAAGGAATCCAAATTGGGAACAAAGAATTTAAATGGTCACTTTCTGTTGTTGACATGATTATACAGAAAAAACCTAAAAACTCCACCAAGAACTATCAGAAATAATAAACAAATCCAGTAAAGTTGCTGGACACAAAATTGATGTACAAATATCCATTGCATTCCAATATACTAACAATGAAATTTCAGAAAAAAAAATGAAAAAAATTCCTTTTGTAATTGCAACAAAATCAATCAAACATCTTGGCACAAACGTAACAAAGGATGTGAAGGCCTTATATGCTGATAACTACAAGACATTATTAAAAGTAATGGAACAAGACATGAAGAAATGGAAAGGTATTCCATGTTAACGGTTTGAAAAAATCAACATAATTTAAATGGCCATATTACACAAAGCAATATACAGATTTAATGCAATTCCCATCAAAATCCCAATAGCATTTTTTCAAGAAACAATCATTAGATTAGTATGGAAACATAATAGACCCCGAATAGCAAAGCAATTCTAAGAAAAAAAAATGGCTGGAGGTATCATGTTCCCTGACTTCAATTTGTACTGCAAAGAGACAATAACCAAAAGAATGGTATTGACAGAAAAACAGACACACAGACCCATGGAATATAATTGAAAACTCGGAACTAAACCCACATATATATGGGCAGATAATTTTCAACTAAGGAGTCAAAAACATGCAATGGAGAAAAGAATGCATCTATAATAAACAGTGCTGGGAAAACTGGAAGGCCAAGTGCAAAAGAATGAAATTAGACTGCCATCTTTCACCATGTACCAAAATTAATTCAAAATGTATCAAAGACATAAACATAAGACCTGATACAATAAATTGCATAGAAGAAAGCATAGGTACTAAATTTATGGACCTTAGGTTCAGAGAGGACTTCATGAATTTGACCCTAAAGGTAAGGGAAGTAAAAGCAAAAATAAATTAATGGGATTATATAAAACTAAAAAGTTTCCACACAGAGAAAAAAACCACAAAGATACAACCAACCAATTGAAAGTGAGAAGATATTTACCAACAACACCTCCAATAAGGGGCTATTATCCAAAATATATGAAGACCTTATACAACTCAACAACAACAACAACAACAAAACAAATGAATTAACAAATGGGCACAGGGCCTGAACAGACACTTATCCCTAGAAGACATACAAATGACCAACAGATATATGAAAGAATGCTCAACTTCACTAACTATTAAGGAAATACAGAACTAAACAACAATTAGATATTATCTCACAACTGTTAGAATGGGTAACACCAAGACAAGTAGTAACAAGTGTTGGAGAGGTGGAGAAAAAGGAACACCTCACACACTGTTGGTGGGAATGCAGATTGGTGCAGCCACTATGAAAAACAGTATGGAGGTTCCTAAAAAATTTGAGAATAGAATTACCATATGACCCAGCAATCCTTCTTCTGGTTATTAGATATGGAGATAACCAAAATATCCTTGATAGATGATTCGATAAAAAAGATGACATTCATATATACAATGGAATATTACTCATTTGCAACAACATGGATGTATCCTGAGATTATCATGCTAAGTGAAATAAGTCAGGCAGCAAAAGTCAGGAACCATAAGTCTTCACTCGTATGTGGGATATAAAACTGCAAGCAACAAAGGAACAAGAAAAACAAACAATGAAGCAAAAACTCATAGACACCTACAACAGTTTAGTGGTCACCAGAAGGAAAGGTGGAATGGGAGGGATAGCAGGAGAGGGAAATGTGGTTCAAATATATGGTGATAGAAAGAGAACTGACTATGCGTGATGAACACACAATGCAATATATAGATGATATATTATAGAAATGTACACTTGAAACCTATATAATTTTACTAACAAATGTTACCAGCAATAAATTTTATAAATAAATAAAAAAACAAAGAAATAATTAATAGTGGCTCCAATAAAAATTTATATGAAAAGTAATAAAAAGAAGTATAGCAGTAGTTCCCTCAGCATCTTAGAACTATGTTCCTTTAAGTTTTATCTTCATAAAAGTTTTCCATTTCCCAAATTTCTAAAAAGAAGTTTAATCATCAGTACAATCAGCAAAATAAAACAAAAGTTTCATATCTTAGACTTTCTTAATTATCTATTACTATTGAGTTTGCAGAGAAATCCCATTCTACTTATCTTTACTGTTATCCTAATGGTTGCTGTGTATCTTAAAGACAGTGAATTTCCATTTTCTGAAAATTGTGTTTAAAGGCATTAACATCTTATTTCAGATACCATAGTTTGAATTTAGCTAACATAAAGTTTGTCTTTTAAAAGACAATGAATAAAACTCTGATTATTGCCCCTAATGCCCCAAATGGGGACACAGTAGAATAACGAAACATTTACCCATCCCCCTGCATTGGATATTTTGAAAAAAATTAATTTGAATTCTCAGGACTCTATTGAGTTATTAAATGTTTTCACTAATTTAAGCCTATGGAGGAATTTATATCATTTTTTATGGTATTGACTTGCCATTCCCTGAACACACCATATACATTAATAACTTCATGCTATTTTTTATGCAGAAAATTTCCTTCTCTCTCTTTGCTCCAGGTGAAACATACATGATGTCCCTTGGCACACTATTTAAATGCAAAAGACACTTTCTTTGTGACAATTTTCTAATTATTACTTTTTCTTCCTTTCTCACTTTGCATGTACAGCAAAACCTTGGATTGCAAGAAACTTGGTTTGTGAGTGTTCTGCAAGACAAGCAAACATTTCTAATACATTTTAACTTGGTAAAAGAGCGATGTCTTGCAATATGAATAGTTTGTTTCTAGAAATAATTATGCTCGCAAACCAAGGTATTACTGTACTTCTATTGTATAATACAGTTAGTATTATTTCTGTCATAAATGACAGAAAATCCAATCCTGGTTTAAGAAAAAGAAAAAGGGTGTGGGATTACTAGCTTCATGAACACCTAGAATCAGAAAATAAAATTATGTCTTCAGGGCTGGGTCTCCATAGATTTACATTGACTTTACTCTAGTTTAGACCCTCTCCTTGTGGTGACCAACTGCAACTTTGGGCTTTTATCCTTTTGGTAATACCTGAAAAAGGCACAGGATTTATTCTTAGATCAACTTGGTCTTAGTACCCTGATCAATCACTATGGTTAGGTCTAGAGTGACATGATGTAGATCACTGAACTACCCCTGAACCAGTCTCTGTTTAGGAAGACTAAGTGTTCTGATAAGTGAAGCTTGGAGAGGCTGGAAGAAAGCAATGATTGAAAGAAAGGAAGTTAGAAAAAGGGAGATATATGTGGGAGGACAAGAGGTAAAGGGAATTATACCAAGGTAGAAGGAGAGTAGACTTTGTGTGAGCACACAATGGAGTATACAGGTGTTGTATTATAAAGTTGTACACCTGATATTTACAGATTTGTTTATGGAGGCTTCATTATGTAGGTGTGATTGATTCAATCATTGGCCATTTTGGTGATTAATTGAATCTCCAGCTGGTCTCACCTCTCTGGAAGTCACAGGGTGGGGCTGAAAATTTCAACCCTCTAATCACATAATTGGCTTCCCTGACACCCAGTTCCCCATTCATAGGGGTTTTCCAAAAGTTACAAGATAAGGTTCAGGTGAAGATGGAAAAATTTGAAAATGCTCTGCTGGTCTCCCATGAACACATGAAAATTACAACTGAATTATAGTGCAATCAACCTGGATAATAATCTGAAATCTAGCTGAACAGAAGTCCTACAACTAAGGATAAAAAGAAGCCACCTCTAGACTGTAGGAGGGGGAAGACACAAAACAGGCTGGACCCACACCCATGTGCAGGCAGTTGAGATTGGAAGACGATATCTCAGCTGCAGAATTTGCACCTAACGAGCAAGGAGTCCCAGAGCCACACTGGGCTCCCCAGCCCAGGGTTTCAGTGCTGGGAAAAGGAGCCCTCACATTATCTGGCTGTAAAAATCAGTGGATATTCCACTTGTTCCCATGAGACAGAAGGCTGCTGGAAACCTAAGTGTCTTCTTAAAGTGTCCACACACACACTCTGTCATTCCCAGGCATTCACCCTGGGCTCCAACAAAAGACAGCAACTCGGGAAGTGCCAGGAGAGATTGAATCATATGGCTTTGGGGAGAGGGCTGAAAGGACAGCTCTTGTTGTCCCTGTGTTGAGCCCTTCTCCCACGCACCTGGTAAGGGGGCACAAACTTTCCTATGTTGAGATCTCTGCCCCTATGGCCAAATCTGAATCTGCATTGGCTGGGTTAACTATGATGACTCCACCAGACAACTCAGTCAGACCCTGCCCCACCTAACTAGTGCACTGCCAAAGGCTCTTTTGGCAAAGGGCAGCTGGCATTGCCCTCTGCTATAGTCTTGTGGACAACTCTCCACTGGCCTCGATGCGCCTTGAGCCTTTTGCTGATTGACACCAGGCTTGGCTCTGCTGCCAAACAAACATTTGCACTAATCTGGGGAACATCACTTGTACCATCCTGCTGGCTCCCTGAGACCCCACCTCAACCAACTAGCAAACGACAGAAGGCTATTTCAGCAGCTGACCTTTATGGAAAGCCAGATAACAGTAGCAGGTCTCGCAGTGCCCTGGGCCATTTGCTGAGATGCCCCAGGCCTAGTATTTGTGGCAGCTGTCCTCAATTGACAGCGTAGCCTCTCAAATGTTCTTCCAGGTCAAGTAAACCACCACAAGTTAGTTTGTAACTCATACCAGGTAGCCCTGTGTCTTCACTGGAGCCCCTCCCAAAAAGCCCCAGAACCATCACATTCAGAGGCCAGCTACAGACCACAACTGCACCATCAAATTAAACCCCCAAAGGGATTACCAAAAAGGTGGTCTCAGCAGGAACCAGATGCTTCTGGGAAAAATCCCTTTTGTTCAGGTCAGT
The DNA here is from genome assembly GCF_001890085.2 of Hipposideros armiger. Classification (NCBI taxonomy): domain Eukaryota; kingdom Metazoa; phylum Chordata; class Mammalia; order Chiroptera; family Hipposideridae; genus Hipposideros; species Hipposideros armiger. The sequence goes on from NW_017731503.1 coordinate 818,857, forward strand.
CCTGGCACAGTTTATATACCGTGGGTGTCAGGGAGTGTGATGGTCCTGGTGTAAGGTGCCCCTGATTCTGGGAGCTGGAAGAAGATGCATGGAGCTGAAGAGAGAGTAGAAATGCTTTATTCACCGGCCCTTTAGTTGCCGCCGCACCTTGTACAATAGCTGAGTTTTATACTGTGCAAGAACAATAGTGGTGCACAGCCAAAGTGCTCTTACATAAGAGTGCACAAACAAGATGGACGGTGCCTGCACAACATACCATGGTTTGTACCCGGCGAGTCACTACTGCAGTTCCTCCGGATGGCCAGATGAGGGGGCCTGACCGACTCTATTTTCTCTACAGTGGGTTTGCCTAATCCTTACAACCAGTCAGCCTAAAGGTCAGTCCAAGCTACTGACAAGCCAGTAGCAATCAGGCTCAACTACAACAGGAGGGCACACACAACCTTCACAAGGGACAGGTCTGAAGCACTGAAATCAGGTGATCAGGGAGAGTGTGCCACTGGGTCTCACCTGACAGCTATTTTATAAGTCCAGCCTACTGAGATTGGGAGACATAGGTGATCTACCTAATACATAAGCACAAACACAGAGAGGCAGCCAAAATGAGGAAATAAGAAATATCTCAAATGAAAGAACAGGAGAAACTCCCAAAAGTAGAATGGAGAAAAGTAACCCAACAGATACATTTGAAAACACAGGTTGTAAAGATGATCAAGGAACTTATTGAGAACAGAAACAAAAAGATGGTAAGCATAGGAAAAAACATAATACCATAAAAAAAACAGTCACACATGAAGAATACAATAACTAAAATTAAGAATACACTAGAAGGTATCAGCAGCAGATTAGATGAAGCACAGGTTAGAATCAGTGACTTGGAAGAAAAAGTAGCAGAAAACAGTCACTCAGAACAGAAAGAACAAAAATAAATCATAAAAATGAGGACAGTTTAAGGGGCTCTGTGACAACATGAAGCATTGCAACATTCACATCCTATGGGTGCTAGAAGGAGAAGAAAGAGATCAAGGAATTGAAAACTTATTTGAAAAAATGATGATAGAAAACTTCCTTAACCTGGTGAAAGAAATAGACATGCAAGTCCAGGAAGAACAGAGAGTCCCAAACAAGAGGAACTGAAAGGGAACCAAACCAAGACACATCATAATCAAAATGCCAAAGGTTAAAGAAAAAGAAGGAATCTAAAAAGCAGCATAAGAAAGGGAGCTAATTAACTAAAAGGGAGTTCTCATAAAACTGTCAGCTCATTCCTCCACAGAAACTTTGCGGGGGATTGCACAAATATTCAAAGTGATCAAAAGCAAAGACCTACAAGTAAGACTACTCTACCAAGCAAGGCTGTCGTTTAAAATTGAAAGTGACATAAAGGACCTCCCAGATAAGAAAACGCTAAAAGAGTTCATCACCACAAAACTATTGTAGTATTGCAAGAAATGTTAAAGGGACTTCTTTAAGAAGAAGGCGAAAAGAAGAATATAAAAATGAATAATAAAATAGCAATAACTGTGTATCTATCAATAATCACCTTAAATGTAAATGGATTAAATGCTCCAATCAAAAGTCATAGGGTAGATCAGTGGATAAGAAAACAAGACCCATGAATCTGCTGTCTCAAAGATACACACCTCAGATTGAAAAATCCACACAGACTGAAAGTAAAGGGATGGAAAAAGATATTTCAAGCAAATGGAAACAAGAATAAAGCTATAGTAGCAGTACTTATATCAGACAAATTTGACCTTAAAATGAAGACTATAATAAGAGACAAGGAGAACATTACATAATAATAAATTGATCCCTTTAGAGATTAATCCAACAAGAGGATATCACCCTAGTAAACATTTATGCACCTAATATAGGAGCACCTAAATATATAAAGCAACTATTGGCTGACATAAAGACAGAGATCAACAGTAACATTATCATATTATGGAACTTTAACACCCCAGTGACATGAATGAACAGATCTTCCAGACAGAAAATCAACACGGAAACAGCAGCCTTAAATGACACACAAGACAAGAGGGATTAAATTGATATTTTTAGAGCATTTCACCCCAAAGGAGCAGAATATACATTCTTTACAATTGCATGTGGAACATTTTCCAAGATAGACCACATGCTAGGCCAGAAAACAAGTCTCAATAAATTTAAGAAGACTGAAATAATATCAAGGATCTTCTCTGAACACAATGATATGAAACTAAAAATCAATTATAAGAAAAAAGTTAAAAACACACAAACACAGGGAGACTAAATAACATGGCATTAATTAATGAATAGGTCAACAATTAGATCAAGGAATACATTAAAAGATTCCTTGAGACAAGTGAAAATGAAACCACAATGACCTGAAATCTATGGGACAGAGTGAAAGCAATCCTAAAAGGAAAATTCATAGCAATGCAGGCTTACCTAAAGAAACAAGAAAAATCTCAAATCAATAGTCTATCTTTACACCTAATGGAACTGGGAAAGAAACAGCAAACAAAGCCCAGCGTGATTACAAGGAAAGATATAATAAAGATCAGAGAAGAAATAAATAAAATAGAGACTTAAAAAAATCAATGAAACCAAGAGTTTATCTGAAAACAAAAAAAATTGATTGACAAACCTTTAACCAGATCCATCAAGAAAAAAAGAGAGGACCCAAATAAATAAAATCAGAAGTGAAAGAGAAGTGACAACAGACACCACAGAAATACAAAAAAAAAATAAATTAAGAAAATACTATGAGTAACTATATTCTAACAAGTTGGACAGTCTGGAAGAAATAGATAAATTCCTAGAAGCATGCAATCTTCCAAGGATGAATCAAGAAGAAACAGAAAATCTGAACACACCAATTACTACCAACAAAATTGAGTCACTAATCAACGTACTTCCAACAAACAAAACTCTTGGAACAGATGGCATCACATGTGATTTTTACCAAACATTCAACAAGGAATTAACACCTATTCTCTTCAAACAATTTCAAAAAAATCCAGAGTAGGCTCCCAAGCACATTGTAGGAGGCTATCATTACCCTCATCCCAAAAGAGACAAAGACATTATAAAAAAAAACAAGTACAGGCTGATATCCCTACTGAAACTAGATGCAAAAATCTTGAACAAAATATTAGCAAGCAGGGTTCAGCAATACATTAAAAAGATCATACACCACGATTAAGTGGGATTCATTTCTGGCACACAAGATTGGTTCAATATCCACAAATCAATTAATATGATACACCACGTAAACAAAATGAAAAATAAAAATCATATGAACATGTTGATAGAGGAAGAAGAAGCACTTGAAAAAATCCAGCATCCATTAATGATAAAAACTCTCAGTAAAGTGCAAATAGAGGAAATATATCTAAACATAATAAAGGACATATATGAGAAAGCCACAGCTAATGTCATAGAGCTCTGACAATTCAGTTTACAAACTCAGCCTAGAAAAAGTACTACATACTTCATTGCTGAATATCCTACAGTCACCTTGTAAGTACTTCCCTTGGGAAGCTATGCACCAATATCAGCACCTAGTTCACCCTTCAAAGCAATTTTGGAAATATTTTTCTGGAATGGCAATCAGAGCTGTTGTCGTATTACCCTTGATGTCCTGAATGTCATCAAAATGTCTTCCTTTCAAAATATCCTTTATCTTGAGGTAAGGAAAGAAGTCATTGGGGTCCAGATCAGGTGAGTAGGGAGGGTGTTCCAATACAATTATTTGTTTACTAGCTAAAAACTGCCTCACCTACAGTGTCATGTAAGCTGGTGCATTGTCGTGATGCAAGAGTCATGAATTGTTGGTGAAAAGTTCAGGTCATCTAACATTTGTTTTCATCTTTGGGTAAAGAAAGAAGTCATCAAGGGCCAGATCAGGTGAGTAGGGAGGGTGTTGCAATACAGTTATTTGTTTACTGGCTAAAAACTCCCTCAGACAGTGCCATGTGAGCTAGTACATTGTTGTGATGCAAGAGCCATGAATTGTTGGTGAAAAGTTCAGGTCATCTAAATTTTTCATGTAGACTTTTCAGCACTTCTAAATAGTAAACTTGGTTAACTGTTTGTCCAGTTGGTACAAATTCATAATGAACAATCCCTCTGATATAAATAAAAGTTAGCAACATTGTTTTGACTCTTGATTTGGACTGACAGAACTTTTTTGATCATGGAGAATCTGCTGACTTCTATTGTGCACTTTGATCCTTTGTTTCAGGGTCCTATTGGTACACCCGTGTTTCATCACCAGTGATAACACGGCCCAAAACATCATCTTGCCTCTCCAAAGTGTCTTGGTAAACTTTGACTCTCCTTTGCTTTTGTTCATTGGTGAGCTCCTTTGGGATCATTTTCCACACACCTTTCTCATGCCAAGATTCTCAGTTAAAATTTTCCTAACTCCCTATCGATGTTTACTTGGTCTGCTATGCTTCTCGCAGTCAATGACAATTTTGATGCGCAATTTAATGAATTTTTGAAATGTTTTAATCAGCTCTGCTCGCTACTGGCTGTCTTGACCTTCCTTCATCAAGTGATGCATTCTCTCCCCTCAGAAAAATATTTAATCTATTTACACTGCCATTTTCTTTATGAAACATTATCCCCATAAACTTGGACTAACATGTCTCTGATTTTACTTCCACTGTTGCCAAGTTTAACAAAAGATTTAATGTTTGTTCATTGCTCTAATTCAAGCTCGGACATTCTGGGATGGAGCACAAAAACACCCAACAACAATAATGAATGTTACTCAGCAAGACACCCCTACACATCTATTGTATATGTACACAACTGTGACACACTGCTATACCAAAGATTGAAACTTTACCAAGCTGTTTGTACAATGCTCCCAATGTAAGCACATGGTGGCATGTTCTCGAATTTAATTTTCAGACCTCATACTCAATGGAGAAAAGCTAAAAGCATTCCCTTTAAGATCAGGAACAACACAAGAGTGCCCACTTTCAACACTTTTATTCAACATAGTACTGGAAGTTCTAGCCCCAGCAATCAGACAAGAAAAAAAAAAGACATCCAAATTGGAAAAGAGAAAGTAAATGCCATTATTTGCAGATGACATGATATTATGTATAGTGAACTCCAAAGATTCCACCAAAAAACTATTAGAACTGATAATTGAATTTAGTAAAGTAACAAGATACATAATTAATATTCAGAAATCAGTTGCATTTTTACACACCGATAACAACCTATCAGGAAAAAAAAATTAGGAAAACAATCCCATTTACAGTTTCATCAAACAAATAAAATTCTTAGGAATAAATTTAACCAAGTAAGTAAAATACCTGTATTCGAAAAATTATAAGATGTTGAAGAGATAAATTAAAGAAGATACAACTAAATGGAAACATATCCCATACTCATGGATAGAATTAATATAGTTAAAATGTCCACACTACCCATAGCAATATATATAATCAACTCAATCCCTATCAAAATATGAATGACATTTTTTTCACAGAACTAGAACAAATAATGCTAAAATGTATAGAGAACCATAAAAGATCCCAAATAATCATGGCAATCCTGAAAAATATGAACAAAGTGAGAGGTAGTACGCTATTATATATCAAATTATACTACATGGCTACAGTAATAAAACAGCATGGTATTGGCATAAAAATAGAAACACAAATCAGTGAATCAGAAAAAAAAGCCCAGAAGTAAATTCATGCCTATATGGTCATTTAATCTATGACAAAGGAAACAAGAAATTACATTGGGGTAAAGACAGCCTATTTAATAAATGGTGTTGAAAAAAATGGGTTGACACTAAAAAAAATTAAACTAGACCAACTTCTTACACCATATGCAAGAATAAACTCAAAATGGATTAAAGATTTAATATAAGTCCCAAAATCATGAAACTCCTAAAAGACAATATAGACAGTAATCTCTGACATTACACCTCATTATATTTTTTTCTAATATATGCCTCCCAGAGCTAGGGAAACAAAAGCAAAAATAAACAAATGGGAGTACATCAAACTCAAAAGTTTCAGCATAGCAAAGGAAACTATCAACAAAAAAAATACATAATCAACAGAATGAGAGAAGATCATATATATGATACAAATGATACATATGATAAGGGGTTAATATCCAAAATTTGTTTAAAAAGTCATATAACTCAACACCATAAAACCAAACAATCCAATTAATAAATGGGAAGAGGACCTGAATAGACATTTTTCCAAAGAGGACTTACAGATGGCCAATAGACATATGAAAAGATGCTCAACGTCATTAATCATCAGAGAAATGAAAATTAATACCTCAATGACATATCACCTAATATTTGTAAGAATGGCTATTATTAGTAAATCAAGGAACAGCAAGTCATGGAGCTAATGTGGAGAGAAGGAAACCCTTATGCAGTGTTGGTGGGATTGCAAATTGTGGGATTGTAGCTGATATGGAAAACAGTACCAGTATGTAGGTTCCTCAAAAAAATCAAAAATCAAACTACCACATGGACCAACAATTCTACTTCTGGGTAATTCTCTAATGATATCGAATACACTAAGTCAAAAAGACGTACACACCCCTGTGTTCATTGCAACATTGTTTATTATAGCTATGATATGGAAGCTATATAAGTGCACATCAATAGACCATTGGATAAGTAAGAAGTGTTGCATACATACAATAAAATGAATGAAATCCTACCATTTTAAATGACATGGATGGACCTAGAGGGTAGGATGCTTAGTGAAATAATAAAACAGAGAAAGACAAATACCCTGTGTTCTCGCTTACATGTGGAATCTAAAGAATGAAATAAGTGAACAGACAAAACAGAAACAGACTCATAGATACAGAGAGCAAAGTGTTGGCTGCCAGATGGTAAGGGGGTTTGGGAGCTGGGTGAAAGAATTGAAGGGATTAGAAATACAAATTGGTACTTACAAAATAGTCACAGGGATGTAGAATATAGCATAGGAAACATAGTCATTAATATTGTAATCACTATGTATAGTGCCAGGTGGGTAGTAGACTAATCAAGGGCATCACTTTGTAAATTATATAAATTTCTAACCACTATGCTGTACACCTGAGAGTAATATAAAGTAATACTGAATGTCAACTGAAATTGAAAAAGAAAAAGCCAGATAAACTACAAAATCTTAACTTTCCTTTATCCATTAGAAACCTGAAATTTCAGGTCACCAAAATAGCCTAAATATCAAGAAGGGATAAAAAGCTTCTCCAAAGAGAGGTGAGATGTGTACGAATACATTGGCTTACCTGTAGCATAGCTTAAGAGGAGGAGGTGTTTGTCATACAAGCTGGTAAAAAGATATAAGCTAAAATCTTAACAAATTGTTGGAAAACAAGTGGAGGTATGTAAATCAATTTGTTATAGGTAGGGAGCCCAGAAACAGAAGTGTGCACTCAAAGGTAATTTTCATGGGTCTTTATGGTGCTTTTAAGAACGTGGAACAGGGGAGGAGAATATACAAATCTCTCCTTTGTGGTACAGATGTGTAGGAGATGATTGTCTGCCACTTAATGTCAGTCTTAAACCCCAACCTCTGCAGAGAAAATTCTCCTTTCAAAAGAAGTCTAAAATTTAAGCTGCAATGGCAAACACCAGGGAACCCTGTGCCCCCTAGCACACCAGCAAAAACACATTCCAGCTCATGAAGTTGGATTTAGTATTTTTTCTGCCTTTTATTATGTTTGAAATTTTCTTGTAATAAACATAAATAATTTATATTAGTTTGCAATGACTTCTTAGTGAACCCTCCTGGTGATCAACACATTCTTTTATATTTTAATGCTTATATACCATATTAAGATCTTTTTTAAGATTTTTTATTGGGGAATTGGGGGAGGGGAACAGCACTGGGGAATTTGGGGAAGGGGAACAGACAAGTTGCTGTCCTTTTTGTTCTTCAGTCTAATTGTGGAGGACGTTGCTTCACTGGCCCAAGTTGGCACCACCATTGCGCTCTTCCCAGGTGAGGCAGATCAGTTGCTGTCTCTGGACAGCCACTCACAGAGGCTGCTGGCTGCTCACACTGGCTGCTGGCTACACACGATAGCCCATGGCAACCGGCTGCAGCTCCTGCTGCAGCTCTATGCCGCAGGAGGCAACTCACTCAGCCCAGCTCCAGGTTGAGCTGTTGTTCAGCATCTTAGCTCTAGAGGGCAGTGTCACTGGCCCTCATATGTGGGATCTGAACCGGGGCCCTCTGGCATCCCAAGCCAGCTCTTAACTAACACACCACTCGGCCGGCCCCCAAAAAATATGTTTTTAAATGTCAACATCTATCTTTTCCCATTTTAGGAAACGAATGATTTGAGCTGTCTGACTTCTGTTGCCTTTTTCCAGGATTCCTCATAGATTATTAACCCTGACTTTGTAGTCACATCAGAAGGGAACCAAAATGTTGCCATCCTGAAGATGCCTTCTAGGGTATTGATTTTAAGTGGTTTATTATGCTAAGCAAAATAAGTCACACAGAAAAATTCGAGAACCATATAATTTAAATGATATGTGGGATATAAAACTGAAAGCAATAAAGGAACAAGACAATCAAAGAAACAAAAATCATAGACACAGATAATAGTTTAGTGGTTACCAGAGGGTAAGGGAGGTGGGGGGTGGTAGATGAGGGTAAACACGGTAAAAAATATTGTGATGGAAGGAAAACTGACTCTGGGTGGTGAACACACAATGGTGTTATATAGATGATGTATAAAATAATTGTACACTTGAAACCTATGTAATTTTACTAACCATTATCACCCATATAAGTTTTAATTTTTAAAAAAGGAGGAAAAAGAAAACATTTAATGTACAAAAAAGTAATGACTTAAAATAATAATGAGTAATAAGTAATAAGACTTGAAAGAACCTTGGCCCCTTTTCCCTTTCATGCTCAGAGGTTCAGACAGAGAAACCTACTTCAGGAAATAAATCTTAGAATGCTGCCTTAGCCTACATTGAACTATGTATGGTAAATAAGATGACATCAGCTAGGTGCCTGTTAGCTCGATACCCTCTGTGTTCCTTTGTTTCTGAGTTGCCCAACAAGAATATTCCTGCCAAGTGTATTCCACTCTTTCTTCTTCAACTACCTGTAAATCTCTCATTCTCACTTCTGAAATTGAACACTCCTCCCTCCTTTCCTCCTTTGTCCAACAATGTCTTATATAGTTAATGTTGCCTCTCTGTCTTTGGAATTTTCATGCCCGTGTGAATTCCCTGTGTACATGTATTCAAACTTTGACTTTCTCCTGTTAATCAGTCTCTGTTAATTTAATTATTAACCCAGCTAGAAGAATTTATAAGGTGGGAAGAAAAGTATTAATTTTTTTAGCCCCCACAATTCTAAACTTTTTCATTATTATTATATTTTTTATGGTATTAGATAGCATAATTATTATGTTTGGGTTTGTTTGGAAGAAGACGGTATGAAGCAAAAATTAAGCAGTATGTCAATGTTTACCTACATTGTTGAATCATAAAAAACTGATTTTAATCATAGGTATGAATTGAAAAACAAATATTTCACTCTTATGATCTTCAATTACATCCATACCTAAAGTTTCATTAAGAATGCATTATTTTATTTGAAGATGTGACTCATGTTCAAAGGCAGATGACCTTGTGATTTGGAAAACAGTATAGTGAACATGAATTTCTCATCGTACTCAGTTTCCTCACCTATAAGACAAAAATAATTGGTGCCTGTACAATAGAATTGTTTTGAGGATTAAATGGGAAAATTAAAACAAAGTGATCTGTATAGTATTTTATAAATATGAAACAATAAATCTCAGCTGTTTTTATGATAGCTAATGATTATCAGTCATTAACTCCTTAATTATAATATCTGATTCCAAGTTCAAAATGACCGGGGCCAATATTCTGATCATTGTAGCACAAGCCAGTGATAAGATCTTGAAGATGGGACACCACTGTATTAACTTATTTGAACCACTCCTATGAGTGATGGAAAAGTTCTCAGAGTAGATAGGATGAGGTTTGGATGAGGCTTGTTAGGTTAATAGTGATCTTCTCATGAAGAGTTATGTTGGTAAATCTGTATTTTTCCTATAGGTAATGAGAAGCATTTGAAAAATTTTAATTAGTGGAGTGATATGTTCAAATCCACACTTCAGAAATATCATTCCAATAGTTCTATGAAAGATACAAAAACAAGAGTTGAGAATTATGCCTGATTGCTACATAATCCTTAATAATCTACTGTAAAATTTCACTTGAAACTGCATGATAGACAGAACCAAGGAATTATGTCTAGGGCTTATTCAATGCCATGAAGAAAGTGCTGAATAAACTTCTTTAATGAATTTTATATTTTTATTCATTCTAAAGCTTCATGCCCGATGTAAATCCATGTAATATATTATTCCACAATTTAGGAGTAATGCATAATGTTTTTCTGGATATTGTAAACTCATTTACATTTCCTTAATCCTTGCTATTTTATGTCCTGGGCCCATTACCAATTATATTACAATAATTTCTCAAAAATAACTTTTTCACATCACTATAGTTCAAATATTTTAAAGAACAAGTTTAAAAGCTGTATTGAGGCACTAAAAGTATCTTAGGAATTGTCTTTATTAAATTTACTGAGGTGACAATGGTAAGTAAAATTACATAGATTTCAAGTGTGCATTTCTATAATACATCATCCATATATCACATTATGCGCTCATCACCCAGAGTCAGTTCTCTTTCCATCACCATATACTTGATCCCCTTCACCCTCTTCTACTATCCTCCCTCCTTAAAAATTTTCAAAGAAAAAAATACATTACATAAATATATATGTATGTATATATATATATACATATATATATATTTAATTAAAGCTTATTGAGGTCACAATTGTTAGTAAAGTTACATAGATTTCAACTGCACAGTTCTGTAATACATCACCTATATATTTAACCTAAATGCTTTTTATAATTTTTAAAACTGAAAATCTATCTATGACAACTATTTATATTCACTAGAATACTATGTAACTTGGAAACTTTGGCAAGTTGTTTAAATTTTCTGATGTAAATTTTTCTCAACTGTAAAATGAAGGAAATGAGTACCCTATTATTTAATAATGACAAAAAACCATAATCAGACTGTGTGATTCGGGGATATATTTTAATGATCTCTGTATCCCAAATAACAAATTATCCAGAACATAACCACACTAACAATAACAAGAAGAACTAATCTTTAGTGAATACTTCGAATTAGTCCAGCACTAATATTAGTGACATGCATGTATTAAATTATTTAATCTTCAAAACAATTCAGATAGAACGATATATAAAAGTATGCTGAGAGACTTATAGCTTATACTTTGTCATGTAAACAGCTTGGATGTTGCCACTCCCAGCCTTACGACAAGAAAAAAACAACTGAAAATCAATTACGTTTCTTAAGCCCATCAGAACCCTGAGGTGGACAAACCATGGCACTGAAATGTAGAGGCAGATAAATCCAGTGTCATAGCTGAGATGGGCTTACAGGGAGCATAAGCTGCAGGAGACAAAACTAATAAAAACACGAACATGGTAACTAAAAAAATGATGGAAGCTGAGTGTGAACTATGATGAGACTGAGAAACTACTGCAGATTACAGCCTTAGAAGGGGTACCACAATTTCATGGATTTTACTTTTAGGAACCACACCAGGTCTTCACAGTGGGGATCCAAGAATCATTGACTCATAGCTCTGGCAGAGGGGATGGAGGAATAATCATTATGAAATATATCCAGAGTGTTTTCCATAACAAAGGCATACTCTCAAGAAAAAAATACTTCACCAGAGTCTCATCCTTCTCAGAGAAGGACAAATATCAGATTCCAATCCTCACTAGCCTTCCTGTATCATTTAAGTGGAGGCTGGTGGGTGGGATAATTTCCACAAATGGAGAAATACCTGTGAAGGTCAGAACCCAGGGACACAGGATCACTAAAAGATGGAGACTTACTAATAAAATTATTCAACACTTCTTCTCCGCCACACCTTACCACCATATTAAAAAGTCTCCAATATAATAATAGTTAATTATGACTGATTGCAAGATGAAAAATCTCTTTGAAGAGGAGTACTTAGGGTATTCCAAAGTCAAGAAGGGAGACAAAAGAAAGTCACAGGGAATTTGACAACTCTGATACCAACAGCTACAACAAATGTGAAATACAGTACAACTCTTATAGAGATTAATATAAAACCTCATTCTAAACATCTATTTACTCTAGTTCTTATTTCTGATATATGATGTCTGATTTTCAACAAGTTAAAAGGCATGCCAGAAGGCCAAAACAGTCTTAAGCAACAAGCAATTACCAAAACCAGATTCAGATGTGATGCAGAAGTTGGAATTATCAGGAAGGGAGTTTAAAATAACTGTAATTAATGTTAGGGGCTCTAATGGAAAAGCAGAGAACATTCAAAAACAGAAAGCTAATGTAAAGGGAGAGTGAAAATGTTAAGAAAAAAGTTAAAAGAAAATTTTAGAAATCAATAACATTGGAACAGAAATGAAGAATGCTTTAGATGGTCTTATCAATAGAAGTAGATATGTCTGAGAAAAGAAATTAGCAAGTTTGAAAATATGTAAAGATAAATTTTCAACACTGAAATGCAAAAAGAAAAAAAAACGTCTGTTAAGTGAAATAAGTCAAACAGAAAAAGTAAAAAATATGGCTTCACTCATATGTGGGATATAAAACTGAAAACAACAAACAAAGAAATAAAAACTCATAGACACAGACAACAGTTTAGTGGTTACCAGAGGGAAAGGGGGACAAGGGGTGGTAGAAGAAGGCAAAAAGGATCAAATACATGAAGATGAAAGGAGAACTGACTCAGGATGGTGAACACAAAATGCAATATATAGATGATGTATTATAGAAATGTAAATTTGAAACCTATATAATTTTACTAACTAATGTCACCCCAATAAATGTAATAAAAAACAATGCAAAATAACAGAATATCCAAGAACTGTGGGACAATTACAAAATGTATAACAGTTAATAGTAATCTCAAGGAGAAGAAAGAGAAGGAACAGAATAAATATTTGAAGTATTAAAGACAAAAAATTTCCTAAATTAATGACAGACACCAAACCATAGATCCAGGAAGCTCACATTTTCAGAGGCATATATTAAATTTTATACCTCAACATATTATATTTAAACCACAGAGAAAAAGAAAAATTTTTCTGAAAGCCAGCTTGGGAGGAGCGCCTTAACCATAGAGGAACAAAGAAAATAATTAAAGCAAACTTCTCATCAGAAAGCAGATAAGCAAAAAGAGAGTGGTGTGAAATATTTAAAGTGTTAAATGAAAAACAAAACGCCATCTTATAATTCTATGTTCAATGAAATCATCCTTCAAAACTGAAGCAGAAATCTATTTTTTCAAATGAACAAAAACTGAATGAACTAATTATCATCAGAACTCCTCTTAAAGAAATATTAAAAGCAGTTTTTCAAGGAAAAGGAAAAGGATATACATCCGAAACTGGAATCTACATAAAGAAAGGAAAAACATTGGAGCAGGATAAATTAATAAATAGCTGTTCTTTTTCTTATTCTTAATTAATCTAAAAGATAACTGTTTAACATAATAATAACTATATTGAGTTATTATAGAATGTGGGTAACTGAAATGAATTATAGAAATGATAAGAGATGAAAAGGAGAAATTGGGAACACTCTTTTTTAAGGTAGGTGCAATACCCATGCAGTATTATTTAAAGGTAGACTTAAATTAGTTTAAAAAATATTTTGTAAATTCGATAGAAACCACTACCTTAATTACAATAAGAGAAGTATAATTTATATGATAATAGAGGAAAATCATAAAAATCAAACCATAGAAATGTTCAATTAAAACCAGAAAGACAGAAATAAGAGGGGTGAAAAAAATGCAATGGGTATAAAACAGATACAAGCATGGTAGATATTAATCCAACTATAGTAATAATGATTTTAAGTATGAATTGTCTAAATATAAGAAAAAGACAGAGATTATCAAAATGCATTAAAAACAACATCTAACTACACGTATTCTACAATAAATGTCCTTTAAATATAAAGATACATACAGGTTAGAAGTAAAGAGATGAATGAAAAATATAGCTTTCTAATACTAATCAAAAGAAAGCTGAAATAGTCACAATAATTTCAGACAAAGCAGAATCCAGAGGAAAGATAATCACCCGGGATAAAAAGTGGACACACACCATGTTTAAGTGGTACATTCTCCAAGAAGACATAAGAATCCTAAATTTGTAAACATTTAATAATAAATTGCCAAAATAGATGAGGTAAAAAACAATAGAACAGAAAGGAGAAATACACAGCTTTACTTTTATAACTGGAGACCTCAACATTCCTTCATATTTAATTGATACATTAAATTTGCAGTAAATCAGTAAGGATACAGATGACCTGAACAGCACCATCAGTTACCTTGATCTAAAATACATTAATTGGGGCCGGCCGAGTGGCGC
>NW_017731503.1:834554-835571 GCF_001890085.2 Hipposideros armiger
TCTCAAAATTTGTGGGATACAGAAAAAGCTAAACTTAGAGGGAAATTTATAGAATTAATAGCATATGTTTGAAAATAATAAAAATCTAAATTCAATAACCTAAGTACCACCCTAAGAAATGACAGTAGATAAAGCAGCTTAAGTATAAGTAAGTAAAAGACAAGAAACACAAAAAAATTAGAACACAAACTAATGAAATTTAAAAGAGGAAGATATAGAAAATATTTTTTGGAAAAGATCCACACAAGTAATAACCCTCTATCTAGGCCAACTATGAAAAAAAATACACAAATTACTAATATGAGAAATGAAAGATGGGTTATCACCACAGATTCCACAAACATGAAAAATATAATGAGTATTATGAACAACTCTATACCCACAAACTTGATAACATAGATGAAATAGACCTAATTCTCGAAAGGCACAAACTACCAAAACTCACACAAGTAGAGACTGATAACCTGAATAGCCTTATATCCAGTAAAGAAATTGAATCATTAATTAATTACTACCCAAAAAAACTAAAGCACAAGTTTCAGACGATTTCACTGGTTAATTCTTCCAAACATTTAAGGAAGTAATGATAGCAACAATCCACAATATTTTTCAGAAAATAGAACAGAAGGAATCCTTCCCAACTCAGTTTTTTAAGGTCAGTATTTCCTTAATACCAAAACCAGACAAAGACTACAAAAAATAAAATCTGCAGACTAGTATCTCTGATTAATAAAGATGCAAAATTCTCCACAAAATATTAGAAAATTGAATCCAACAATGTCTGAAAATAATTATACTCCACAAGGGAGATTTATTTCAGGAATTCAAAGTTGGTTCATCATTTGAAAATCAGTCATCATCCATATCAAGATGCTGAAGAAGAAAAATAATTTGATCATACCAATTGATGTAGAAAAGGCATTTGCTAGAATTCAACACTCATTCATGATGAAAACTTTCAGTAAATTGGAAATAAAGGGGCAAAAAGCCCAACATTTTCTTTTTCTGCCCACTGCC
>NW_017731503.1:837668-839045 GCF_001890085.2 Hipposideros armiger
CAGTAAGACAAGTTAACATTTGTGACTCTCTCATTGGTGAAAATGCCTCTGCTAAAGACCCCTAGAACAAAGGTACCAAAAGCACAGTAATCACTGGTGTTGATATTGTTATGAACCATCGTTTGTAGGAAGCTAGCTTTGCAAAAGGAGCCTACAAGAAGTACATAAAAGATTACATGAAATCATTCAAAGGGAAACTTGAAGAACAGAGACCAGAAAGAGTAAAACATTTATGACAGGGGCTGTTAGAACAAATCAAGCACATCCTTGCTAATTTCAAAACTACCAGCTCTTTATTGGTGAAACCATGAATCCATACAGCATGGCTGCTCTGTTGGATTGCCGTGAGGATGGTGTGACCCCATATAAGATTTTCTTAGAAATAGAAAAATATTAACACATTTGGCAATTTGGATCTATCACCTGTCATCATAACTGGCTGCTGCTTTTCATTCATACACCAGGATTAGGCCAAATGGGACTGATTTACCTTGAGCTCTTCATTTATTTTGACCTTTATTTATTTGGAGCAGAGGCACTGTTTTTAAGAAAAACATGTGATGTAGTTTGTCTAAGAATAAAACTAATTTAAACTCAAAAAAGTAATAATAATAAAGAGAAAGAAAATAATCCCCCCAAAATTCATGGCTAAATAGCTTAAGACCCACAGGTCTAAGACCAAGAAGAGTGGCTTCCAGGTCAAGAAGGAGGAAATTAAGACTTTGTGCAAGGAAGAAAAAACCAAGAAATAAAGGTCCCCTTCTCTTGTCTGAACATAGTAGCCTCAACAATTACATAGATCATTTAATAAAACAAGCCTATGTGCCTACAAACAAACCAACAACTGAACTAAGTAAATCTGAATAATATATGGACTGTAGTAGATAATAAGGTATTAATAGTGGTTTATTAATTATATCAAATGTATCATACTAATGTACATATTAAGAGATAAGGGCTGTGAGATATGTGGAAACTCTGTACTATCTTCACAAATCAAAAACTGTTCTAAAATTTTAAAAAATATGTTAAAAAACAGTGACTAGCTAAAAAAGCATGGACCTTACAAGAATGTGGAATATAAAATATTTAACATCAATGGCAATAAAAATTGGAAATGTAAATTTATATATACATTTACATATGTATACATAGATATACACATATATCTATGTATACATAAAACTGTATTAAATAGATTTTATACACAGAAACTATATACAGATTTTAAGAAAGGAAAACACTCTATTACAATGCAATTATATGAGGTGCTCAAAGTGGTTACCATTAACATCCAGACACTTCTGATTATGGCAAACTACTTCTTGAGCAATGTTGATCAAATTGTCCACTTGTATACATTTTTGGCACCCCCAG
>NW_017731503.1:841335-842860 GCF_001890085.2 Hipposideros armiger
ACATAACTAAAGATAGATGATAGAACCTATCTCAGGTGTTAGTGGTTTGAGGGGAAGACTTGTAAAAACAGAATCCAGAGAAGCAGCTAATTCAGGGTTTCAATAAATGAGGAAACTGGAACAAACCATTCTGAAAGTGAGAAGTAAAAGAGTCAGCCCTATACATTATGTAAAGCTAGATTCCAATGTGCAGGTAAGAACCTAGAATTTATCTATCTACATATCTCTTGCATCATGAAATTCATCATATTCTAAATAGCTTATTAAGCCAGGATGATGCCCTACTATGGAAGACCCCCCCACACACACACACACATGCACTTTTACTTCTAGGGGTAATCTGAAGTTCAGGGTCACAGCCAAATTTCTTCTTATTCACTTCTGTGGAGGTAGTAGAAATGATGAGAGCAAAACAAAACTTTTCCCTGAAGCAGTAATAATTTTGTAGTTAGGAAATGGAATAAAAGCCTGCTCTAATACTCTTATTTAGGGACCCATTATTTGGGCACACACCATTACTAGGATCATTTTTTTTTTACTTTATAGGAATATATAGTCTACATTATTAAATTATTATCTCCTTTATCAGATTTCTAAAATGAGACGACTCAGATGTTATGGGCATAGCAACCTACATAAAAACATGGGCCATCATTTGTGTTGTTCTTTTCTTCACAATAGAGATATATTAGCAGCTGCATAACACTTAACTCCCAACTGCTAAAATATTATTGAATAATGCATCCCATTTTACAGAAAATGTGATTTAAAGCATCCAGTTGAGCATGTATCTGTGTTTCAGTTATTTTCACAAAACCTACACTAAGCCTACCATGAAAAACATTATATGCTATTCACTACATCAATAATTTGCTTTAACACCAATGGTTCCATACTTATCAATGTTGCACATAGTGGACAGAAGTGTTTCCTTCATACATTCAACTATTTGATGATTTCTAATGTTATTCAATATCAGCTGAAAAATATTGCACAAAACACATAGGAACTTTTACTAATAGCTATGTGAACATTTTCTACACATAATTTGTGTGTGATTAATGAGTGTGTGTCCCTTAGTCTTCTAGCCTCTGGATTCACTCTTTCTTTAGTATTCAAATGTAGCAACTAAGTCACAATACTACTTTCTATATCTCTAAATTTGCTTGAGTGGGCTAGGAAGTGGATGGCAGATGTTTTTCCTGGTTACCTTTCACCCTACTATTCTAATCCTTTGTTCACTATCTTCATTCTCTACCAAAAAACACTTACCAAGTATTTTTACCTATATCAGGTTTACACTAAAGGCTTGGATTAATAAATTAGGATTACAGCACAACAGAAAACAATTTAAAATTTAGCATCAAACATCACTGTCCCAAAATTTTACTGGGAGTTCGATGTCACTAACACTTTCTTGGTGGCCATATCCCTTAGACTGTTAACTTCTCAACTTTCTTTCTTTCTTTCTTTCTTTCTTTCTTTCTTTCTTTCTTTCTTTCTTTCTTTCTTTCTTTCTTTCTTT
>NW_017731503.1:843329-844481 GCF_001890085.2 Hipposideros armiger
AGCAGCAAAGCAGACATTCTGGTTCCTAATAGCACTTTTCCCATCTCGCTACATATAAAGGGATCCTTTATGGCCCAGAAATTCACAGGTATGTGCATGATATCCCCATCTCATTAGACCAAGGATCCAGCAACTGTGGCTCGCGAGTCACATGCGGCTCTTTGGGTACGTTTCATCTCAAAAGTTTGCCAACCCCTGAAAGAGCCAATCCTGTCCCTCACAACAATTTAAAAATTATCCGAGAGCCATGAATATATTTTTACATATTCACCATTATGTGACTAATATCCTTTAAAAATTTTATAAATGAAACTATGATAGTTTTATTTTTATTTTCAGTTTTACTTCAGAGCAACATGTAAGTACCTAAAGAGCTGCATGTGGTTCGCGAGCCACAGTTTGCTGACCCCTGGTGGCTTTTTCATCTCAAAAGTTTGCCTACCCCTGTGTTAGACCATTTATCTAGCTTGCAGTACCTTAGAGGTTTTACCCTCAGTATTTAGTCTCTCTAATTTCTATGAACATCAATATTCCCAGCTTCAGTTGCTCATAAAATGGACTGTATTTTCTCCCTGCTGCCCCAATCATCTACCTCCCATTCACATCATTTCTAACAATTGTTTTCCACCTTTTTCCCCCAGGAACTACTTGGCTAAGCAGTGATTTAAAATATAATGCTGATATGAAGAAAAAGTATATTTGAAAAGATGAAATATGATGTATATAACTTTTAAATGCCTCAAATGTCATGTGTAATGAAAAGCCAATACACATGGAAGTCTCCAAGAAGGAAACAGAGACATTTTAAACAAAGTACAGTTATATCCACTTTATTGAATAATTATGTTCCTGAACCATTATATGTAAATTTAATTTATATAAATTAAATCATATGTGGCAACTCTAAATAAGAAATCATTACTTAACTGGTATTCTGCAATAAATTATTTTATAAAGTGAACTTTTTTGCAAGTATTGCTATGTTTCTAGCTGAATATTATACATTTAGTTATATTTGACTAAGTATTAACTTCTTAGGCAGTTAATAAGGGATGTCTAAAAATAGGCTTCCCTCAGTCTCATAAAAATAAGCTTCCTTTGTGAAGAAGGAATATGCTTAGTCATAATTACTCCTTAGCATGCATTTGATTA
>NW_017731503.1:845046-868238 GCF_001890085.2 Hipposideros armiger
TGGACATGCATAATGTTATTTCCCCAACCAAACACCTAAGGCTTCAGACTTCTTGAATGTAGGATTCTGGAAAATCAGGCAAGTTTCACTGATTCACTATAAAAAATTGATGTTATGTTATTGTTTATAAAATAATTCAACTTCAGTGAAGTGGGGGAAATAGATTAAAGAAGAAAACAGTGTAATTCCACTATCAAATCCACTTCATTAGTATTTAGAAAATTTAATAATGAAGTTTCTAGTTCAAAACTGAAAGTTTTGAGTCATTGTTTTCTTTCAACTTCAACAATTACGTCTGAAACTCTAGTATAGCAAACATTATTTTTACTACTGATGCAGTATGAATTTTAGTCAATTTCGTTATAGACATTCAAACTAAAAGCTGTCAAGAGAGATAAAAGGGTGCAGATCTGGATTCTAAGAGAATTTAATCTAATTTAAAGGCCAACAATAGTGGCAAAACGTCAATGCATCTAAATAAAGCATAAACTTCTATGAATAAACATACTAATATTTTTTTGAAAAGTGCTTGTCGGGCTGATTATGACACTTATTTCCAAGAGTTAACTCTTTTCCGTGATGTAATTTGACCATGGCAATCTCAGGTTAATTTGCTTTTCAAGTGCACAGTGATGGTTGGTTTTTACAACTGGTTGAGTTTCACTTAAACTTCATCCAATGGTACTAGATAGTGCTTTCTCTTAAAATATGCAGTTTGGCAAAGAATCTCTGGCATTCACTGTTGTCTTTGCTTCCTTTCGGATATGCAGTTAAATATCAATAGAAATTTTTAAAGACAAGTATTTTAGGTATTATAAATTACTCTTTATTACACTTTAACTAATATACTCCTAGAGATGCTCAATTATAATAGCTGTTAATATGTCTGAAAGTTAAATCAAGATTCTGCACTGTTAATGAGCAAACTAATTAAAGATGTGAAAGGATGACAAGATGAAAAAGGATTTACATTTGTAGAATCTCCTGTAAAATTATTATAAGTGGCAGGTTCCATTTTTTTGATGCTGAAATCAAGGTTGCATGTCTAAGCCATAGTGACACCATGGCTAGATTTTGCATAGCTGAGAACTAATAGGAAATTAATAGAATGTAATATAGGCCTATTGAATTTGGTATAATGGTGTGACTTTGATGCATAAGAACAGAAGGCATAATTTTAATATTTGTTTACTGTCTTGGACAGCCAACCTCAGTAGCATCTAGCTATGGTCAGAATTAAAAATGTGATGGATAGTATCACAGCACCTTTTTGACAGTTTTTCTGTTCAAATACAAATTTCTGTCACAGCCCCAGAAACTTTGAAGGAGAATTTGGAGATGAAATATTATAGCTGCAAAAAGCCCAGTGTGAAGCTATTATGTTCTGAAAGGAAAAATAATTACAAATTGTACATCTCCTAGGTAGATATCTGTATTAATAATGCATAGTAATAAAGATACTAGAGTATACTAATTAAATGTTTTTGAGCATTAAAATGTTAAAAACCATATGGTTATAAATCTTTCAAGAAAATGTCAATACACATGTGTAGTTTCTGATTTCTGTACTAATTTTAGGCAAATAAATATTTGGGAGAGTTGTGAAAACTCATGATTTATTTCACCTTTCATATAGTCTCTTCAGTACATTTTAAAAACAGAAATTTGAGGTAATTCTAAGATGTTTATAATCTAAATGATTGATACATCCACCACCCCTCTCCCCCATGAAAAATTTTTGTTCATCTACCAAATCATGGTGAACTTTACAAAACATTATCTTTCCAGGAAGGCTGGTTTTCATGATGATATCATAGCATTGTTTTTTCAAATAGTTTAAAAAAAATAAGAAACAGGGATTCCCCTGAAAATAAGCATTAAATAACCTTCAACCTCAAATCCCACATTGCACAAGGACATTGGATATTGTCAGACCACTGGTTAATGGATCACTTTATTCTATTTTTGCTCATTTTTGCAATGAACATATTCATTATAATGTAATAGCTGTCACCTATGTTGGAATTATTATATAGTTAATATTAATAATTCAGCTAATATTGAATGCTTACTGTGGTTAATACAGAAATATAAGTCAAGATATCCTACACTGGCCTAAAATTTTCTCATGGAGATATTGCCCATAAAGATAATAGATACTTTGGGTTTGAAAGAAATTCAGAAAGATAATTTGAAGGCTAAATACTAGGAAATCATTTTGTTAATTTGTTCATACAACAAATACTGAGAATGCACTACATGCTATTCATTGTGCTGGTTTCTAGGAATACTTGAGTATCTATTTATTCAACATTCAGCAGATTTATTGAACATCTACGTGTGCATGGTACCATGCTGAAGTTTTAATTATGAGTATGACACAGACTCTTCCATTAAAAGGCATCGAGAGAATAGGAAAAGTATATAGGCTGTAGCTATAATGTAATATGCAATTTAAGTGTCAAGGAAGATATTCAACAAAATTCTATGGGAGTATAAAAGTGGGAAAGATTACCACAAGAGTCTTCATAAAAGATACGGGCCTAGAAATAGTGCTTAAATGTGGACCGGTGTGACTCATTCAGGGAGAGGTCATTCATTTTAGAGGTACAACATCAATTAAGTGACAGAGACAGGCAAGTTTTTGGCATGCTCATGGTACAATGAGTCCTCGAAGTACTTGAAAAGACTAGAAGTAAAAGAGACAAATAGGGAAATCCTTGTGGAAAACGTAGTTTGGGAGCAATATAAGTGAGCAACCAACACTGATTTGCCTGGAACTGAATGGGTTTCCTGGGGCACATGACTTTCAGTCTTAAAACTGAAACACTCCCGGACAAACCTAAAGTTAGTCACCCTATTAGTGGTTAGAAATTAACAAAGCCTTGTATTTTGGGGACCCAATATAATAATAAATACATTATTTTCTTTGTATATGGCATTTACAAATATTAATTTCCTCATGTTGATTTACTGGTCCTATAAGGAATATAGTATCTCACGAGCTTCTGGGAGGCAAAATGGAATTCTAAATCCTTACTGTAGCTAAATTAACACAAAGTTCCAAAGACTTCCAACTTCAATGGGGCTGTGATTCCCCCAGGCAGTTTTTGTCCCACTGTTACACTTTTTATTTTAGAATCATAATGAAAATATCAGTTAATTCAGCTTCTTGCAGCATCCTGTTTCATCTCCTTTAGTCTCCTCATGGAATTTTTCTGAGTGTAACGCTGATAAATTTTTATATACTAACAGGAGCTGGAGAACCATTTATGCTTTCTGAATATTTTTGTTGTTTGTTTTATCTCTCTGCTGCCTTTGATAATGATACAACTTTCTTTTGAAACTCTTTCCTCACTATTATGTCTTGGTTTTCTTCCTAACTTTCTGGCTAGCTTTCTCAAATTCTCTTTCCCATCCCTTAAATGTTGTGGTTTCTTCATCTTCTTCCTGGAGAATTTCACCTGCTCCCTTATCTACAACTACCACCATTATCTTTACAATTTTACAATATTTAAATCAAACCCAATGTTTTCCTGAGATTTACATCTAAAAATCCCATAGTAATTTTGCTTGTCTAGTCCCCTCAGTAGACTATGAGTCCTTCGAGTCATATACACTATTTTATCCCCTGTGCCTAGGTATCCAAGCACATAGTAGATGTATAAGACACATTTTTGAAGGCATGAGTGAATGGCAGTATTGAGAAAATAATTGCAGTTCACAAAATTGAATCTTGCAGTAGTTTGCAGGATGTGTCAGAGTTGGCTTGAGAAATGAGATTTTCTTACTTTCATGTTTCATTGTCCATATTACTTATTCATTACTTAAACCTACACAGAGAGAGAACCCTATGAATTCACATATTCTTGCAGAAAAACAGAGTACATTCACTTACAATAGAACATACTTGTGATGCTCATTCTTCTTATGGATACCTCAAGGAAACCATGTAATTTGTAAGCTCATATGTAATTTTCACTTCTTTCTGTTTTCCATACCCAAGAAAACCTTATCTTACATGTCTGTGTGTTACTTTATGTTCACATGACAACTATCATAATTACAACTTTACTGTCTAAGAGGTGAACAGATATTTTTTAAAAGTTAAGCTCTATGTTATGAACTCAGGTTAAATGATGACAAATGTAGAAGTACACTGTCAAATTCAGAGAATCACAAAAAGTCTGTGTGAAGTTTTATTTTGGATTATTTTATATTTTCCTTTCTTTGAAGCTTCTTGGTTCTAAGCTGATTTGATTGAAAAATAAGTTTCTGTTGTTCACAACTAAGGAACAATCATGATTTTATTTTGCAATTGACATGTTAAAATAGAGATCATTCAGCCATTCCACAAATATCTGTTACACATTTACTAAATATAATACATGTGCTATGCTCACAGTATAAGGCATTAAGAATTTCTTTACTAATGTACACATAGGCCAGTATCTTGTTTTAAGCTCTAATTCAACCATTCTTATTATTTGCCTCAAAGGCAAAGATGAAAAATCTTAGTATATTGAGCATTGGTTTAGTCAACATTATTATAATTTGACAAGTATTTCAACAATTAGAATGTGCAACACATTGTAACAGACATAGTGGGAAAAGAACAAAGTTGACAAAGCCTATATCGTATTCTTTAAGAAATTAAACCTACATTTCTCAAAGATGGCAGAGTAGGTAAATGCTGTTTTCACCTCCTTCCACCACCACATCAAAATTACAACTAGACATCTTTGGGGATTTGCTCAGTTGGCAGAGTAGATAAATGTTGTGCTTGCCTCCTCCCATGACCACATAAAATCACAACTAAAATATAAAAAAAAAACAAATTAGAGAACCATCTGAAGACTAGCTGAACAGAAGCCCTACAACTAAGGATATAAATAAGAACCCATGTTGAGATTGGTAGAAGGGACAGAAATGTGAAACAGGCTGTACCTACATCCAGATATGGTGATTCAGAATTGGGAAGGATATCTTGGCTGCATTGGTCCCTCATGAAGAGCGAGGGGACCTAGCCCCTCACTGGGCTTCCCAATCTGGAGCACCAGTGCTGGGAAGAAAAGATCCCACATCTGGTTGTGGAAATCAGCAGGGATTCCATCCATCTGGGTGAGACAGAAGTCTGCTGGAAAAACAAAGTGTCCTCTATAAAGGTCTGTGCACAGAAATTCACACCAAGGCACTCAGCCTGGACTCCAGCAGAAGGCTGGCAGCTCTGGAGGTACCAAATACTTACAGGGAAAGTCTGAGTTGTGTGGCTTCAGGGGAAAGGCTGAAGGGACAGACCCCATTGTCCCTGTGTTGAGCCCTGCCATCACACGGCAAAATGTGAATCTTCATTGGCTTAGTGAACTCCCTTCCGTCCACCCCAGTGACTCCCTGATACCCCACCCCACCCACCTTACATACTGCCAGAGTCTCTTTAGGTTGCCAACAGGTAGTGAAGTTGGTTTGCACTGTAGTATTTTTGGAAAACTCTCCAGGGTCCGTGGGACCCAGGCGGGAGGTACCTGGTCTCAGTGTGCTCTGAGCCTTCTGTGGAGAAGCCACAGATCATCACTGGCACCAAATCTCAATTTGCATTAACCTGGGAAACACCACTTGGCCCACTCTGGTAACACTCTGAGACCCTCCCAAACCAACACTTATACCACTCAAGGATCTTTCAGGGGCTGAACCTGACAGACAGCTGGCAAATGACAGCAGGCCAGGGGTGCTCTTGGAATTTTACTGAGCTGCCTCAGCCCAGTATTTCTGGAGGCTGGACTTCGTTTGCAGTGTGGTATCTCCACACACATCCAGGTCCAGCACAGGGAGCAACCAACTGCAGATTGTGTTGTATCTGCTACCAGGTAGCCCCTGGTCAGTCAGAGAGAGCAGCTGATTTGGGCTGCATGGAAGCCAAACCAAGCAGGCACAGAACCAACACTCATGGTGGCCAGGTTCAGAACACAACAGAGCACCACCCGATTACCCACACAACAGCATACACAAAGCATAGTCTTGGCAGGAACCAGAGCCTTATAGGGCAAGTCCCACTCCATGGGGTCAGCCTTTGCAAACCAGATGGTATGCTGTAGTCATGGCCAATCCTCACTGTCAGTCAGCCTGATGGTCAATTCCACTCACTGACATGCCAATAGCAATCAAAGCTAAACTAAAACAGGAAGGCACACACAACACACACACACACACACACACACACACACACACACAACACTCCTGGAGCAGCCTAGCTCAGGTGACCAGAGAGAATGAGCCACTGGGCCTTCTGGGACACCTACTACATAAGGCCAACCTGGCAAGACCGGAAGATGTAGCAGATCTTTGTAATACATAGAAACAAATACAGTGAGGAAACAAACACATATGTCCAAATGAAATAACAAGAGAAAACTCCAGAAAAAGAACTAAACAAAATGGAGGCAACAAATCTACCAGACACAGTGGTTATAAGAAAGTTTAAAGAACTCAGTGAGAGCTACAACAAAGAGAAAGTAATCATAAAAAAATGACATAAAAACCATAAAAAAGGGAACCAGTCAGAAATAAAGAATACAATAACTAAAGTGAAGAATAAAATAGAAAAAATCAACAGCAAATTAGATGAAAAAGAGAATTGAATCAGCAATTTAGAACTAAAGGTAGCAGAACACAAAATCAGCACAGCAAAAAGAAAAATAAATCATTTTTAAAAATTAGGGTACTTTCTTGTTTTCAGTTTTATATCACATACATCAGTGAAATCATATGGTTCTCAACTTTTTCTTTCTGACTCATTTCGCTTAACATTATAATCTCAAGATCCATCCATGTTGTTGCAAATGGCACTATTTCATCTTTCCTTATAGCAGAATAGTATTTCATTATGTATATATACCACAACTTCTTTATCTAATCATCTATCAAAGGACACTTTGATTGCTTCCATATCTTGGCCACCATAAATAAAGATGCAATGAATATTGGAGC
Source organism: Hipposideros armiger (assembly GCF_001890085.2). Taxonomy (NCBI): domain Eukaryota; kingdom Metazoa; phylum Chordata; class Mammalia; order Chiroptera; family Hipposideridae; genus Hipposideros; species Hipposideros armiger. Next base: position 852,031 of record NW_017731503.1, read on the forward strand.
ACATATATCTTTACAAATAAATGTTTTCAGATTTTTGGGGTAGATACCCAAGAAAGGGATTGCTATTGGGTCATATGGCAATTCTAGTCTTAAATTTTTGAAGAACCTACACACTGCCTTTCATAGTGGCTGCAACTATCTGCATTCCCACAAACAGTGTATGAGGGTTCCTTTTTTTCCACAGCCGTTCCAACACTTGTAATTATTTGTCTTGTTGATGATAGGCATTCTAACTTGTGTGAGGTGATATCTCATTGTGGTTTTTCTTTGCATTTATCTGATGATTAGTGATGCAGAAAATCTTTTCATGTGTCTACTGGCCATTTGTATGTCCTCTTTGGAAAAATGTCTATTCAGGTCCTCTGCCCCATTTTTTAATTAGATTTTTTTAAAAAAAATTTATTATTGTTGGGTTGTATGAGTTTTTTTATATATCTTGGATATAATTTAGAAAAATGAGGGTAGTTTAAAGACACTTTGTAACAGCATCAACCATACCAACACTCACATGATATGGGAACCAGAATAAGAAGACAGAAGAAATTTTGAAGAAATAATGATGGAAAACTTTTTTATACTGGTGAAGAAAATAGACATACAAGTTCAAGAAGAGCAGAGAGGTCCAAACAAGAAGCACCTAAACAGGACCACACTGAGACACATCATAATTAAAAAGCCACAGACAGAATCATCAAACCACCAAGAGAAAAACAGTAAGTTATCTACAACAGAGCTACCATAAGATTGTCAGCTGATTTCTTAACATAAACTTTAAAGAAAGAAAGAACTGACACAATATATTCAAAGTGATGAAAAGCAGTGACCTACAACCAAGACTACTCTAACCAACAAAGCTATCAATTAAAAGTGAAGGAAAGATAAAGAGCTTCCCATACAAAAAAAAAGCTAAATGAATTCATTAGGACTGAATCAGTATTACTAGAAAAGTTAAAGAGGCTTAACAAGAAGAAGTGGGGAAAATAACATAAATATGAATAATAAAATGACAATAACTACTTACTTATCAAAAATCTCTTTCTATGTAAATGGATTTAAAACTCCAATCAAAGGACATAAGGTAGCTGAATGGATAAGAAAAGAAGACCCATACAAAATACCCACTTCAGTTCAAAACACACACACAAATTGAAAGAAGATATCTCATACAAACGGGGAAAAAGAGCTGGAGTAGCAATACTTTTATTAGGCAAAATAGACTTTAAAACAAAGGCTATCATAAGAAACAAATAAGAGCATTCATAATGACAAAGAGATCAATTTAACAAGAGCATGTAAACCTTGTAGACATTTACGAACCTAACAAAGGAGCACCTAAACACATGAAGCAAATAGTAGCTCACATGAAGGTAGAGATTGACAGTAATACAGTCATAATAAGGTTATTTAACACTCCATTAATACAAATGGACAGGTCATACGGATAGAAAATCAACAAAAAAACAGCAGAATCAAATGATACAGTAGACAAGATGAATTTAATTAACATGTTTAGAGTATTTCATCCCCAATGTAGCAGAATATACCAGGGGTGACAAAACAATGTATACAAGTGGATACTTTGGTGAACTTTGTTCACACAGTAGTTCAACGGGATCAGAAATGTCTGGATGCTGATGGTAACCACTTTGAGCACCCCTTGTAATTGCAGAAGTCAAATGTGACTTGTATTCATCTTTTGCTATTGGTATATATTGAGTATTACAATTTTAATAGGTATTTTTCTTTTCTGATACTGTGTATACTTTTTTTGGCACACTCTGTATATTATTTTTAAGTGCATATAGAACATTTTCCAAGACAGATGATATTATAGGCCAAAAAATAAGTCTAAATAAATTTAAGAAGATTGAATTGATATCAGGCATCTTCTCTGGCTACAATTGTATGAAACCAAAACTCAATGACTAGAAAAAAAAATGAAACATGCATATATATACACATTGAGGAAAAATAACATGCTATTAAACAATGAGTGGGTCAACAATGAGATTACAAAATCAAAAGATACATTGAGCCAAATGAAAATGAAAACACAATGAACCAATACCTATAGGACACAGTGAAAGCAGTCCTAAAAAAGAAATTTATAGCAATACAGGCTTACCTCAAAAAAGAAGAAAAGTCTCAAATAAAGAATCTAACCCTATACCTAAAGGAACTAGAAAAATAATAGCAAACATAACCAGAAGTGAATACAAAAATGAAATAATAAACCCAGTGTGGAAATAAATGAAATCGAGTCTAAAAAAATACAGAAGAAATACAAATGATTGTAAAAAAAATACTATAATTTATGCCAACAAATTGGATAATCTGGAATAAATAAATAAATTCCTAGAAACATACAATTTTTCAAGACTAAATCAAAAGGCAACAGAACATCTGAACAGACCAATTACTACCAATAAAATCAAATGGGTAATCAAAACAATCCCAAGAAACAAAATCCCTGGACCAGATGACTTAACCAGCCAATTTTTCCAAACATCCAAAGGAGTATTAAAACCTTTCCTTCTCAAAATATTCCATAAAATTAAAGAGGATGTAAGACTGACAACCTCATTTTACATGGTCATAACGACCTGATTCCAAAGTCAAACAAAGACATTAAAAATAAAGAAAACTACAGGCTGATATCCTTGATGAACACACATGTAAAAATCCTCAATGAAATATTAGCTAACTGAATTCAGCAACACATAACAATGATCATATACCACAATCAAGTGGGACTTATTCCTGGAATGCAAATTTTTTTCAATAGCCACAAATCAATTAATGTGATACACCATGTAAACTAAATGAAGGATAAAAATCTTATGTTCATATCAATAGAAAAAGCATTTAACAAAATCCAGCATTTATTTATGATAAAAACTCTCAGCAAAATGAGAATAGAGAGATCATTCCTCAACATAATAAAGGCCATATGTGAAAAACCATGAGCTACCATCATATTCAATGGGGAAAATCTTAAAGCATTTTCTTTAAGATGTGGAACAAGACATGTATGTCCACTTTTACCACTTTTATTAAGCATGCTGTTGGAAGTACAAGCCACAACAATCAGACAAGGAAGAGAAATAAAAAACTTCCAAACTAGAAGGTAGAAGTAAAAGTGATAATTTTCAGATGACATGATACTATATAGAAAGAACTCTAAAAATTCTGACAAAAAGAGATTATATCATATAAATGAATGCCTGAGGTGAGCCTCTTGAAATCTCCCCTGGAATTTACAACAAATTGAACAGCTATGTTTCCACAAAAGACTCCCTGCAGAGCAGCCAGGCAAGACTAAGAGATGGGCAACTGAAATAATCTAAAGGTGGGCAAATTGGGAAACTGGAAGAGGAGGGGAGGGGGAAGTGCAAAGACGCAGGCTGCAGGACAGACTCAGACAGAGCTCGGAGTTCCAAGCCCCTGCATTCCAGAGCTACTGCAATCATGGGAAAGGGAAAAATTCTGACTGCTAGTGCTCCCCATATGGCCCACAGTCCCACCTGAAAATTCAGCGTATAATACAGTTGAATCCCACCCTCACCGCAGAGACTTCAGAGCAAATACTGAAAATGGCGGTTTAAGCCCTCATGGCCAAGCAGATGATGGGAGGCTTATGCATGGCACCTAGCTGACCCCTCCTTACTCTCCCAGAGATTGCCCCATCCTTCACTGCCCAGTGCTAGAAGCAGAAAAGTAGACAATGTCAGATAAATAGAACAGAATATTTGCAGTTCTGAAAACTGTAGCCCTCACCCACGGATTCCTGACCCAACCACTTCCGGTGAAGGGGAAAGAGCCTTTGCTGCAAGATTGGATGAGCTGGTGATTGCCGCCGTTGCTCAGAGCCACCTCTCACAATCCACAATGCCTCTGCTCCCAACTATCTGGGAGGATACCTTCAGGGATTAACAGAGCCACTGAAATGCACAGGCCCTGAAACTGGTGCAGAAAGAGCTTTGAAACTTCAGAAGCGCTCCACATTCCTACACAGAGGCAGTTCCCTGAGACCCAGGGAACATAGTCTGAGAAGAACCCCACCTTCCAGAGAATCCCCCCATTGTGTGAGAAGCCAGAACAATGCAAAGAAAATATAACACCACAGTGTGAGAGAGAATAAAAGGCTGCAGACAGAGAAAAATAAAGCATTCTACCAACACATACTGGAAGGCAAAAGAAGGACCTCTTCTTATCAATATGTTGCAGGACCCACTCCTGTAAGTGCCTAGGAATAGAAATAATTGATTAATTGCTATGAATAACCAAGGTAACAAGGCAGCTTAGAAAGAAAATGAAAAGGCTCCAGAAAATGAGCTTAGAAACATAGAAATATGTCACTTAAATGACAGAGAATTCAAGACTGCAGTTCTGAAAAAACTAAATGAGATACAAAAAAAAACACAGACATACAGGTTAATGAACTCAGAAACACAATCAAAGAACAAAATGAGTATTTTACCAAAGAGATTGAATTTTTTAAAAAAGAAAACAATTTCTGGAGAATAAGAACTCAATACAAAAAATGAAGAATGAAATTGCCAGCTTAGATAACAGAGCTGACCAGATGGAGGAAAGAATCAGTGACATCGAATATAGAAATCTGGAAATGACACAAATGAAAGAAGAGAGAGGCTTGAGAGTTTAAAGAAATGAAAGAACTCTACAAGAACTTTCTGTTTCCATCAGAAAGAGCAACATAAAAATAAGGGGCATACCAGGAGAAGAAAGGGAGAAGGAAACAGACAGTATATTTAAACAAATAGTCGATGAGAACTCCCAAACTTGTGGAAAGAAATGGATTCCCAAATCCAAGAAGCAAACAGAAAACATAATTACCTAAATTCCAACAGGCCTTTTCCAAGGCACATTTTATTGAAGCTGTAAAAAATTAATGGCAAAGAAAGAATCCTCAAGGCAGCCAGGGAAAAGAAGAGAGTAACCTACAAAGGAAAGCCCATTCGATTATCATCAGAGTTTTCAGGAGAAAATCTACAAGCCCAAAGGGAGTGGGATCAAATATTCAAACTACTGAAAGAGTGAAATCATGAGTGAAGAATAATACATCCAGCAAAGATATCCTTTAGATATGAAAGAGGAATAAAGACCTTTCCAGACATACAGAAACTGGGGGAATTTTCTAACACAAGACCTGCACTACAAGAAATACTGAAGCAGGCTATTTGTTTTTTTTGTTTTGTTTTGTTTTTTTTAAAGATTTTTATTGGGGAATTTGGGGATGGGAACAGTGCTGGGGGATTGGGGAAGGGGAACAGACAAGTTGCTGTCGTTTTGTTCTTCAGTCTAGTTGTGGAGGACGTTGCTTCACTGGCCCAAGTTGGCACCATCATTGCGCTCTTCCCTGGAAAAGCACATCAGTCACTGCGGCGGCTGGCCACTCACGCTGGCTGCTGGCTACACATGGTAGCCCATGGCAACCCACTGCCACAGGGGCTGCAGCCTACGCCGTCGCCAGCGTTCACTGGCCCTCATATGTGGGATCCGAACCGGGGCCCTCTGGCATCCCAAGCGAGTTCTTAACCATTGCGCCACTCAGCCGGCCCTCTGAAGCAGGCTATTTGAATTGAAACAAAAAAAACCCCAGAAGAATACAAAACCATGAGTAGTATTACAAACAGACAGACAGAAATAGGAAATGGCTACCCCTACACCAAATAAGACACTATAAACTTAAACACAACATACAGAGTACAGAAGAAAAAAATTAAAAAAAGACAAGTTGCTACTGTAGCACAGAAATCAACCGACAGCACAAATAGGGATAATTTGTGACAACAAATTAATAAAAGGGGAGAGAATGAAGGTCTGAACCAGCACAAAGGAAAGGAGAAAGGGAACATGCTGAGGAAAATGTAATACTCTAATTATCAAACTTCATTTTACATAAACTTAGTGGTAGCCCCACACAAAAAAAATTAGAACTGAAATATATAACATAAAATCAGAAGAAAAAGAGGGAAAAATCATAGAGTACCATCATGCTGAAATAACAGACAGCAACAAAAAGGCAAAGAAACAATGGAGACACTGCCCTACCAGAAAACCAAAGACAGAATAATGGAATCCTCATATATCAATAATGACTCAAAGTGTAATTAAACTGAACTCACCAATAAAAAGCACAGAGTACCAGTTTGGATAAAAAAAAATTAAGCTCAAGCATATGCTGCCTCCAATAGACACATCTCAGCTACAAGGACAGATATAACTCAAAGTGAAAGAGTGGAAATTGGCACAACAAGTTAATGGTATTCAGAGAAAACCATGTGTAGTCATACTGACATCAGATGAAACATTCTTCAGGAAAAAAAAGTAACAAGAGACAAAGATGGACATTTCATAGTGATAAAGGGGACTATACAGCAAGAAGACATAACAGTGATCAATATTCATGCCCTCATTCATGGAAAACAGAAATATACACAGCAACTACTAACAGAACTAAAGGGGAAAATTGATCAAAGCAAAATTATAGTAGGGGACCTAAATACATCATTGACAGCTATGGATAGATCATCCAAACAGAAAATAAATAAAGAAATATCAGCCTTAATTGACACATTAGATGAAATGGACATAGTTGACATAGAGCTCTTCATCCTAGAACACCAGGCTATATAATCTTTTCTAGTGTACATTGAACATTCTCAAAGATAGACCAAGGATAGGCAAACTGCGGCTCGCAAGCCATATGCAGCTCTTTGGGTACATTCTGTCTCAAAATTTGACAATCCCTGGAAGAGCCATTCCTGTCCTTCACAACAATTTAAAAATTATTCGACAGCCATAAATATATTTTTACACAATCACCATTATTTTAATAATATCCTTTAAAAATTTATAAATGAAACTATGATAGTTTTATTTTCATTTTCAATTTTACTTCAGAGCCACACGTATGTACCCAAAAAGCCTTATGTGGCTCGCAAGCCACAGGTTGCTTACCCTTGGTGACTCCTCCACCTCAAAAGTTTGCTGACCCTTGGGACAGACCATATATTGGGACATAAAACAAGCCTCAGCAAACTTAGGAAGATTGAAGTCATACCAAGCATATTCTCTGATCAAGAGGCTTTAAAATTGGATATCAACTGCAAAAAGAAAGCAGGAAAAAACACAAATATGTGGAGATTAAACAACATACTTTGAAAAAACGACTGGGTCAAAGAAAAAATAAGAGGAGAAATCAAAAGGTACATAGAAACAAATGATATTGAAAATACATCCTACCAAAATTTTGGGGATGCAGCAAAAAGCAGTTTTAAAAGGAAATTTTATATCATTACAGGCCTATCTCAAGAAACAAGAAAAGTACCAGATAAATGACCTCATGCTACATCTTAAAGAACTTCAAAGAAGAATAAATTGAAACCCAAAGTCAGCAGAAGGAAGGAAATAATAAAAATCAGAGCAGAACTAAATAAAATAGAGAACAAAAAGTCAATAGAAAAAATTAATGCAACAAAGAGCTGGTTTTTTAAAAGATCAATAAAATTGATAAACCCTTGGCTACACTCAGTAAGGTAAAATGAGAAAAGACACAATTAAAAACAATCAGAAATGAAAGAGTGGATGTTACCACGGATGCCACAGAAATACAAAGGATATCCACGAATACTATGAAGGACTTTATTTCACCAAATTAAATAACCTAGAAGAAATGGATGTGTTCTTAGAAACATATAGCCTTCCTAGGCTGAATCACGAAGAAATGGAAAATCTGAATAGACCATGCAACAGTAAGAAAATTGAATCAGTGTTTCAAAATCTTCCCAAAAGCAAAAGTCCTGGGCCATATGTCTTCACTAGTGAATTCTACCCAAGCATTCAAAGAGGACTTAACACTTGTCCTACTCAAACTTTTTGAAAAAATTGAACAAGAGACAATACTCCCTAACTGATTTTATGAGGCCAACATTACCATAGTACCAAAATCTTGTAGGAATAACACTAAAAAAGAAAATTACAGACTCTTTGACCAATACAGGTACAAAAATCCTAAGCAAGCTTTTTGAGCTTCTTCTTTTTACTCAGCCTAATCCAAACTCTTTAGAGTGTACTTTCTCTTATAATAATGGACCCTTGAGCCATAGCTTTCTGCTCGGTCTTGCTTCTATTTTTTTGAAGTGTAATTTACCTAAAACAATATACAGATTTAGTGCAATCCGCATCAAAATCCCAATGGCATTTTTAAAGAACTAGAGCAAAAAATCATCAGATGTGTATGGAACCAAAAAAGATCCCAAATAGTCAAAGCAATCCTAAGAAAAGAGAACAATGCTGGAGCTATCACACTTCCTGACTTCAGCTTGCACTACAGGGCAACAATAATCAAAACAGTATGATTTTGTCAGAAATACAGACACACAGACCAATGGAATAGAGTTGAGAATCCAGAAATAAACCCACATAAAAAGGGGCAGATAATTTTTGACAAAGATGCCAAAAACATACAAAGAAGAAAAGACAGCCTCTTCAATAAATGGTGCTGAGAGAGTTGGAATACCATGTGCAAAAGAATGAAACTAGACTGCTATCTATCACCATGTACCAAAATTATCTCAAAATGGATCAAAGACCTAAACATAAGACCTGGAACAATAAACTACATAGAATAAAACATAGGTATTAACTTATGGACCTTGGATTCACAGAGCATTTAATGAATTTGACCTCAAAGGCAAGGAAAAAAATATCTAAAATAAATGAATAAGACTATATCAAACTAAAACATTTCTGCACAACAAAATAAACCATTGACAATATAAAGAGGCAATAAACTGAATGGGAGAAGATTTTTGCTAACGCCTCTAATAAGGAGCTAATATCCAACATATATAAGGAACTCATATAACTCAACCACAAAAAAAGGCAACACAATGAAAAAAATGGGCATTTTTTTAGACATTTCTCCAAAGAGGGCATACAGATGCACAATAGACATGAAAAAATGCTCAACATCACTAATCATCAGAGAAATGCAAAGGAAAACTACAGTAATACATAACCTCACACTGTTAGAATAGCTATCATCAACAAGACAAATAATAGCAAGTATTTAAGAAGCTGTGGAGAAAAAGGAACCCTTATACACTGCTGGTGGAAATACAGATTGGTGCAACCACTATAAAAGGCAGTGTTGAGATTCCTCAAAAAATTAAAAATAGGATTACCATATGAACCAGCAATCCCTCTCTTGGGTATCTACCAAAAAAAATCTGAAAACATTTATCCTTAAAGATATATGTGCTCTGATGCTCATTGTAGTTTTATTTACAGTGGCTAAGATATGGAAGCAACAAAAGTGTCCTTCGATAGATGATTGGATAAAGAAGCTGTGGTATATATACACAATGGAATACTATTCTGCCATGGGAAAAGATGAAATTGTGCCATTTGCAACAACATGGATAGATCTTGAGATTATAATACTAAGTGAAATAAATCAGACAGAAAAAATAAAGAACCATATGATTTCACTGATATAGTGGTCTATAAAACTGAAAATAACAAAAGAACAAGGAAAACAAATGAAGAAACAAAACTCATAGACACAGACAATAGTTTAGTGGTTATCAGAAGGTCAGGGGGAGGGCAGTGGTAGATAAGGGTAAAGAGGATCAAATATATTGTGATAGAAAGAGAACTGATTCTGAGTGGTGAATACACAATGTGATATATAGATGATGTATTATGGAATTGTACACATGTAATCTATGTAACTTTACTAACAATTGTCAACCCAATAAACTTTAATTTTAAAAACTGAAGACAAGCAATTTACCAGATACAGAATTAAAACCACTGTCTATAAGGATGCTCAACGATCTCAGTGAAAACTTCAACAAAGAGATAGGAAACATAAAAATAGAGCTAGAAAACAAGAAAAGGAAACAGTGAGAGATGAAGAGTATAATTACTGAAATGAAGAATGGAGTAGAAGGAGTCAACAGTAGTTTAGATGGAGCAGAGTGTCAAATCAGTGGTTTGAAAGATAAAGTAGAGATGACTGGGAACGCTGAGAAAATGGCGGCAGTGGGGAGGTCGCCCTGAGTTCTTCCTTGCAAGCCACGGCAATTTCGGCAGCTGGAGCACAGGAAACAAAACTCTACGAAACACGCTGAGCAGCGAAGGGACTCCCACGCCGTCTACTTAGAGGTGGGCAGACCGGGCGGGTTCGGGAAGAGGGAGGCGAGGAGCGTGGAGACACAGGCGGCGCCAAGGCTGCTGAGTCTGGGGATCTCAGCAGATCTGAGACTTCCCTCACCTCTCCTCCAGCCCGCATGCTAAGGCAGAATCCTCAGGACGCGTGCGAGGCAGAACGGAGGAGGAAGGCACATGAAAGGAGGCACAGACTGTTCACACCCACGGTGGCTGAGACTGGGGATCTCAGTAGTTTGGAGAGATCCCACCGCTGGCTCCCTACTCCTCCAGCGCGTGCGCTGGGGCAGAATCTTTAGAGCAGCCATGAAACAGAACGGGGCATAGTCTGTCTGCTCCCGAGGCTGAGGGGTTGAGGGAATCCAGGACAAGGCAGACTGTTTTGCAGCATCTGGATGCGCTCAGCCTCTGCTGCTGACCTTCCTGCCCGGTGTTCGTCAGGATCCACAGGGCGCGCAGTTGCTGGGGCAGGAATCCCAAACTGGGGAGGAGAAGAGGGAAGCGAGAAGCGTGGAGATGCAGCCCACATCCCACAGTGGTGGAGTCAAGAGCAGCTTAGCCAGGGGATGCCTGGCGTTGGAAGGGGCTTTTTTTCTTTATCCTATTTTTTTCTCTTTCTTTTGTCCCCTTTTCTCTCAGATAGGAAAAATAAACTGCATAGATAATTGCACAATCCCACCCTGCCTAGAATCCTTGTCCCCCTCCCTGCCAGAATTGGAAACTGACTTCTGAAGAGAGAAATAAGTCAAAACAAAGGTGCTTCAACTCCCTGGAGGTTGAGTAATTTACATGAGAAAAGGCTGCAGGTGGAAGCAGAACAGCTTAGGCTGCTGAGGCACAGGAAGGCCTTCCAGCAGCTATGAAAACTCCATCCCCCACCCTCCAACAGTCCCAGTGGAAAGAGCACCCGAAGACGCACATCCAGTTCTCTGGCTGCGCAGAAATCAGAGTGCCTCTGGACAGGCAGGAGCACAAATAACACTGACTTTGTAAAAAAACCTACCAATCACACTTCATAACTTCACTCATCGAAAATAGACCTATATTAAAGAGGCTGGCTTTGCCCCCACAAGACACACAGGAGTGTGTGCATTGTAGAGGAAAACCTGGGGAGAGCTTGGCGGACTTCAGCCAAGATTGAAACTGGTTATCTCTTGTTTTTTCTCCCTTTTTGGTTTTTTTTCTTTGATTTTATTTATTGTTTTTAGTTGGGGCTTCTCTTTTGATAGGTTATATTCTTATTGTTAATTGGGTTCTCTTGGATGTTCTGGGGTCTTGTTTTTGTTTCCCATTGATTGCTTGCAATGGTTGTTTTTGGATTTTTTGATTTCATTAGTAAGTTTAGTTTTTTATATGGGCATATATAAAGGTGCATATATGTGGATATATATGTACATATATACGGGAGTGTAGATATATATATATATTATTTTTTTCTTTCTCTCTTTATTCTTCTCTCTTTCTTTCCTTTTCTTCTAACCTCTCTCTCTCTCCCTTCTTTCCTGCTTCCTTGTCACAGCTTGATTTGCCTCCTCCTTTACATTTTTTCTGCAAGTCTTGTTTTCTTTCTTTCTTTGTCTTTTCTCATTGCCGTTGTTTTGTTTCTGCTCATTTGTTATTTCTATACATGTGGAGGGTAGGGCGATGGTTGTTTTGTACATCAGAGAGTATCTGATTACCTTTGGTGGCTGTCGTCGATGTGCTCAGTGATCGGTTTTGCCCTAAAACATGCTCTGCAGCAGGGTTCAGCCAAAGAAGCACAAGAATCATCACACGCAGAGACCAACTTTAGATAAAAACAGAGCATTACAGGGTCTGACCAACAAGATTCACACTCAAAAGGAAATTGCTACAGGCACAAGAGCCTTTTGGGGCCAAGACTCATCAGAGGGATCAACCCTCACACAACAGTTTATAAACTTTGGACACAACTAATCCTCATGGCTAGTCAGCATGGAAGTCAATCCCACCTACTGACAAGCCGAAAGCAATAAAAACTAGACCACAACAGGAGAAGGCACATAACACAAAGAACACCTCTGGTATAAACACACGGGAGAAAAGGGAGTCTGACAATTCAAATATGAGGACATATACCACATAAGTCTACCCAAAAAGACTGAGAGACCTAGGGGATCTACCTATTTCATTGAAGCAAACACAAAAAGTAAACCAGAATGGGGAAGCAAAGAAACATATCCCAAATAAAAGAACAGAAGAAACCTCCTGAATCTGTGGAATTAGAGGAAATAGAGGTAAACAACCTATCGGAGGCAAAGTTAAGAACATTGATTATTAGAATGCTCAAGGAAACTAATGAGAATGAAAAGAAGGATAGAGAAATCATGAAAAACAACCAGGAAGAAATAAAGAATTCAATTACTGAGTTAAATAACAAACTCGAAGAATTACTAGTACATAGGATGAAGTAGAGGATCGAATCAATGACTTAGAAGACAAGATAGCAGAGATCATCCAAGCAGAACAGCAAAAAGAAAAAAGAATTAAAAAACATGGAAAATAGTTTAAGAGAGCTAGGGGACAACATCAAATGCAACAATATGCACATCATAGGAATACCAGAAGGAGAAGAGAGGGAGCAAGGGATCGAGAACATATATAAAGTAATAATGTCTGAAAACTACCCTAAACTGGCAAAGGAAATTGACATACATGCACAGGAAATGCAGAGAGTTCCAAATAAGATGATCCCAGACAGGCCCACATCAAGACACATCACAGTGAAAATGAAAGACAAAGACATGATCTTAAAAGCAGCAAGGGACAGGCAGCAAGTTACATTATAAGGGTACCCCCATAAGATTACCAGCCGACTTTTCTACAGAAACCCCGAAGGCCAGAAGGGAGTGGCAGGAGGTCTTCAAAGTGATGAAAAACAGAGGTCTACAACCTAGATTGCTTTATCCAGCAAGGTTATCATTTAAAATTAAAGGAGAGATAAAGAGCTTCCCAGAAAAGAGTAAGCTAAAGGAATTCATTACCACCAAGCCAGCATTGCAGGAAATGTTAAAAGGGCTACTTTAAGCAGAGGACAGAGAAAAACAACCTAACTAATAAAGACCAGGAACACAAATAATAAAATGGCAATAACTGCACACCTGTCAGTAATCACATTAAATGTAAATGGACTAAATGCTCCAATCAAAAGACATAGGGTGGCAGAGTGGATAAGAAAGCAAGACCCTTGCATATGTTGTAAACAAGAGACTCATTTTAGATCAAAAGACACATACAGGTTGAAAGTAAAGGGATGGAGTAAAATATTTCATGCAAATGGGCCCGAGAAAAAAGCTGGAGTAGCGATACTTATATCAGATAAAATGGACTTCAAAGTGAAGAATATAAAAAAGGACAAAGAAGGGCACTTCATAATAATAAAGGGATCGATCCAACAAGAGGATATAACTCTAGTAAACATCTATGCACCTAACATAGGAGCCCCTAAATATATAAAACATATTTTGACAGACATAAAGACAGAGATCAACAGTAACACTATTATAGTAGGGGACTTCAACACCCTGCTGTCACCAATGGACAGATCCTCCAGACAGAAAATCAACATGGAAACAGTGGCCTTAAATGACACTTTAGACTAGCTGGACTTAATCGATATTTTCAGAGCATTTCACCCCAAAGCTATGGAATATACATTCTTCTCAAGTGCACATGGATCATTTTCTAAGATAGACCACATGTTAGGCCACAAAACAAGTCTCAATAAATTTAAAAAGATTGAAATCATATCAAGCGTTTTCTCTGACCACAATGCTATGAAACAAGAAATCAATTACAAGAAGAAATCCAGAAAGCTCAGGAATGCATGGAGGCTAAATAACATGCTACTAAATAGTGAGTGGGTCAAAGATGAGATCAAGGATGAAATCAAAAGATACCTTGAGACAAACGAAAATGAAAACACCACAACTCAAAATCTATGGGACACAGTGAAAGCAGTCAAAGAGGAAAATTCATAGCATTGCAGGCCTATCTAAAGAAAGAAGAGCACTCTTATATCAACAGACTATATTTACACCTACAGGAACTGGAGAAAGAACAGCAAAACAAGCCCATAGGGAGAACAAGGAAGGAAATAATAAAGACCAGAGCAGAAATAAATGAAATAGAGACCAGGAAAACAATACAAAAGATCAATGAAACCAAGAGATGTTTTTTTGAAAAGATAAACAAAATTGAAAAGCCCCTAGCTGGACTCATCAAAAGAAAAAGAAAGAGGACTCAAATTAGTAAAATCAGAAATGAAAGAGGGGAAGTGACAACAGATCCCACAGAAATACAAAAAATCTTAAGAAATTACTATGAGCAATTATATGCCAACAAATTTGACAATCTGGAAGAAATGGATAATTTCCTAGATGCGTACAACCTTCCAAAGCTAACTCAAGAAGAAACAAAACATCTGAATAAACTGATTACCACCAAGGAAATTGAATCAGTAATCAACAAGCTCCCAACAAGTAAAAGTCCGGGGCCAGATGGCTTCACAAGTGAATTTTACCAAACATTTAAAAAAGAATTATTACCTATCCTTAAACTATTCCAAAAAATCCAGAAGGAGGGAAGGCTCCCAAACTCTTTCTATGAAGCCACGATCACCCTGATTCTAAAAACAGACAAAGACAGTACAAAAAAGGAAAACTACAGGCTGATATCTCTGATGAACATAGATGCAAAAATCCTCAACAAAATCTTAGCAAACAGAATTCAGCAAAATATTAATAAGATCACACATCATGATCAGGTGGGTTTCATCCCTAATATGCAAGGGTGGTTCAACATCTGCAAATCAATTAATGTGATACACAACATCACCAAAAATAAAAATAAAAATCATATGGTCATATCAATAGATGCAGAAAAAGCATTTGACAAAATGCAGTGGCCGTTTATGATAAAAACTCTTAGCAAAGTGGGAATACGAGGACCATATCTCAACATAATAAAGGCCATTTATGATAAACCCACAGCTAACATCATACTCAATGGGGAAAAGCTGAAACCATTCCCTTTAAGATCTGGAACAAGACAAGGCTGTCCACTTTCTCCACTTTTATTCAACATAGTCCAAGAAGTTCTAGCGACAGCAATCAGACAGGAAAAAGAAATAAAAGGCATCCACATTGGCAAGAAAGAAGTGAAATTGTCATTATACCCAGATGACATGATACTATATATGGAGGACCCCAAAGACTCCATCAAAAAGCTATTGGATCTAAAAGACAAATTCAGTAAGGTAGCAGATTACAAAATCAATACTCAGAAATCAGTTGCATTTGTATATACCAATAATGAACTATCGGAAGGAGAAATTTAGAAAACAATTATGTTTACAATCGCTTCAAGAACTATAAAATAATTAGTAATAAATTTAACCAAAAAGTAAAAGACCTGTACTGTGAAAACTATAAGACACTGAAGAAAGAAATAAAAGAAGATACAAACAAATGGGAAAATATTCCATGCTCCTGGATAGGAAGAATTAATACAGTTAAAATGTCCATATTGTCTAAAGCAATATATAGATTCAATGCAATTCCTACCAAACTACCTAGGACATTTTTCTCAGAGATAGAAAATATAATCCAAAAATTTATATGGAACCAAAAAAGACCACGAATAGCCATGGCAATCTTGAAAAATAAGAACAATGTCGGGGGGATCACGCTTCCAGACATCAGAACATACTACAAGGCCACAGTAATGAAAACAATATGGTATTGGCATAAAAATAGGCATATAGATCAATGGCACAGAATAGAAGGCCCAGAAGTAAATCCAGGCAAATACGGGCAGTTATATAGTCTGTGACAAGGGAAGCAAGAAGTTACACTGGGGTAAGGATAGCTTATTTAATAAATCGTGCTGGGAAAATTGGACTGACACATGCAAAAAAAAATGAAACTGGACCACCTCCTTATGCCACTTACAAGAACAAACTCAAAATGGATTAAAGACTTAAATATAAG
>NW_017731503.1:869243-895068 GCF_001890085.2 Hipposideros armiger
ATAGTCGGTGTAGAGGCCTGACCACTGCACTGTATTTCTGAAGCTGATGTTGAATAATATTGTATGTCAACTATAATTATATATGCATATAGTCACAGGACATGGAGTAGAGAGTGGGAATGGAATAAATGGAATTGTAATAGATAACCATGATATCGGGGGTGGGAGGGCAGTACATGGGGGTAGGGGGGTTGTTACTTTTTGAGGGTGAAAAGGATAATTATTGCATTGTTCTGTACACCTGAAACTAACAATAAAAATTTTTAGAAAAAGAAAGAAAGATAAAGTAGAAGAATACACCCAATCAGAACAGCAAAAAAGAAGAATCCAAAAAAATGAGGATAGTTTAAAGGGACTGTGGGACAACATCCAGTATAGAAACATTTGCATCATAGGGGTAATACAAGAAAAGGAAGAAAGCAAGGAATTGAAAACCTATATGCAGAGATAATGATGAAAAGCTTATGTAACCTGGTGAATTAAATAGACATACCAGCTCCTGAAACTCAGACAATCCCAAATAAGATGAACCCAAAGAGGCCCACACCAAGACATATCATAATTAAAATGAAAAATGTTAAAGCAAAGAGAGAATCTTGAAATCAGCAAGAGGAAAGCAGTTCATTACCTACAAGGGAGCTCCCATAAAACGGTCAGCTGATTTCTCAACAGAAACTTTGGAGGCAAAAAGGAATTGGTACAAAATATTCAAATTGATGAAAAGCAAGGACTGCGACCAAGATTAGTTTACGCAGCAAAGCAATCATTTAAAATTGAAGGACAGATAAAGAGCTTCTCAGACAACAAAAAGCTAAAGGAGTTCATCACCACCAAACCAATATTACAGGAAATGTTAGAGGCTTCTTTAAGAAGAAAAAAAGAAAACAAAGATAAAAGATATAAAATGTCAATAAGTACATACCTATCAATAATTACTTTAAACTTAAATGGACCACAATGGACTACATGCTCCAATCATAATACATAGGGTAGGTGAATGGATAAAAAAACAATATTCTCACATTTGCCACCTACAAGAGACTCACTTTAGATCGAAAGACACACAGACTAAAAAGTAAAGGAACAGAAAAAGCCATTTCATGAAAATGAAAATAAAACAAAAAAAGCAAAAAACCCAAAAAAACCAGAAAACACTGGGGTACAAATTATTGTAACAAACAAAATAAAACAAAGCTATAACAAGAGACAAAGAAGGACTCAGTAATTCCATTTCTGTTTTTTTTATCTAAAGAAACCATAAACTAAACAGAAAAGATGTGTGTATTCACATGTTCACAGCTACATTATTTGCAATAGCCAAGATATGGAATCAACTTAAATGTCCATCAATAGATGAATGGATAAAAAGGATTTGTACATATATACAATGGAATAATATTCAGCCATTAAAAAAGAATGAAATGATGTCATCTATATTAACATGGATGAACCTAGAAGGTATTATATTAAGTGAAATAAGTCAGAGAAAAACAAATATCATATGACTTCACTTATATGTGGAATCTAAAGAACAAAATAAATGAACAAACAAAACAGAAACAACTAATATATGTAGAGAACATTTTGATAGTTGCCAGCTAGGAGTGGGTTTGGAAGGCAGGTGAAAAAGGTGAAGGGATTAAGAAGTACAATTTGTTAGTTACAAAGTAGTCATGGGGATGTAAAGTATAACATAAGGAATATAGTCAACAATGTTGTAATAACTATGCATGGTGTCAGGTGGGTACTAGATTTATCAGAGTGATCACTTTAAGTTATATAAATGTCTAATCACTATGTTGTACACCTGAAAATAATATAATGCTGTATGTCAACTGTAATTGAAAGATAAGGAATTATTTCATGAGTTTAAAACCAAGTACATTTTATATTTGTTGATTCCTTACTGTGTTTCACATACTTAACCTAATATTTACATTCTTTGCCAAAACCCACATGAATTTGCTTCTATTTTGATCTGTACTTTATAAATGGAGAAATTCAGGCAAAGAGGTTTCTCATGTAAAGTCACATAGTTAGTAAATCGAGGAGCTAGGATTTTCATTCAGGTGTTTCTGATTCCAGAGACAGTGTTCTTAATGAATAGTACTATACTGTATTTCCTAGTATGAGAAAAATAAATGCATGCCCAAATAATATAGTTCAGGGCCAGCAATTAAACAATGAAATATGTCAACAAAGTACAGTGGAAACACAGCAAAGGCATCTGGTAAGACTTCATTTGGGAAGTCTTTATTTAAATGAAGTCAATAATAATAGTACTAACTACCACTCTTGAGTAAGTTCAGGTTGCCGTACTCTTGTGAGGTTCCTTATACATATCACATATATCTTCACAATAATGCTATCAAGTTATTTTACATTTGAGGGAACAAGGGCTCACAGTGATCAAAAACTTGCCCATGATCATACACCTAGAGGTAACTGACCTAGCATTATAAACAACAGGCCCTCTCCTCTTCTCCAACTCCTTCATTCTCACTTCTTTCCACTGCTATTCATAAATATAGTTTTGACTTATTTAAGCACTGGTCATGGGAAAATTCATAACTTTAAGGCTAGATTTGGGAATGAGTAGTTACTTTTAGCTGGAATACAATGGTACATGATGCAGGAGGGTAGAAAAGTGGTGAGAGATACAGCTAAAACCTCACATAGCTTAGATTGTGGAAGCCTTGAAACACCCAAAGTATAACTTTGCTAGGCAAGATACATTACAGCAGAGAATTAGATAAGCTGGTATAAGGATAGACTGGTAGGGAAATCAATGAATATTCTTCTGTAATAATTCAGGCAAGGGATAAAGAGTGCCAGAGTTAGATTATTAAAATTGGAATTGCAATGAAGAGAGCAATGTTAGAGATTGTGTTAAGAGAGCATTGACAGGATTTTTCCTCAATATCATTTTCTTTAAACTATTTTTTCTAAGATTATATACTTCCAGTAAGTAAATTTTCTGATGAAAACAGGTTTCAGTGGAATACATCTTCTTCATTAAATATTCATGCTTTGAGTTCATTTTTTTTGAGTTTTGGAATATTTAAGGCTACAGATTCATGCACTGCTTCCCTTAAAATGTACTGTCACCTTAATAATATGTATTTACAATTAAATGTACCTATAAAATATTAGCTAAATATTAAAAATAACATTATAATGATTATATGGATTGATTCAGCACAAATTCATTGTTTCTTACTTTCATCACAAAGAAGTACTAGTATCTACCACGGTTCAAAATACTTTACCTGCCTCTACATATACTCAAATATCTCCTTTGTTTTTTTTTCTCAGATTCCTCAGGAAAGTTATACATTCATGTTGTCTTTTTTCTCCAGTTCTGCAAACAGATTTTTCATCTACATCAGTACACTAAAGCTAGTTTTTTTCAAAGTCAGCAACAAACTTTGGTAAATTCTTACTCTTTTTTTAAAGATTTTAAATAAAATATAGCTAACATACAATATTATATTAGCTTCAAGTGTACATTACTGTTATTCAACAGTACCCACTGTGCACTATACAGAGTTATTACCATATTGTTTATTATACTCCTTATGCTAAAGAAGTGATCACCATGGTAAGTCCAGCAACCATCTGACACTGAACCATGCTATCAGAATATTATTGACTATACTTCCTATGCTGTATATTACATCCCAAAGATTTATTTATTTTATATTTGGAATTTTGAACCTCTTATTCTTCTTTATATTCTCCCCTTTATAATTTTTCAACTAGAGTTGACATTCAATTTTATTTTATATTAATTTCAAGTGTACAGCATATTGACTAGACATTTATATAATTTAGAAAGTGATCTCCCTGACTAGTACCCACCTGGCACTATATAGTTATTACCGTGTTCTTGATTATATGCCCTATAATTTACACCCCCATGACTATTTTGTAACTACCAATGTGTATTTAATACCTTCACCTTTTTAATACCCTCAACCCCCCTATCATCTATCACTCAAATAGATGTAGTACTCATCTGACACCATACATAGTTATTACAATATTATTGATTATATTCCTTATGCTATAACCTACATACCCATGAGTATTGGGTAACAACAAATTTGTACTTCTTAATCCCTTCCCCTTTTCACCCACTCCCAAACAACCCTTTCATCCAGCAATCATAAAAACCTTCTCGGGCCGGCCGAGTGGCGCAATGGTTAAGAACTGGCTTGGGATGCCAGAGGACCCCGGTTCGGATCCCACATATGAGGGCCAGTGACACTGCCCTCCACAGCTAAGATGCTGAACAACAGCTCAATCTGGAGCTGGGCTGCCATGAGTCGCTGGCGACGGCGTAGTCTGCAGCCCCTGTGGCAGTGGGTTGCCATGGGCTACCGTATGTAGCCAGCAGCCAGCGTGAGCGGCCAGCAGCCACAGTGAGCGGCCGTCCAGAAGTCGGTGACTGATCTGCCTCGTCCGGGAAGAGTGCAATGATGGTGCCAACTTGGGCCAGTGAAGCAACGTCCTCCACAACTAGACTGAAGAACAAAACGACAGCAACTTGTCTGTTCCCCTTCCCCCAATTCCCCAGCACTGTTCCCATCCCCCCAATTCCCCAATAAAAATCTTAAAAAAAAACAACAAACCTTCGCTGTATCTATGAATTTTTTCTGTTTCATTTATTTATTTTTTTAGAGTCCACTTATTAGTGAAATCATATGATATTTGTCTTTCACTGTCTGACTTACTACACTCAGCACAATATCCTCTAAGTCCATCTATGTTTTCACAGATGACAAAATTTCATTCTATTTTTATGAGTGATTAATATTCCATTATATGTATGTACCACCTCTTCTTTATTCATTCATCCATTTAGGGACACTCAGGTTGCCTTCATATCTTGGCTTATATAAATAATGCTGCAATGAACATATAGATGAGTACATCCCCTCAACATAGCATTTTGGGTTTGTTCAGATTAATACTCAGAAGTGGGATTACTAGATTATCCTTTGTTTCTTATTATACTCTTCGTTTTAAAGTGTATTTTGTCTGGTATAAGTATTGCTACCACAGTTTTTAGTTAGTTAGTTCGTTTGTTTGTTTCTTCATTTGACCCACTGAAGGTCAAGTTCAGCTGCAGTCAGTGCTCAACCCAGGAGCCAACTGGCAGGAGCCACAAATAAATCCACAGATGGCCACTGCCCATTCTGTGCTTGGAAGTGGCTTGAGAGGACAAGCCATGAATCAAGGCTGGCTGCTGCTAGTGCCATGCTTAGGGCTGCCAGAGGTATAGGACATGCTCAAGCCAAATGCTGCTTGTCTGAGTTTCACAAACCTTTGAGAGACCCTAGGAAAGTCTGCAGTATGAGCCAAGGCAGGCGGTTTGTATGAAAAAAAATACCGAAAGCAGCATTAGACTCAGATATGGCTGCCGCCTGTGTCTGCATGTTGGGAAGAGGGAGGGTGCAATAAAGAATTAAAGGCCTCTGCCAGCTCCTCAGTCCAGGAGAAATATGGCCCTCCAGCCTCCACCCTGCAGCTAGACAACTTAGTTTCTGACTTTATGTCCCTATCACCTCTCCAGCTGCTGCCCGTTTTGGAGTGCTGAGCCAGTGATTCCATCAGTGAGTAATTCTGGTATGGACCCTTTATGAGGAGTGCCTGGTACTCCAGCCACCCTCCATCTCACTCAGTCATAATCTCTTTGGGTCACAGTCTCCACTGGTTTTTGTGGCCAGAAATCAAGGGGACTTCTTTCCCTAGCTGTGGAACCCTGGGCTGGAGAGGGCTGGAACCACTCGCTCCTCTGAGGAAGAAACATCTGCAGCTGAGATGTCCCTCCAAATTTATAATGGTCACATGCAGGTGTGGGACCAGCCTGTTCCACATCAATGCTCCTTCTACCAGTCTTGAAGTGGCTTCTTCTGCATGTCCTTAGTTGTAGGGCTTTGGCTCAGCAAGTTTATAGGCAATTCTCAATGATGGCTGTTTTAAGGTTTAGTTGTAATTTTTATGTGATCATGAGAAAAGGTAAGCACAGTGTTTACCTACTGTGCCATCTTGACTAGAAGTAAACCTTTGTCTTATTTTACTAGATACGAGGTCTGACAATTAAGTTCATGAACTTGCCACCATGCACTCATTGGCAGCACTGTACAGACAACTAGGTAAGTTTTCATAACCTTGGTATATCAGTGTCTCACAGCTGTGTTTGTGTCGATGTGGGGCAGAGTCTTCCAGAGTGACATTCATTATTGTTGTTGCGTGTTTTTGTGTGCCATTGCGGGAATGTCTGAGCTTGAATTAGAGCAAAGAACAAACATTAAGCTTCTTGTTAAACTTGGCAAGAGTGGAAATGAAATCAGGGACATCTTAGCCCTAGTTGGTGAGGATAATGCCATGAAGGCAACAGCAGTGTACAAATGGATTAAACACTTTTCTGAGGGGAGAGAATGTGTCACTGATGAAGAGAGGTCAGGACAGACACCAATGATCATAACTAATAAAAGCATTGCAAAAATTCATCGAATTGTGTGTCAAAATCATTAGCTGACTGTGAGAAGCATAGCAGACCAAGTAAACATTGATAGGAAAACAGTTAGGAAAATCTTAATTGAAAATCTTGGCATGAGATAGGTATGTGCAAAAATTGTCCCAAAGGAGCTCACTGATGAACAAAAGCAAAGGAGAGTCAAAGTTTGCCAAGACATTTTGGAGAGGCAAGATCATGTTTTGGGACATGTTATCTCTGGTAATGAAACATGGGTGTACCAATACGACCCTGAAAAAAGGATCAAAATGCATAATGGAAGACAGCAAATTGTCCATTGTAGCCTTATAGCTGCTGAACCAACTGTTCCTGTGTGCTGATCCCATGAAGTTATAAGGCAGAGTCTCAGAATGCTGAGACCCAAAGGAATGATCTTGGTAAAGCTTCCTTATCTGATGATCTCGGAATGCTGATTCCATCCCTGGTGTCGTACATGTGTGTGAAAGCACAGTACATGCTGGAGCACAATGGAGCCTCGGGAAAAACAGTTACTAGGCACATAGGCTCAGCGGACTGGAATGCAATAAGCAAATTTATTTCCTGATAGTGGATAATAAAAGCTATGTGAAGGCCAGATTCGGGGTTCAGTTCGAGAGATGGAAGTCCCCTGGCCTGCTTACACCAAATACTTGGCTCTTGTCTTTCTTAACCCTTCGCCACCCCTCTCACACTCCACCATCCTTGCCGCGCGGGATGCGACATCTGGCGCCCAATGTGGGGCATGAGAGGGAAGGTCGACTACGAGTCAGAACTGAAAGAAGTTTCATGGCACGGGGCCTAGGAGTGCGTGGGGACAACTACAAGCTAGGGGAGATCACGGGAATTTTCACCAGAGTAATGGAGAATACTTCTAGCCAAGACTGGCCTTACATTTACTTGTTCAAGCAGCTTCTTAAGGCTGGGGGAGCTCGAGTTTCAGGTCAGAAATTGGAGGAACTTTTAAAGGTAATTGAAACTCATTGCTCTTGGTTCCCAAATTTGGGAACACTAGATTTGAAGACATGGGAGAAAGTAGGCAAGCAACTCCATGGTTTATATCACAAAGGAGTTCCTCTCCCAGTAACAATTTGGACTACTTGGCAATTGATTCGGTCAGTACTAGAACCTATACAGACTGATACAGAAGATGAGGGGGAAGAGGACGTTCCAAAATTGGGAAACAAGGCGAGAGAGCCGAAAAAAGAAAGGAAGGATCTTCAGAAGCCCCCACAGTCATTCTTAAATCACTGTATCCACCCTTGGGAGGCTGTTTGCAGGACTGCTGTTCACTTCCACTACTTTGCCTCACCTACAGTCACCACCGCCGTCATTTATGGCACAGGAATGGGGTCCCCCTCAGGCTCTGGCAAAATGTGCCAATCCTTTTCTCTCTGCTGCACATTCTCCTCCTCCTCCTCTAGGAGGTGCTCATGTTCTGCTTTCGGCCATTGAGAGGGACATTCAACAAGCCTGACTAGAGGGAGATTTAGACGCCTTAGCATTCCCTGTCACTATTCATGAATGAGTTGCTCCAGGTGTTGACCCTCAGAATCCTAATGGAGTTTATGGGTCTCAGTATGATATTAAAAGAATTAAAACTTGCTATAACTCAGTATGGCCCTACTTCACCATACACTATGGGCATAGTCCATAGTTTGGCTAATGGAAATCATTTGATTCCTGTCGATTGGTGTGCAATGACTCAGACATGCCTTTTGCCTGCTCAATTTTTGCAGTTCAAAACTTGGTGGACAGATGGAGCAGAAACCCAAAGTAGATATAACCAGGCTCATAACATTGCTATTTCTCAGGATCAGCTCCTAGGGACTGGTAACTGAGAAGGCACTCCGAATCAGCTAGCCACGGATGATCAGGCTATAGCTCAATTAAGAAGGATTTGCTTAATTGCATGGGAAAAAATAGAGGCAGATGGTAAGGCTCCAAAGTCTTTTCAAAAAATTGTGCAGGGTCATACGGAACCATATATGGAATTTTTGGCCTATTTGCAAGATACAATAAAAAAACAAGTATCTAATTTACAAGCAGCTGAAGTGATTCAACAAATCCTTGCCTTTGACAATGCTAGTGATGACTGTAAAAAGGCTATTGAGCCCATGAAAGGAAATACTGATTTGTCAGGATATATTTGTTTATGTCAAGGAGTTGGAACAGAGCAATACAAAGCTACTATGCTAGCCCAGGCTATGGCAGGAATAAAATTCAGACAAAGTAAGTTCTCCAGCACTTGTTATAAGTGTGGAAATTTTGGTCATACTAGAAAAGAATACTCAAAGAAAAATAGGAACAGCTCCTGCCTACCTAATACCTCAGACCCTATGGGACCTAGACAACCTGGGCTGTGTCCCAAATGCCAAAAAGGAAATCATTGGGCTTTGAAATGCCGGTCAGCTTATTATAAAAAAGGCACTCCACTTCAGGGAAATGGGAGAAGGGGTCGGCCCCAGGACCAGACAACAGCCGGGGCATACGTGACCCAGGCTGTGCCTCCCTCCGACTTTCTGTCCAACAATTAAGTCCAACTACTGAGGGAAGTACTGCAGTAGACATCTGCTCAGCCCAAGACATTGTATTACGCCCTGGAGAGTCTCCCCTTGATGTAGTCACATAAATTTTTGGACCGATCCCCCAAAATACTGTTGGACTTCTCCTTGGTCATTCTAGCCTAACATCCAAGGAATTCACTGTTCATACGGGAGTCATTGACTCTGATTATAAAGGAGAAATTCAAATCACCATGTCCTCTTCAGTTCCTTGGTCAGCAAAAAAGGGAGAGTGGGTAGTGCAATTACTCCTACTCCCATATTCTCTTCCCAGGAAGAAGGAGACACACACAAAAAGGAACAGGGGGATTCGGAAGTACTGGACAGGCAGGCATTTTTCTAGCACAAAAGATATCACAAATTCATCCTGTTTGCCAAGTTGAGATACAAGGTAAAAAATGTAAGGATCTTTTGGATACACGAGCTGAAGTTTCTATAATTAGTTATCAAGCATGGCCAAAAAATTGGAAGGTACAGGAACCTGATATTAACATAGTGGGGGTCGACTGAGCTTCAGGCTTACACCAAAGTGTCTGCATTCTTCCTTGCCTTGGACTTGAAGGTCAAAAGGGATTTTTACAACCCTACAGTGCTGACATTCCAGTTAGTCTATGGGGAAGAGATTTACTTACACAATGAGAGGCAGAGATTCAGATCCCCCCAGGGCAATATAGTCCTCAAAGTCAAAAGATGATGAGCCAGGTAGGATATCAGCCCAGGAGAGGCTTAGGAAAATTTAACCAGGGGTTTACTCAACTTATTCAGCCCTCGCCCCAGCAAGGATGAGAGGGACTGGGTTTTAGGTCAGAAATTCAGAAGCCTTTTTGTAGGGGCCACTGTTACAGAGCTACGGACTCCCGTACCTCTTAAATAGACTTAACAACAAGCCTCTTTAGATAAAACAGTGATACATCTATAAGGAAAAGTTAGAGGCATTAACAGAATTATTACAAACCCAATTAGACCCAAACCATATAGAATCCTCTACTAGTCCCTGGAACTCTCCAGTATTTGTAATTAAGAAAAAAATCAGGAAAATGGTGAATGCTCATGCATCTCAGAGCTGTTAATGCCATTATTGAGCCCATGGGTGCTCTGCAGCCTAGGCGTCTACAACTGTCCATGATTCCAAAGAATTGGCCTTTAATAATAATTGATTTACAGGATTGCTTATACACAATCGCTTTACACTCCTAAGATTGCCTTTGATTTGCATTTTTCATTCCTTCTGTTAACAACAAGGAATGTATGAAAATATATCAGTGGAAAGTTTTCTCCCAAGGAATGCTTAATAACCCTACTATATGTCAGCTTTTTATAATCCGAGCTCTTCAACCGGTTAGAGCAAGTTTTCCAGATTGTTATGTTATTCATTATATGGATGATATTCTGTGTGCTGCTTCCTCTATGGAACATTTAACAGGTTGTTTTGAATTACTTAAAAAATAGCTTGACTCGGCAGGACTTTGTATTGCTCCAAATAAGATTCAAACCACTACACTGGTACAATACTTAGGAGCAATCATGGACCAACAATCTATCAGACCTCAAAAGGTTCAGATTAAGAGAGATCAAATTTCTACATTAAATGACTTACCAAAATTATTGGGAGACTTTAATTGGCTATGCCCTACCTTAGGTATTCTTACCTATGCTCTCAGTCATTTGTTTGGCCTTCTGTGAGGACCCCCTCAGCTGGATAGCCCTTGCACGTTAACATCCCAGGCCAGTCAATAATTGGAATTAGTAGAGCAAAAAATACAAGAGGCTCAAATTCAGCACATAAACCTTTCTCAACATTTATAGATGTTAATCTTCCCTACCCCACATTTTCCTACCACAGTAATTGTTCAACATGATAACCTGGTAGAGTGGCTTTCTTGCCTAACAATTTTGTAAAGTCACTCCCGAGCTATGTGGAATTAATCTCAGAACTTATATCACAAGCTCGCACCAGAGTTCTCCACCTTAATGGACAGGAACCTGATCAAATAGTAATCCCTTTTATTTTTTTTTATTATTATTTATTTTTTCTTAAGCTGAGCCATCCTGCCACCTGTTGGTAGCTCAGCGGCTGCTCAGCTCGGGCTGACTCGAACCGCTGTTGCTCAGAGCTCAAACTCTTGAGCGAGCTCTTAACCAACTGAGCCACTCAGCCGGCCCCCAGTAATCCCTTTTAAAAGACAACAAGTAACTCATTTAAACATTCATTCTGAGCCTTGACAAATTGCTATCAGTAATTTTTATGAGATTATCACTAATCCAAAAAACAAGTTATTTCAGTTTCTTTTAAAAACTAATTGGATTTTACCTGAAAAATTCTGGCACGAGCCTATTCCTCGGGGTCTTAGAGTTTTTACTGACAGATCTAATGGAAAGGCAGCAATAGTCAGTGAAAAAGCCCATCAGCTCATGCAAACTAATTGCATGTCTGCACAAAGAGCTGAACTAGTGGCTGTCCTGACCACCTTACAATGTTTTTCTGGTCCTTTAAATATCGTTCCTGATTCTGCTTACGTTGTACATACTGTGCAAAACATTGAGACTGTCTCTACTGTATAATTCAAATCCGTCTCTTCAGATTTTATTTAGTCAACTCTAACAGGTTGTGAGAAACCGTCAGCACCCCTTCTTTATCACGCATACTCACGCCCACACTACCTTACCGGGTCCAATGACGCTCAGTAAAGCTCTTGCAGATTCTTTAGTAGGGAGTGTTCAGGTTACCGAGGCAACGCATTTTCATGAGGTGACTCGTATTAATGCTGGCGGACTTCCCTCCAGCTTCACTCTCACTAACAAACAGGCTCGGCAAATAGTTCAAACCTGCCCAACCTGTCAAATACTTAATGCTCCACAGGAATGTCCTGAGGGAGTTCATCCTTGGGGTTTAATCCCCAATGCTATGTGGCAAATGGATGTCATTCACATCTCCTCCATTAGCCGCTTATCATTTGTGCATATTTCAATCGATACTGCCTCTGGCTTTTTGGTCGCCACCGTCCAGACTGGTGGAACTACTGCTCATTCGTGTCTCCATTTGCTGGTCTTTTTTCCCATCATGGGACTCCCTCAAGCTCTCAAAACTGACAATGGCCCTGCGTACACCAGTGTCAGGTTTTCCCAATTTTGTGAGATATGGAAGATTACTCACACCACAGGTATTCCGTATAATCCACAGGGTCAAGCCATTGCTGAATGTGCTGATTCTACTTTAAAGGAACAGTTACAAAAACAAAAAGGGGAGACACATGAGAACCCCCGCAGATACAATTAGCAAGAGCTATGTTTACTTTGAATGTTTTGAATTCCTCTGGCTTGAGCACGGAGCCACACATCAGGCGAACAGCAGCTGAGAGACATTTTAATAGTCTCCATAGCCCGAAACCATTGGAAAATGTTCCTTTCTGGTGGACAGATATCCAGACTAATCAACGGCATTTAGAAACTTTATTGACTTGGGGACAAGGCTTTGCTTGTGTTTCTCCAGGTCCAGAGGAGTGGCCCTTGTGGGTGCCTGGCTGGTGTATCAAACTGTACCATGAGCAATGGCTCGTGGAAGAAGAGATTCACGGGGACCATGGAACCCATGTTCAAGATGTCTGGCCTGTCACTGACAACCACACTAAAAACTACCCGAATCAGCCCAGCTCCTGGAGGATGCACTCCCAAGATGGAGCGTACCCAACTTCCCACTTAGGGACAGCTGAAAAAGCTGTCTCACATGGCAGAAAAGAATCTGATTGAGAAAGATATACCCAGAACCAGTCCCGATATGCTGGTGTCCATGATGGTAGCTCTTGTTGTTGTAAGTTGTCTTTCACCAGGCATTGCAGCAGATAATTTTACCTATTGAGCATATCTACCTAACCCTCCTTTACTGACCCCATTAGCTTGGGGTTTAATAATAATAATAATCCTCCCATAATATATATTAATGATAGTGCTTGGTTTTCTGGACTGGAGGATCAGAGAGGTCCAGAATTTCCAGAGGAAGAGGGTCAGAATTTTGTTCTCTCGGACCATACTTTCCTAGGCTATTTACACACCCTTATTTGTATTGGCCTCACCATCAACCCCCGTGTCTCTCACTTTCCTTTAAAGCCTGAGCAGTTCCCAGGGGAGAAGAGAATGATACCTTTAAGGACATGCTTATGATTTCTGGCAAAGGATTTAAAATATAGGAGATTAGCACTCAAAACTTTCCTCCTCCCATTCCCCCAAGTACCCATCAAAATAGATTGATGGACAGTCCCATATCCACTGAGAAAAGTGTCGAGAGAGCATGGGTTGGGTGTTGTTTAATGATTCCTATGGAATTGTAATCGACTGGGGCCCCTATGGGGCTGCAGTCCGTAATTGCACCCAATTTAACTGCTCGCCAACTTCTTAGATGGTGGGTACACAATCAAAATTCCTCCTGATTTCTAAATACCCTATAATCTGGATGGATGGAGCTCTTGCTCCCCCCACCAAATAAAAATAATAAGTCCTTTTCGAGGCCCAGTTCAGAAGACCTTAGGGAATGTGGCACTTAGTCTAGGCCCAAACAAAGGTTGGAGAAGAAACTATACTCATACAGATAAACATAATTATAACTTTACTTTAAAAAAAACTCAGAGATTTTATTTACAGGCATGCATCAAAACTCCTTTTTATAACCATTCATGCACTCCGTGGTCTGAGGGTCGAGCTAATCTCTTGGGATATAATCCCAACCTAACTGTGGATATTCAACAGCTGCAACAAGAAGTGGATTCAATATCCCATGCTAATCTGCAGCTCCTTCCTGGAGAAGAAATGCTCTCCGTGGCAGCAGAAGAGCTATCTGCTTTGAACCTCCTCACTTGGGTAAAGACCCTTGGAAGTGGATTTGCGGGTGCTTTTATACTCTTTTAAATTTTACTTTTCTTGCTTTGCTTAGTCCTTCGCTGTGGACAGCAAACTCTCAAATGAATCATAAATCAAGAAACTGTCAAGTCTGTGTGCCTCCTGTTACAAAAACAAAATGGGGGAGATGTAGCCTTATAGCTGCCGAACCAACTGTTCCTGTGTGCTGATCCTGTGAAGTTATAGGGCAGTGTCTCAGACTGCTGGGACCTGAGGGGATGATCTCTGTAAAGTTTCCTTACGTGATGGTCTCGGAATGCTGATTTCATCCCTGGAACCCCATATGTGTGTGTGAAGGCACAGTACGTGCTGGAACCCAATGCAGCCTAGGGGAA
Source organism: Hipposideros armiger (assembly GCF_001890085.2). Classification (NCBI taxonomy): domain Eukaryota; kingdom Metazoa; phylum Chordata; class Mammalia; order Chiroptera; family Hipposideridae; genus Hipposideros; species Hipposideros armiger. Next base: position 883,553 of record NW_017731503.1, read on the forward strand.
AACAGTTACTAGGCACATAGGCTCATCAGACTGGAATGCGATAAGCTAATTTACTTCCTGATAGTGGATAATAAAAGCTATGTGAACACCATTTTCAGGGTTCAGTCTGACAGACTGAAGTCCCCTGGCCTGCTTACACCAAATACTTGGCTCTTGTTTTTCTTAACCCTTTACCTCCTCTCTCACACTCCACCACCCTTGCTGTGTGGGACGCAACAATCCATGACCAAAAAAGTTCTGTCAATCCAAATCAAGAGTCAAAGTGATGTTGCTAACCTTTTATTGATATCAGAGGGGTTATTCATTATGAATTTGTACCAAATGGACAAACAGTTAAACAAGTTTACAATTTGGACGTGCTGAAAAGGCTGTGTGAAAAAGTTAGATGAAAATTACCTGAACTTTTCACCAACAATTCATTGCTATTGCATCACAACAATGCACCAGCTCACACAGCACTCTCTGTGAGGGAGTTTTTAGCCAGTAAACAAATAACTGTATTGGAACACCCTCCCTACTCACCTGGTCTGTCCCCTAATGACTTATTTTGTTTTTAAATATTTTTATTGGGGATTTGGGGGATGGGAACAGTTTTGGAGAATTGGAGGAAGGGGAACAGACAAGTTGCTGTCATTTTGTTCTTCAGTCTAGTTGTGGATGACGTTGCTTCGCTGGCCCAAGTTGGCACCATCACTGTGCTCTTCCCAGGTGAGGTAGATCAGTCGCCATCTTCTGGACGGCCGCTCATTGCGGCTGCTGGCCGCTCATGCTGGCTGCTGGCTACACATGGTAGCCCATGGCAACCCACTGCAGCAGGGTTTGCAGCCTATGCCGTCACCGGTGACTCACTGCAGCCCAACTCCAGGTTGAGCTGTTGTTCAGCATGTTAGCTGTAGGGGGCAGTGTCACTGGCCCGCATATGTCAGATCCGAACTGGGGCCCTCTGGCATCCCAAGCCAGCTCTTAACCAATGCGCCACTCGGCTGGCACCCAATGTCTTCTTTCTTCTCCTATAGATAAAAGAAATATTGAAAGAAGATATTTTGATGACATTTAGGACATCAAGAGTAGTATGACAACAGCTCTGATAACCATTCCAGAAAAAGAGTTCCAAAATTGCTTTGAAGGGTGGACTAGGAACTGGCATCAGTGCATACGTTTCCAACTGGAGTACTTCAAAGGTGACCATAATAATATTCAGCAATTAGGTATGTCGCACTTTTCTAGGGTGAGTATGTTAACTTAATTGTCAGACTTTCATATATTAGTAATATTTGACACAGTTGATTCCTGATCCACTTTCTTCATTTCGGTTACAGGACACAACATTCTTGTTTTTGTCTTATCTTACTGGCTGCTTCTTATCTGTATCTGTTGCTTGATTCTCTTCCTCTTCTGAACCTCTAATTATTGGAGCAATCCAGGTGTCATTCATCCTTCTTTTGTCCTTTTGCCTTCTCTATTTAGACTCAATTCTTTGAATATCTTATGTAGTTCTATGTTTTTAAATGTCCTCTATATTTTGAAAATGTATAAAGTAGTTGTGAACAGTCCATTCAACTGCTGGCTTTTTTATCCAGTTACCACTTTGATATCTAATAGATATTTCAATACTTACATGACAAAAACAAAATAAAACCCTGAACTAATGATTTCACTTCTTCATTCTGAAACTTGTTAGTCCTATATTATTCCACCCAGAGGTAAATGCAGTCAGACATCACAGAAATGGCAGCATGAGGAGTGCCTCTTAAAAGTTCCCCTGGAACTTACAACAAATTAAACAGCTGTAATTCCACAAAGGACTCTCTGTGTGGCTCACAGGCAAACCTGAAAGACACGCAATTGGAATCACCTAAAGGTGGGAAAATTGGGCAAGCGGGTTGGAGGAAATGAGAAAGTGCAGAGACACGGGTCGTAGGACTCACACCAAAGCTCGGAGCTCCCTGCAAACTGAAAATACTGAAGTCACAGGAAAGGGAATAATTCTGGGCTACTAGCACTCCTCCGTGGCCCACAGACCTGCCTGAGGGATGAGCATATATATAACACAACTGAATCCAAAGCTCATGGCAGAAACCTCAGTGCAAAGCCTGAGGAAATAAGGGTGAGAAAGGTAGTTTAAGTCCTCACTGCCAATCAGAGGATGGAAGACACAGGCACAGAAACTGGCTAACCTCTCCCTACACGCCCAGAGCTCAGGCTGCCCACACCCTCCCAATGCTAACAGCGGAATGGTAGCAGGGTCAGATGAAAAAAAAAACCCAATATTTACAGCTCTGAGAACAGCTGCCCCACAGCAACACATTCAAAGCACAATTCATTTTGGTGAAAGGGAAAGAACTGTAGGGGAAAGACAACTAGGTGATAGTAGATGCCATTGCTCAGAGCCATCTTTCATAACCCACCCCACCCCCACCCCAACCTATCTGAGTGGATTCCTGCATGGATAACCAGAGTCTCTGAAACACACAGGCTCTTAATTGGGTTGCAGGAAGAGCTTTGGGACTTCAGAAGATATATACATCCTCTCGTGGAGGCAGTGCCCTGACACCCAGGAGATCTGCTCACAAAGGAGAAGTCTACCTTACAGGGACCACCCCCCATCATGTGAGAAGCCAGAACAGTGCAAGAGAAAATATAATGCTACAGCATGGGAAAGAATAAAAGACTCTAGTGGGAGAAAATAAAACATTCCACCAACACCTACTGGAAAACAAAAGAAAGACCTCTTCCTATCAACTTGTTGCAGAACCCTTTTCTGTAGATGCCTAGGAAGAGAAATAGTAATTCATTAATTGCCATGAATAATAAATGTAACAAGGAAGCTCAGAAAGAAAATGAAAAAGCTCCAGAAATTGAACTTAAATGCATGGAAATATGTGACTTGAATGACAGAGAATTCATGATTGCAGTTCTGAAAAAACTCCATGAGAAGCAAAAAAACAGACAAACAGTTTAATAAACTCAGAAACACAATCAAATAATAAAAAGAACATTTTACCAAAGATATTGAAATATTAAAAAAGAACAAAATAGAATTTCTGAAGATTAAGAACTCAAAAAAAGAATTGAAGAATGAAATAACCAGCTTAGGTAATAGAGCAGATTAGAAGGTGGAAAGAATCAGTGACATTGAAGACAGAAATCTGGAAATGACACTGATGGAAGAAGAGAAAGGCTTGAGAGTTAAAAAAAAATGAAGGTACCCTACAAGAACTTTATGACTCCATCAGAAAGAGAGACATAAGAATAATGGGCATAGCAGAAGGAAAAGAAAGGGAGAAGGGAACAGAGAGTGTATTAAAAAATAGTTGATGAGAACTCCCCAAACTTGTGGAAGAAAATGGATCCCCGAATCCAAGAAACAAATGGAACACCTAATTACCTCAATCCCAACAGGCCTTCTCCAAGGCCCATTATATGGAAGCTGTCAAAAATCAATGACAAAAAAAGAATCCTCAAGGAAGCCAGCAAAAAGAAGACAGTAACCTACAAAGGAAGGCCCATTCAGTTATCATCAGATTTTTCAGCAGGAATTCTACAAGCCTGAAGGAAGTGGAATCAAATATTCAATCTATTGACAGAGAGAAATTATGGGCCAAGAATAATATATCCAGCAAAGATAACCTTTAGATATGAAGGAGGAATAAAAACCTTTACAGACATACAGAAGCTGAGGGAATTTCCTAAGAAAAGACTTGCATTACAAGAAATACTGAAGGAAGTTATTCAACCTGAAACAAACAAAAAAAACAACAAAAGAATACAAAATCAGGGGTAGTACTATGATCAAACAAAAACAGGGGATGACAACCCCTACAGCAACTAGGACACTATACACTTATGCATACATAATACACAGGGTAAAGAAGAAAAAAACTTAACAAAAAAAAGATAGAGAAAAAAGACAATTTGCTACTGCAATGCAGAAATCAACTCACATTATAAATAGGGACAAATTGTGTGTGTATGGGAACATAAAAGGAGACAGAGTAAAGATCTGAAAGAGCAAAGCAGAATGGAGAAGGAAAGCATGCTGAAAAAAAAGGAATACTCTATATATGAAATTTTATTTTACATAAACTTAATGGTAACCACTCAAAAAAAAATCCAGAATGGAAATATATAACATTAAAAAAAGAACAAATAGAGGGGGAGATCATAGAATACCACGCCACTGAAATAACAGACAGTAACAAAAAGACAGAGATACAATGGAGACACTTTCCTACCAGAAAACGAAAGGTACAATGATAGGAAATCTTCGCATATCAATAATCACTGTAAATGTAAATGCACTGAACTCATGAATAAAAAGGCACAGAGTAGCAGACTGGATAAAAAAATTAAACCCAACCATATGCTGCCTCCAAGAGACATACATATCAACAACAAGGACAAATACAGACAGAATGTGAAACGGTGGAAATTGATACTTCAAGCAAATAGTACTCAGAGAAAAGCCGGTGTATTCATGTTTACATCAGATGAAACAGAATGCAGGATAAAAAATAAACAGGAGACAACAATGGATATTTCATAATGATAAAGGGGACATAACAGGCAGCAATATTTATGCCCTCAATCAGAGAGCACCAAAATATACAAAGCAACTACTACCAAAACTAAAGGGAGAAATTGACCAAAACCCAATTTTGGCAGGAAACTTAACACATCATTGACAGCTATGGATAGATAATTGAAATAGAAAATAAATAAGGAAATATCAGGCCTAAATTACACATTAGATGAAATGGACATAACTGACATTTATACAGCACTTTATCTTAGAACATCAGGGTATGCATTCTGTTCTAGTGTACATGGAACATTCTCAAGGATAGACCATATATTGAAACATAAAACTAACCACAGCAAATTTAAAAAAACTGAAATCATACCAAGCATATTCTCTGATTACAAGGCTTTGAAATTGGATATCAATTGCAAAAAGAAAGCAGGAAAAACCACAAATATGTGGACATTAAACAACATAGTTTTAAAGAACAACTGGGTCAAAGAAGAAATAAGGAGAGAGGTTAAAAAATACATAGAAACACTTGAGAATGAACATATTGTACTTCCTATCAAAATTATTGTGATTCACTGAAAGTGGTAATAAGAGGGAAATTTATATCACTACATGCCTATTTCAAGATAGAAGAAAAACCCCAGATAAATAACCTCACATTGCACCATGAATAACTAGAAAAACAAGAACAAATTAAACCCAAAGTCAGCAGAAGGAAGAAAATAATAAAAATAATAGCAGAACTAAATGAAATAGAGAATGAAAATACAATAGAAAAAAATCAATGCCACAAAGAGCTGGTCCTTGGAAAGAATTAATAAAATTGAGAAACTCTTGACTTCCTGTAAGATGGCAGAATAGACAGACGCTGTGCCAACTGCCTCCCAGGATCACACCAAAATTATAAATAATTTATACAACATTCAGCCTCAGAAGCCCCCTGAACACTAGATGAACAAAACCTCTAAACAAAGGATTTCATGAAGAGGTCACATCTGGTAGGAGGAGCAGAGATGAGAGTGGGTGAACCCCGTGAAAGACACCTCAGTGGAGGAGAGGCTTCTCTGGTTGGGGGAGAGAAACTCCGACCACACACTGAGCTCACCAGCCCAGAGTTACTTTGGTGGGAATAGGAGTTCCATGATAGCTGGCAGTAGAAATTAGTGAAGATTCTCTTTGCTTAACTCGGTGAGGCTGAGGGCGGCTACAGAACCAGTGGAGTCGGCACACAGATTTGCTCACTGGTGAGCACTCACCCAATCCCAGGTGGAGGGAGTAGCTGTGTGAGCGGGTCCCAGGAGCCTGTGGGGAAGGACTGAACTGAGCACAATTGGCATGGGAGCTGGAGGTTTTGGGACCATTGTTTCCCTGGTGTGGAGCTTGCACACAAGTAGTGTACAGGAGGGCACCATTTTTTCAGGGTTGGGCCCTCTCACAGAAGGTCAGGTCCTGGACTGCATTGGTCTGGTGGAATTGGCACAGGCGTGCATGTGTGTGTGCGTTTGCATGTGCATGCTGCCTTGGGTACCCACCCTTAGCACGGCATGTGCTGTGTAGCCAAGGAAATGCCTGGCCGGTGTGCTCTGGCTCTGACAGACTGTTCATGGAGATGCGGGAGTTCATGAGCTGCCTTGGTTCCCTGCTCTCTGCACTGCATGTGCAGAGATGCCAGGCTGGTGATTGGCTGTTGGGCTGCTCAGCCTGATCTGTAAGTGGCTGATTGGGAAAGGCTGAGACTGGGAGTTTTCCTGGGAGTGTTGGGATGTGCCTGCGACCTGGCCGGAGCTTTCATGGGGAGCTTGTGGGGGCTGGTTGCCATTGCAGGAGTGCATGCTGCTTTGACTTGATGGGGGCCACTTTCCACACCCCATGGTACCTTGGGGGCCTGCCCCGCCCACCTAGAGCTGTGTTGCTGGGGGCACCCTGAACTCCTGGTATCTGGCCCCCACCTCCGCATGCCACAGAGGGTTTTTTTTCAGCAGCAGGCAGCGCACAGCAACATATGAGGATTTTTGCTGGTGAGCACGGTTCCAGAGCACACAGAAGCTAAATGCTAGGAGCTCACTACAAGCCTTAGAGGGAGGCTGACAAATGAGGTGTTCAACCCTTCCACCAACACAGCCGGTGCTGAGTTGTCCACAGACTCTCTATTGCTGAGCAAGTGGTCTGCAGATTAAAGTGGGCAGAGAACCTTTCTTTTTTCTTCTTTTCTTCCCCCTTTTTTTCTTTATTATTATTATCTTTTTCTTTTCTTTCTCTTTCAACTTTTTGTACCTTTTCCTTCTTTTCTTTCATCTGTTCTATTTTGTCACTGTTTCTCAGACTTGTTTATCTGGATATTGCTTTGGTCACTGTTTTTCTGCCTCGGTCTCCTGTTTTTGTGTTTGTGTCTCTTTTACATACTTTGTTTCTCCTATCTGATCATTACTTATTGTATTTCTGTGGCAGTGTATTTGTTTTTTGGTGTTGTTTGGTTGCCTTTATTTGTTTTCATTTTATAAAGTAGACGTAGACCTAGCACTGGTCCAGAAGCTGAGACTACAGTGAATTTGTAGAAACCACTGATCACAGCCTTTACACACCTGTAACACAACCTTGCCCACCTACTGCTGCATTGCCAGGAGCAATCTGGGTGCCAGGGTGAATGGCCCCACACCCACAAACAGTGGACATTTTTTTAACAACAGAAGGAGGTCTGCAGAGCCCTGCGGTCACCATTGTGATGTTCAGTGACCACATACTTGTACCACAGCCACTCGGGTATGGCTGCTTTCCTGAATCTGTGAGTGTGAAGTAGAGGCTGGCTGTAGTGCCTTTGGGACGTTATACAAGGATCACAGGCCAGGTATTGGTGCAAGAACTGAATTTGCATTGATATCTTAAAGATTACCAATCATGTTGCATAACTCATTTGAACTCCATCCTGCCAAGCTAGTGCCACATTGCAGAGGCACCCTCAACAGCAGGTCAAATAGCCAGACACACACCCCTCAAAACACTCGTTCAATAGGTGGGCCTTACCAGTGTCTGACAGGTGGCAACAGGCCTATGGGGTCCTGGACCTTTTCCTATATTGCCTGAGGACCAAAATTGGGGGCAGCCAGCTTCAGCTCACACACAGACAATCCCCACGTGACCCCAGGTCCAACATGGGCAGCAGCCAACTGTGTACAGCCTAGAGGCACCTAAAAGGTAGCTACAGATGGGTAACAGGCAGGTCTGAAGTGGCTCTGAGTGGGAGCCCTGCCCAAGAGACACCAGAACCAATACACCCAGAGGCCAGTGTTATACAAAACCAGAGTACTACCTGGTTGAATCTACAAGTGGCACTCTCAAAGGACATTTTCCACAGGCACAAAAGCCTACAGTGGCTAAGGCTCCTTTGAGGGGGTCAACCTCCACACAGCATCTCATACACATTGAACAGAGCTAATTCTCCCAGCTAATCAGTCTGATGGTCAATCTTACCCTCGGACAAGCCAAAAACAACTAAAGAGCAACTTCAACAGCGAAACCTCTGGAACACAGGGGACAGAATACAGAGACTGTGCAATCCAAATATAAAGGACATATATTACAAGACCACTGAGCAATGATTGAGAGACACAGGTGATCTATCTAATACATCGAAACAATCACAGAGTAGCAGCCAGAATGAAGAAACAAAGAAACATGTTCCAAGAAAATAATCAGAAGAAACCTCTAGAAATGAAACTAAATGAAACAGAGGTGTCCAACCATTCAGAGACAGAGTTTAGAACACTGATGATAACAATGTTTAAGGGACTTCATGAGACAAAAAGAAGCATACACAAGTTAGAAAAAAACAACCAGTTAGAACAAAAGAATACAATAACTAAAATGAAGAACACACTTGAAGGTATCACCAGTAGATTAAATGAAGCCAAGGATCAGGTCAGCAATTTAGAAGACAAAATAGCAGAAATCACCCAGTTGGAACAACAAAAACAAAAAAGAATAAAAATAAAAGAAAATAGTTTAAGAAACCTGTGGGAACCATCAAGTGCAATGACATTCACATCATAGGAATACCAGAAGAAGAAGAGAAGAAGGAAGGGATCGAGAATGTATTTGAAGAAATAATGACTGAGAACGTCCCTACCCTGGTGAAGGAAATTGACATATAAGCCCAGGAAGTGCAGAGAGTTCCAAACAAGCTGAACCCAAACAGGTCCACACTAGGACACATCTTAGTTAAAATGGCAAAGGTTAAAGCCAAAGACAGAATCCTAAAAGTAGCAAGAGAAAAACAGCAGGTTACATACAAAGGAACTCCTATAAGACTAACAACTGACTTTTCTACAGACACTCTAGAGATGAGAAAGAAGTGGCAGGAGATATTCAAAGTGACACAAAACAGAGGCCTGCAACCAAGATTGCTCTACCCAGCAAGGTTATCACTTAAAATTAAAGGACAGATAAAACGTTTCTCAGAAAAGACTAAGCATAAGGAATTCATTACCACCAAGCCAGCATTGCAGGAAATGTTAAAAGGGCTTTTTTTAAACAGAAGAAAGGGGAAAACAAGCTAACCCAGGAAGATCAGAAATACAAATAACAAAATGGCAATAAATATGCACCTATTAATAATCACTTTAAATGTGAATGGATTAAATGCTCCAATCAAAAGATGTAGAGTGGCTGAGTGGATAAGAAAACAGGACCCATGCATATGCTGTTTACAAGAGACTCATCTCAGATCAAAAGACACACAGAGACTGGGCCGGCCGATTGGCACTTTGGTTAGGAGTTGGCTTGGGATGCCAGCTCTGAGCAGCAGCGTCCCGTTTCGGATCCCACATATGAGGGCCAATGACACTGTGCCCTCTACAGCTAAAATGGTGAACAGCTTGACCTGGAGTTAGGCTGCCGTAAGTCGCTGGCAACGATGTTGGCAGCAGTGGGGTTCGTTGGCAGGGGGTGTGTGCTTTCATGAGCTGCCAACAGCCGCAGTGAGCGGCCATGCAATTTCCAGTGAGCAACTGCCTCACCCAGGAAGAGCGCAATGATAATACCAACATGGGCCAGTGAAGCGACATCTTCCACAAGTAGACTGAACAACAAAACAACAGCAACTTGTTTGTTCCCCTTCCTTGATTCCCCAATAAAAAATCTTTAAAAAAAGACACACAGACTGAAAGTAAAGGGATGATATAAGATATTTCATGCAAATGGAATGAGGAGAAAGTTGCAGTAGCAGTACTTATTTTGACAAAATAGACTTTAAAATGAAGACTACAATAAGAGACAAAGAAGGGCACTACATAATAATAAAGGAATCGATTTAACAAGAGGACATAATAAATATCTATGCACCCAACATAGGAGCACCTAAATATATAAAACTGTTTATGACTGACACAAAGTTAGAGATCAACAGAAGCACTATTGTAGTAGGGGCTTCAACACCCTGATGTCACCAATGGTCAAATTCTCCAGGCAGAAAATCAACACAGAAACAGTGGCCTTAAATGACACTTTAGACCAGCTGGATTTAATCGATATTTTTAGAACATTTCACCCCAAAGCAACAGAATATACATTATTCTCAAGTGCACATGGGACATTTTCCAATATAGGCCACATGTTAGGCCAAAAAACAAGTCTCAATACATTTAACAAGACTGAAATCATATCAAGTGACATCTCCAGCCTCAATGCTATGAAAGTAGAAATCAATTATGAGAAAAAATTTGGAAAGCACACAAATACATGGAGGCTGAATAACATGTTACTAAAGAGCAAGTGGCTCAAAAATGAGATCAAGGAACAAATAAAAAAATACCTCGAGGCAAACAAAAATGAAAACCAAACAACTCAAAATCTATGGGATGCAGCAAAAACAACCTTAAGAGGAAAATTCATAGCAATGCAGGCCTATCTAAAGAAACAAGAACAATCTCATATCAACAGACTATCTTTGCACCTAAGGGAACTGGAGAAAGAACAGCAAAACAAGTCCAAAGGGAGTACAAGGAAGGAAATAATAAAGACCAAAGCAGAAACAAATGAAATAGAGACCAAAAAAAACAATAAAAAAGATCAATGAAACCAAGAGCTGGTTTTTTAAAAAGATAAACAAAATCTACAAACCCTTAGCCAGACTCACCAAGTAAAAGAGAGAGACAACCCAAATTAATAAAATCAGAAATGAAAGAGGGGAAGTGACAACAGATGCCACAGAAATACAGAAAATTTAAGAAAATACTATGAACAACTATATGCCAACAAATAGGACAATCTGGAAGAAATGGATAAATTTCTAGAAGCATACAATCTACCAAGTCTGAACAAAGAAGAAACAGAAACTCTGAACAGACTAATTACTACCAAAGAAATTGAGTCAGTAATCAACAAGATTCCAACAAGCAAAAGTCCTGGACCAAATGGCTTCACAGGCGAATTTTACAAAACATTCAAAAAAGAATTAATACCATTTCTCCTCAAACTATTTAAAAAAATACGGAGGGAAGGCTCTCAAACACATTTTATCAGGCCACTATTTACTCTGATCCCCAAATCACAAAAATATACTACAAAAAAAGAAAACTACAGGCCAATATCTCTAATTAACATGCATGCAAAAATCCTCAAGAAAATACTAGCAAACCAAAATCAGCGTCACTTTAAAAAGATCATACACCACAATCAAGTGGGATTCATTGTGGTATGCAAGGTTGGTTCAATATCCACAAATCAATTAATGTAACACATCACATTAACAAAATGAAACATAAAAATCATATCATCAAATCAATAGATGCAGAGAAAGTATTTGACAAAATCCAGTAATCAATTATGATAAAAACTCTTAGCAAAGTGGGAATAGTGGGATCATATCTCAACATAATAAAGGCCATATATAATAAGCCCACAGCAAACATTGTACTCAATGGGGAAAGGCTAAAAGCTTTCCCTTTAAAATCAGGAACAAGACAAGGCTGCCCACTTTCACCACTTC
>NW_017731503.1:897066-907103 GCF_001890085.2 Hipposideros armiger
AGAGAGAGAGAGAGAGAGAGAGAGTCATGGGACGTGGAGTATAGTGTGGGATTGGAGTCAAGGGAATTGTAATAAATATGTATGATATTGATGGGAAGTGGGGTGGCGGATTGGGTGAGGGAAGTTTTCATTTTGAGGGGTAAAAATTATAACTATTGCACTGTGTTGTAGAGCTGAAACTAATTCTAAAAAATGTGTATTTCATAATAAAAAACAATTTAAAAAAATAAAATTAAGTAATAGAACAAAACGTCATCAGGTTTGTATGGTAGCATAAAAGACACCAAATAGCAAAAGCAACCCTAACAAAGAATAATGCTGGAGGTATCACACTCCCTGACTTCAGCTTGTACTATTGAGCAACAATAATCAAAACAGCATGACATTGGCAGAAAAACAGACCCAGACCAGTGGAATATTATTGAAAACTCAGGAATAAACCCACATAAATATGGACAGATTATTTTCTACAAAGGAGCCAAAAACGTACAATAGAGAGAAGACAGGCTCTTCAATAAATGGTGCTGGGAGAATTGGAAAGCCATGTGCCAAAGAACTAAACTAGATTGCTATCTTTCACCGTATACCAAAATTAACTCAAAATGGATCAAAGACCTAAACATAAGACTGGAATCAGTAAACTGCATACAAGAAAACATAGGTAGTAAACTTATGGACCTTGAGTTCAAAGAGAATTTTATGAATTGACCTCAAAGGCAATGGATGTAAAAGCTAAAGTAAATGAATGGGACTATATCAAACTGATGAATTTCTGCACATAAAAATCCATTGACCGAATAAACTTGCAACCAACCAAATGGGAGAAGATTTTTTCAAACACCACCATATATTAGGATCTAATATCCAAAATATGTAAGGAAATCATACAACTCAACAACAAAAAAACAAACAAGTTAATTAAAAAATTGGCAGAGATTCTGTATAGACATATCTCCAAAGAGGACATACAGATGACCTGTAGACATATAAAAAGATGTTCAACATCACTCATCATCAGAGAAATGCAAGTAAAAACATAATGAGATATCACCTTACACCAGTTAGAATGGCTGTCATCAACAAGACAAATAATAAGTGTTGAAGAGGCTGTGGAGGAAAAGGAACTCTCATACACTGTTGGTGGGAATGCAGATTGGGGCAGTCGCTATGGAAGGCAGTGTGGAGTTTCCTCAAAAAATTAAAGATGGAATTACCATATAAGCCAGCAATCTCTGTCCTGGGTATTTACCCAAAAATTTGAAAACATTTACCTGTAAAGATACGTGTGCTCTGATGTTCACTGCAGTTTTACTTATGGTAGCCTTGCCATGGAAACAACCAAAGTGTCCTTCAATAGATGATTGGATAAAGAAGATGTGGTATATGTACACAATGGAATACTATTTTGCAATAAGAAAAGATGAATTAGTGCCATTGCATCAACATAGATGGATCTGAGATTATAATGCTAAATGAAATAAGTCACAGAAAAAAAGTTGAGAACCATATGATTTCACTGATATGTGGGATATAAAACTGAAAACAACAAAGGAACAAGACAAACAAAAAAACAAAAACTCATAGGCACAGAAAGTTTGGTGGTTTCCAGAGTGTAAGTGTGGAGGTGTGTGTAGATGAGGGTACAAAGGATCAAATATATGTTGATAGAAGCAGAACTGACTGTGGGTGGTGAGCACACAATGTGGATATATAGGTGATGTTTTACAGAATTGTACACTTGAAACCTATGTAACTTTATTAATTATTGTCTCCCCAATAAACTTTAATTTTAAAAAAAGATAAATGTAGTCAGTTGCTTAGGCTAAACTAGACGTGTTTCTTGTCTCTTCTGTTTTTCTCACATGTTTCTCATCCAATTCCTGTCAGTTATATTTTCATATTGTACCCAAAATTAAGAAATCTTCTTAACACTTACACTACTACCATTCTGGTCAAAGACATCATCTTTCACCTGAATCACTATTATAGCATTCCAAGTGCTTTCCCTGCTTCTGACTTCTCCTTATTACCAAATTTTCCCCCTACACAGCATTCAGAGTTATCTTTTAAATTCTAAGTCACATTAGGCTGATCCTCTGCTTAAGACATTCCAATGAATTTGTGGTGCCTTTAAATCACTGCAAAATATTTGGCACGTCTCCCATCAAGTGATGAGATATATGTCCTCTCACCTAGAGTTGGCTGGTGTCTCATTTGACCAATAAAATACTGCAGAATAATGTTATGTGACTTGCAAAGGTAGGTCATGAAAAGTTATGCAGCTTTCACATTGTTCACTGGAACACTCTCTCATAGATCTGAGCTGCCATGAAAGAAATCCAACTACGCAAAATCTGCTGTGCTATCGTTGACAGTCCTAGCTCAGTCTAGCCTTTCATCCATTCCACCAAGGTGCAAAACATGTGAGGAGAGCTTTCATGGATCCTCCAAACCATTCTGTCTGCCAGCTGAATGCTAACAAGTGACATTCATTAATGACACGAGGATTAGAAAAATCACCCAGCCAAGGCTTGCTTTAATTCCTGACCAAACTCATAAAATATAAGTAAATGCTTGCTGTTTTAAATCACTAAGTTTAACGATTGATTATGTGGGTAAATAAAATAGGCATATTCAAATTAAAATTCAAATGTGTTTTTTTTTAACTTAACATGATGAAAAGTAAACTCCATATTAACATCCTTAACCCTGCTCTTCCACTAGGTTTCCCTAACACAGTCAATGTCAACTCTGTTCAAGTTTCTTAAGCCAAAAACTTGGAGTTATCCTTGATTCTTTTTTTTTAAAGATTTTATTGGGGAATTGGGGGAGGGGAACAGTGTTGGGGAATCCAGGAAGGGGAACAGACAAATTGCTGTCTTTTTGTTCTTCAGTCTAGTTGTGGAGGACCTTGCTTCACTGGCCCATGTTGGTATTATCATTGTGCCCTTCTCCGGTGAGGCTGATCGGTCACTGGCCAATGGACGGCCACTCACAGTGGCTCTTCGCAGCTCATGCCAGATGCCAGCCACTCACAGTAGCTTACGGCAGCCCACTGCAGCCTCACTGCAGCCTACGACATCACTGGCAACTCATGACAGCCCAGCTCCAAGTGGAGCTATTGTTCACCATCTTAGCTGTAGAGGGCGCAGCGTCACTGGCCCTCTATTTGGGATCCAAATCGGGGCCCTGCTGCTCAGAAATGGTGTCCCAAGCCAACTCTTAACCAATGCGCCACTCAGCTGGCCTTCCTTGATTCTTTTTTTTCCCTTTTACAATCTACATATGACCTCATGGCAAATCTTTTTGGTTTTACCTTCATATTATGTACAGAATAAAAATGCTTCTCACCATTTCTACTGCCAGTCATCTGTCATTCTGCAATAGCATTTCAACTTAACACCATCTCCAACTCTTTTAATAGAAATTTGAAACATTAGTATTTATTATGCAAAATTAATTTTCAATTGTGATCTACTTTCTTACCTCAGGAAATTTGGAATTGTCTTTCTCTTCAGTCAGTTGTCCTTCACTCTTATGCCTTAAATATTTGCAGAGCTAGTAGTACATAGGACATGCCCAGCTCTGATACTGGTACATGCCTGGGTATCTCTAGACAACACAAAGACATCTCTTGTTTTCCTGTTTATCTGCAAAATGAACGACTACATTCAGTTTCCAAGGCACTGCTTTAGACTTGAGCAAGAACAAATAATTGGATGAGGGAGGTGGAATAGGAACTCTATTGGAAACTCTTGGTGAACCTTTTTAAACTGCACACACATGCACATACACACATTCACTCACTTAAAGGATAGTAATTCTGAACTGTAACTCTTTCCACCATTTTGCCCTCTTTCTAGACTAGACGTTATAATGTATACAGAGAATTGAAATCTGTATGGATTTCTTCTTCAGAATAATTCAGCATACTTTTTTACCTGAAATAAAATTTTGCTAAGGGAAACAATACCAGGTAAACGATACAGATTGAGTACCCAAATAAATGAGGAGAAAAACATGAAATACCCATGATTGCTGGAGAAGATGACACACTTTTCTGTCATGCTCATATTGGATACCACTATAATTTAGTATCGTTCTATTTTCATTTTACTTGAACTGTTTTAAAACACACACACAAACACACACACATCACACATCACACACACACACTGAATATGTTATCATTTAGCTCAAATAGCTCAGACACAGTTGAAAATATTTCACTCTAGCATTTCATAAAGAAACAAAACCCAAATTTAACTTCAGGCAGCATTAACATGTGTATTTTAAGCCCAAAATAAGATACTTTCCTGTGTTTTACTTTGTTTTGCTTCTTTATAAACATAGATTTGATAATGGGAAAGTCAAGTTGAAGAAAAGGAAACAGGAAAGGGGAACAAATGATTTAGAAATTAATTATCAACAGCTGATGTTTCTCTAAAATGAGCTAAAGTAAAAGTTAGTATTTATGTTTCCTGAGCTAATTGAGAACTCATTTTAAAGTCACACTCAGTGTAATGAAGAGTGAGGTCAAGCTATGTCTGAGTGACACACAGCACAATGGAATGTCTAGACTGTAGGGTCCTTAGGTGTCTATGGAACTTTGGAAGCTTCATTTAACACGAGTAATTTCCATGTACTTTTTACATTGGGAACAGCTGTACTTTTGCATTTCTAAGTCATCTCTGTCCTCAAATAGCATTTTTTCATCCTTCAGAATATGCTGTTGCCCTCGCTCTTTTTGTGTTTCTTGCACTATGAACTTCTCCTGTCAACATGATGTATCAATATTTTAAAAGTAATTAATTTACAGGGAGTTGGAGAGAAGGAATAATGGAGGGTTAACTGCCTATAAAAACCTGTGCTCTTGAGGTTTATTACCTGGGAAACTTTAGGTAGAATTATAACCTTATATTTACTGAGTGACCTAAAAAAGAATCTGGTAAATACTAAAGGGATTTTAAAAAAAGATTTGTAACTTTAAAAGTAAATTAAACTGTACATGAAAAATAGAGGAGAAAGACAAGTTTAATAAGATGCCTTCAGTGAACATGAACATATTTCCTAATTAGGCCAGTTCATATCATCTTCTTAAGAAAGCTGATATTTTTCATTACGATGTTGGCTTTAGTTTCCAAGGCCAGAATACTCCTGAAGCTGTTATTTTATGCCATTAGTTACTAAGACTAAAATTCATAGGCGCTTATAATCTAAACCTCTGTATTTCCCAAAAACTTGATGAACTGAATTAAGGATTATAGCATGATTCTTCCTTTAACTATGTTCTCTTTTAAATAAAAGCAATTATTAGTGAACACAATTACACATAAACATTAAAGATTACTATGGATCAAATTACATACAGCTTGGAGTAAGATTTAATGAATATGCAGCTAAATTAAAATCGATATAATTAAAATTGGCAAGTTGTGTTAGAAAACCCACTATGTGTTAATGTAATTGCTGCTTAATCTGTCTGATTATTATTGTATTGTCTGGTTTTACTAGAGTGCACAATTTACCACTTAATTATGATTAACTGAGTTTCTGCTATGTGTCATATACTGTACTAGGAATTAGGAATGCCAAAATTATGAAGTCATATATCATAACCTCTAAGTGCTCATAATACCAACTCAACAACAAAAAAGCATGTTTAAATATTTAAATTATTGGGGGGAGTACAAAAAGCTCTTCAAGAGAACATACTTACATATCGGTAGAGTATCTCTGTAAAGATTTGTAAGAAGCTAGTAAAGTGGTCCCTGTGGTGGAAAACCAAGTAGCTAAAGAAAGGGCAGTGTGAAAGATTCACTATTCACTGTATGTTTTTTGGGTTTTGGAATTTTTCATGAACTAAATTTAGTATGTATTGAAAATACAAAATAATTGTTGTAAAAATATTTTTAAATGTACCTGCTTGCCATACTACCTGCCTGATCCCATCAAAATACACCTGTTAAAGTGGCAGGTAACTTCAGTTTTAGGTAATTGAGCAACATTCAGGTAAAGAGGGCATTCAGTACATGGATAAATTGATCTGAAGCGCAGGAGAAAAAGTTCTGGTCTAGAGATATAGAATTAGATAACTTATCTAATTATCCATGCGAGTAGATAAGATTGCCCAGAGGAAGATAAAATCTGGTCCTATGAAAAATGCTATATGGAGAGAAATAGCATACAGAAACTAAAATTTAGAATAAGTATAATGAATGTATGAATATCTACAGAAATAAGATGAAAAATAGGAGATTGTATTAAGAGAGCAATGTAAAACAGAAATGGACAAGATTTAAATGTTAAAAAATCAAGAAAGAAATATAAAGTGTTTATTATATGTAGTAACAAGGAGGTTGGAAGGCATTTCCTACAGCAGTGTCAATGGTATCCTTAGGGAGACAGACAGATTGGAATGGCAGGAAGAAGATGGATGTAGCAAGTGGAAAAATCTCTTTCAAAAGTTTAAGTATAGGGCCGGCCGAGTGGCGCGATGGTTAAAAACTCGCTTGGGATGCCAGAGGGCCCCGGTTCAGATCCCACATATGAGGGCCAGTGACACTGCCCTCCACAGCTAAGATGCTGAACAACAGCTCAACCTGGAGCTGGGCTGCCATGGGTCGCCGGCGACGGCATAGGCTGCAGTCCCTGTGGCAGTGGGTTGCCATGGGCTACCGTATGTAGCCAGCAGCCAGCGTGAGCAGCCAGCAGCCGCAGTGAGCAGCCGTCCAGAAGCCGGCGACTGATCTGCCTCACCCGGGAAGAGCATAATGATGGTGCCAAATTGGGCCAGTGAAGCAACGTCCTCCACAACTAGATTGAAGAACAAAACGACAGCAACTTGTCTGTTCCCCTTCCCCCAATTCCCCAGCACTGTTCCCACCCCCCCCAATTCCCCAATTAAAAAAAAATATTAAAAAAAAAGAAAAGTTTAAGTATAAAATCCGCTTTGAACACAAGGTACATCAGTTAAGTACCTACATTTTCTTCTATGCAGTTTATTGCTTCAGGTCTTACGTTTAAAGAGGGTTTTATGAATTTGACCTCAAAGGTAAGGGAAATAAAAAATAAAATAAATGAATGGGATTATATCAAACTAAGAAGTTTCTGCACAGCAAAAAAAAACTATTGACAAAATAGAGTCAACAAACCAAATGGAAGATTTTTACAAACAAGCCACATATTATGGGCTGATATCCAAAATATATAAGCAACTCATACAACTCAACAATAAAAAAAATCCAACTAAAAAATGGGCAGAGGACCTGAACAGACATTTCTCCAAAGAGGACACACAGTTGGCCAGTAGACATGTGAAAAGATGCTCAACATCACTAATCACCAGAGAAATGCAAAGAAAAACCACAATGAGTTATCACCTTACACCAGTTAGAATGGCTATCATGAACAAGACAAATAATAACATGTGTTGGAGAGGCTGTGGAGAAAAAGGAACCCTTATACACTGCTGGTGGAAATGCAGATTCGTGTAGCCACTATGGAAGGCAGTATGGAAGTTCCTCAAAAAATTAAGAATGATTATCATATGAGCCGGCAATCTCTGTCCTGGATATTTACCCAGAAAATCTGAAAACATGTATCTGTAAAAATATATGTGCTGTGATGTTCACTGCAGCTTTATTTATGGTTGGCCAAGACATTGAAACAACCAAAGTGTCCTTTGACAGATGATTGGATAAAAAGGATGTGATATATATATATATACAAACACACACACATACACACAATGGAATACTATTCTGCCATAAGAAAAGATAAAATAGTGCAATTTGTGACAACATAGATGGATCTTGAGACTATCATTCTAAGCAAAATAAGTCAGACAGAAAAAGTCAAGAACCATACAATTTCTCTGATACATGGGATATAAAACTGAAAACAACAAAGAAAAATGACAAACAAAAAACCCAAAAACTCATAGACACAGACAATAGTTTAGTGGTTACCAGCAGGTAAGGGTTGACAGGGGTGATATATGAGGGTAAAAGCGATCAAATATATGGTGATGTAAGGGGAACTGACTCTGTTTGGTGAACACACAGTGTGATATATAGATGATGTATTACAGAATCGTACACTTGAAACCTATTAACTTTACTAACCATTGTCACCCCAATAAAATTTAACAAAAAAATTTATATAAAGAGAAAGATTAACAACTGGAGGAGAAGTTAGGATTACTTTTTATAATAAAACAAATTTGAGCATATTAAGTCACTAGGGAAAATGTTTTAGAAAGAAATGTATTGAAGATGATGAAGAGGGAGGGTGTACCCCAAGACAGAGCTATCTGAGAAAGCAGGAGGGGATGGTATCCAGTTTACAGCTGAAGATGTTATTAGCCTTCCACAACAAGAAAGATATGTCTTCCAATCTAACAGAAGAAAAATATACATGTGGATGCAGAGAAATCTGTACGTTTTCTGGCAGCAAAGGTTTCAGTAGAGGATGGAGGAGTGAGGAGAAGATAATTTTGAAAAGGATGGAGAAGGTTTAAATCACTGCAATTGTGGACAAGAGAGATCCAACTAGAAATGCACAGGGGAACTCCTGGTAGGCCCTGCAGAACCAGATGAGACCGAAGACCATGGACTGATGTGACATCAGCTTGCATAATTATGTGATATTCTCCAGCAATGATTAAGAGGTTGGTCAACAAACCAGATTTAGGGGGAAAAGGAAACTTGGATTGATACGTGACAGACAGATATAATGAAAGGGCAATAAAATAAGACAACTGGAAAAAGCCTCTGTGTGTGTGACCAACTATTGAATATTTCCTAGCAGGTCTTGTATGGGCATCTCAAATACAACATAACTAAATCTGAAACCATCATCAGCAAAATTTTTGTTCCTCTTCCTATATCTTTTTATCTTCACAATAGATCAAGTTGTTCAAGTGAGAACCTTATAGTCAATTGAGAATGTTTCTTCATTTTCCATGCTTTGCACTTGTACATCAATTAACCTACTTTAAACTTCATTCCCCTTTGCTCTGCTGTTGAACTCCTCTTCCTATTTCAAGTCTCAGATCAAGTATCACTTCCTCTGTGAAGACTTCCTCATCCCCGCTTTCTACTAGTTAGTCTCTTCATGTTCTTGGTTCCCAGTATGCATTGTAAAACTTCCATTATAACTCTTATCATATTGATTTCAGTGTTTGCTTTTACAAGACTCTCCTTGATTGTAAGCTGGAAGAGAAGGGACTGTTTTTTTTCTTTCTTATGTCTCAGGACTATATAGTAACCATAGTAAGTAATTGATACATTTTCTTGAATAAATGAATTTTATTAAATGAATGAAGAAATATAATCTGAGAACTGTGTCAAAATATGAAGGAAGTCATAATGAATAAAGTGCATTAAAAATAAACAAAATAATTACATTTTCTGTTTTACATGAACTATTTGACATTTCAAATTTACAAATTTAGAGTAATGAAAATATTTGACACATTTAGATGAGATACAATAAAAGCAAAGTGTATCAAGTGTAATTTGGGATTGTCTAACATCTTGAGCAAAAAAACAATCAAAATTTTATCCAATACTCATTAATATAACAATTTCTGTTCATGAAATCAATGTAGCCCTCTTTTGAGAAAAGACAAATAAATATTGAATAATATACACCACACACACATATCCTAAAACTTAGCATATTAACATATATCTAATTTAGTGTTGCTTGATTGAAAGGAACATACAAAGAGCAAAAGGAATATTCCCTAAATCTCTCAGCCTTGAAATTATAGAATAATCTATGATGCCAGTGTACACATTTATTTTCAAATATTTTTATCTGCCCCTTCACCTGTCTTTCTATCCCTGACACCAGTAGACCAAACCTAATGACTTTATGCATTATATATCATTTTAATTGTCCTCTCAGACTCCTCTGTAATGCAGTCTTCAAACTGGTGCTAGGATAATCATCATAAAATAATGCTTTGTTGGGCCGGCCGAGTGGCGTGTTGGTTAAGAACTGGCTGGGGACGCTAGAGGGCCCCGGTT
>NW_017731503.1:908795-910332 GCF_001890085.2 Hipposideros armiger
TAAAGTTATTGAACTCAAGTTTTATTCATCATAAAATTCATACAACTCCTCATCACTGTCAAAACTCCCAACCATTAACTTGTCCTCATCTGTGTTTGATAATGAATCACTGTCTTCATATATTGCCTCATCCTCAGTTCCATTTGAAATGCCACACTTGTTAAATGACTTGACAATGATCTCAAGCTTGATATTATCCCAGGATCTTTTCACCCAGGTACAAACTTCTCCTACAGTTGGTTTCTTCACTCTTCCTCCTGGTGTCAAGTTGCCCCCAGAAGACTTCATCCACTGGTTTCATTCATCTCTCATGGCAGTTTTGAAGGGTTTGTTAATGCTGACATCAAGTGGTTGAAGCTGGGTTGTCAAACCTTCAGGTATAACAGCAAGTTTTGTTTTTTTCTCTGCAGCAATCTTCTTTGTGTTTTTTGTTATGTGTGCCCTGAACTAATCAAGCACCAATAGGGCAGGTTTGCGTAAGAGCCCACCTGGTCTCCTGCTCCAAACTTTCTCAAACCAGATCTTCATCCCATCCTGATCCATCCAACCCTTGTCATGAACATGGGCAATCACTCCTAGAGGAATGTCTTCTTTTGGCATTGTTTTGCATTTGAAAATCAGCATAAGAGACAGCTTGGCTCTGTCGGCACAATAAGCTAGAACAACTGAATAGTAGCTCTTTTCATGTCCACTTGTCTTCATAGTTACAGTTTTCACCCCCTTCTTATCAACAGTTCTGTTACTTGGGACATCAAATTGAAGGGGGACTTCGTCCATATTTGCAATCTGTCCCAACTCAAACTGATGTGTCTTCTGACATTGAATGACAAAGTGATGAAATTCAAGGACCTTCTGCTCACAGCTTTCAGGCAACTTTTGGGCAACTCTTGCGTGTACGCATGCTTAGTCCATTCTGTTTCATGAAACTGAAGAATGAATTGTGTCCTCCTTTGAAATCTGTAACTTCTTTTTCATCAGCAATTCTTCTTGCCTCATGCTGAACAATCTTTGTGAACACAGGAATTCCATTTGCCCTTTCCTCTTCAATCCATATCTTCAATTCCCTCTCTAAATCTGGCCATTTTGCTGACTTGCCTCTCATGGAATTCTTCTGCCATGGTGTTTTCAGTAGGGTTTCTTCTTCCCGTAGCCAGTCTCGGATTGTTTTCTCAGTTGGAGGAGGACAGAACTTATGTTCAGCACCACAATTTCCATTCACTTTTGCAAACTGGATCACTTTTAACTTGAATTCAGCACAGTACAAAAATCTTTTCTGAGCCATTTCTGGGCAGAACGTGGAAAAATGGAACCTACCGTAATATAGCAGTAACAAGTGCAAAACAATGAGCGCAAAGACAACAAGCATGAAAAAGCAGGAAATGCAAGTAAAAAAATCTACAACCACTGTATAAGACGCACCCAGTTTTTAGACCCCAAATTTTTCGAAAAAGGGTGCGTCTTATACATGGAGGGAATATGTATAAGTAATGTTTTAACATTACTGCCTATTTGGGGAAGGAGATGGTAATTTTTCTAA
>NW_017731503.1:911619-913188 GCF_001890085.2 Hipposideros armiger
GGCGACTGATCTGCCTCACCTGGGAAGAGCGCAGTGATGGTGCCAACTTGGGCCAGTGAAGCAACATCCTCCACAACTAGACTGAAGAACAAAAAAGACAGCAACTTGTCTGTTCCCCTTTCCCCAATTCCCCAGCGCTGTTCCCATCCCCCAATTCCTCAATAAAAATTTTTACAAAAAAAAAAGAAAGAACCAACCTACTAGGACAATCTGCTTTCCTTTAAAAAAGTAATGCTTTGTTGTATGATTTTTTAAATACTTCTTATTGTGGTTATGACTCATTTTGGACTTATATGTATTTTTTTAACTTTTCATGACTTCTTATTTTGTGGAACTTTTATTACCATGTCCACTTACTGTGACTTTATTTTTTATTTTTTTACTTTTATTATTTTTTTAAATTAAAGTTTATTAGGGTGGCAATTGTTAATAAAGTTACATAGGTTTCAGTTGTACAATTCTGTAATAATTCATCTATATATCACATTGTGTGTTCACCACCCAGAGTCAGTTCTTCTTCCATCATCATATATTTGATCACTTTTACCCTCATCTACCACCCTCTCCTCTCCAAGTAAATTATTTGTTATATAATCTCTCCAAATTTAGCTTTTTGAGAGCAAGAACTGTATTTTATACATAAACACCTCCCATTCCTGTCACACTTGTAGGTGCATAATGGTTGTTTAGAATATCTTGATTCAGTACTTGATAAGTGTAAATGTAGCCAATATATTATTTATATGTAAATTAAGAAAATACTTTTGTTATATTAAAGATTCCATTATGAACTAGGGAATTATGTAATAACAACAACAATAACAACAGTATCCAACACTTCTATAAGGCTTACCATCAGACACTATTGTAAGCACTTCATGCATATAAACTCATAATTCCCACAACAAATTTATACAATAGGGCTACATGTACCACTACTTTTATACATGAGGAATCAGTTATAAAGAATTAAGTGACTTTTCCCAAGTTCACAGAGGTATTGAGTGGCACGACCTACATGTTAATAGAGGTATTCTGACTTTGGGTCCTATACTCTTAATCACTATCCTCTACTGCCTCAGAGATACATTTTCAAGTGAAGTTTGTGTTAACATGAATATCTTATTTTTATCATTTAAAAGGTCTTATAGACATACATCATTAACAAGAAACCAAATATCATGGATTTTAGATGATATGTAAGAAAAAAAAGTAATAAGTACTGAATCCCAAAGGAGATTTTTAAAAATATATAGAACTCTCCAGGCGTCTAAATCATTACAATTTAACAGGGTCCTTTTTATAATATCCAAAATTAAATGTTATAAATGCTATTACCATTATTATGAATGCAAAGGGCAAGCAATGTTTTTTATTTGGGTTCATTGGAGCAATGCACACTCCAAATAAACAGGACATTATATACCGTATTTCCCCATGTATAAGATGCACCTTAATTTGGGGGCCCAAAATTTGAAAAAAATGTATTATATAAAGTTATTGAACTCAAGTTTTATTCATCATAAAATTCATACAACTCCTCATCACTGTCAAAACTCCCAACCATTA
>NW_017731503.1:914811-936834 GCF_001890085.2 Hipposideros armiger
AATGAATCTCAATTATTATTGGGAACACTCCCCCTGCCTCCAGGTTTATACCAGTATTCAGGCACATAATGTTGAAAAAGGGGGCAAAAGCCTTCTAGAATTCAATTTTTTATTATCTTCCTCATTGTCTAAGACTACAGGGACCTCTGAGTACCAAGGATTTACCTGTTTCCATGCCTCACTATGTGCACCATCGCCTTGGGGTGCTACCATGGAACATGGTTCTGCAGATTATAAGACCTACCAAACTTGGTCTCATTTCCAATTTCCAGAAATCACTCATCCTTCTTTTCCAGCTTATGTCAGTTAGATTTTGCAGTTTAACAAACTAGCATGAAACTTGGAAGCTTAAGAAAAAGCCATTTTTAGGGCCATCCTAATGGCTCAGTTGGTTAAGAGCTCACTCAAGAGTGCAAGCTCTGAGCAAAAGCAGTTCGATTCCCAGCCCGAGCTGAGCTGCCGCTGAGCTGCTAACAGGTGACAGGATGGCTCAGATAAAAAAAAGCCATTTTATTTAGCTCCAGATTCTGTTAGTCAACTGAGCAATTTTTATGTCTAGGAGGGCTTTTCTTATCTCTGCTGAGCTTTAGCACATGTCTGTGATCAGCTAGTTGGTAAGCTAATTACTGTTTGATCTAAAATGACCTTAGTCACATGTATGTTAGTTGACAGGATGTACACCAAAGTATACCATATGTTTTTTTCAATGCAGTTTCTTCATCTTTCAGTAGTCTAGTTCAAGCTTCTTCACGTGGAAGTCTCAAGATGCTAAGTGCACCAAGAAAGCCAGCCCTAATGCAACACTGCTTTTCAACTTTCTGTTTATGTCATTATTGCTAATGCCTTATTGGTTCAGAGAAGGCATATGGCCATCCCACAATCAAGGGGTTGGGAAATAGTTCCAACATTTAACTTAAGAAGTTGCAACTTTTGTAGGTATTGCTTCAGTTTACCACTGAAGCAATCAGTGGCAATCCTTCTTTCTTCACTAGTAAAGTTGTGTAAGAAAAATACATTTTAAATATTTAAACAATTGAGGCCAAGTTGAAGGGGCTCATTCTTTCTTTGGCTCCCAATAAAGGGCAACACTCATAACTTCCTGGGAAGGGCAATCTGCCAGCATTTTTGATCCCCTAAAACTCCAGTTGAAATGTTAAATTCCTGCTGGGTGAAGCTGAGAAGTCAGGGGCTCCCTTCATTCACCCAGATATTACCATACGACAGAGTCTGTATGTGTGGCAGGCTGAGAGTACTGGAATCCTAATCTACCTTGATCTATCATACTTGTAAGACACACATTCTTTGATAGCAGAGGCAAGCCAAAAGACTAGAATCTACCATCCATCCCAGTGCCCATAGTGGATCTGAAATTTTGCTTAGGGGTAGAGGCATTCTATAAGAAAAGAGAGCTCTGAAACACTATCTAAAGGATAGAATGCAGATAAATTCAAGCCTAAGGGCAGTCTCAAAAACAATAGCTTCTCTTGAGTATGAGCAACAAGCTAAATCATAGGCCAGTTAGTTCACCAAAAAAGACCAGGGGAAGAGACTGCCAAGAAGAGCCCAAGTGGATGAGAAAAATCCTCAAAAACTGACCTAAAAACCTGCCCTTGTACAAATTTAGTTGTATCAGATTGCTGAGCAATATATGTTCCAGAGTATTGTTAAATACAATAGATAAATCAGACAGTATTTAGTGGAGCCTATTGTATATACAGGCATACCTCAAAGATATTACATGTTCCAGACAACCACAATAAAATGAATATTGCAATAAGGTAAAGTTCACAAATAGTTTGGTTTATCAATGCATAATCTGAGCCTTCAGCAACTCATGATTTTTTTTGCTGGTAGAAGTGCTTTTAAATGAAATTTATGAGGTAATATTGGTTGATAAACTGTATAGGTTTCAAGTGTAAAATTCTGTAATACATCATCTATATATTGCATTGTGTGTTCACCACTCAAAGTCAAGTATCCTTCCCTCACCATACATTTGAACCCTGTACCCTCTTCTTGTACCATTCCCCCTTCCCCCTTCCCCTCTGGCAACCATTAAACTGTTGTCTGTGTCTACGAGTTTTTGCTTGTTTGTTTGTCTTCCTCATTTGTTGCTTTCAGTTTTCTCTCTCTCTCTTTCTCTCTCTCTCTCTCTCTCTATATATATATATATATATATATATAATTTAATTATATATACATATAATTATATATGTAATTATATATATTATATATATATAAAATTAAAGTTTATTGTTACTTTCAGTTTTATATCCCACATATAAGTGAAATTAGATGGTTCTTGACTTTTTTGTCTGACTTGCTTCGCTAAGCATGATAATCTCAGGATCCATCCATGTTGTCACAAATGGCAGTATTTCATCTTTTCTTATAACTGGGTAATATTCCATTGTATATATGTACCACATCTATTTTATCCAATCATCTATTGAAGGAGACTTCAATTGTTTCCAGGTCTTAGCTACTGTGAACAATGATGCAATGAACATAGGAGTACATATATTTTTAGGTTTTTTTTTTTACACTTTTTGGGTAGATACCCAGAAGAGGAATTGCTGAGTTGTATGGTAATTCTATTCCAAATTTTTTGAGGAAATTTCATTCTGTTTTTCATAGTGGTGATATAAATTTATATTCCCATGTTGGTAGAAGGTCTTACCTTAAAAATTGTTTTAATCAAACATCTGCAAAACACAATAAAGCAAACCACAATAAAATGAGGTATGCCTGCATACACCACACCTGATTTATCCATTCATTTATTGATGGACACCTAGGTTGCTTCCATATCTTGGCTATTGTAAATAACACTCAGTGATGGATCTAAAGTGAAATAAGTCAGGAAGTGAAATTGGTAAGTGAAATAAGTCAGGAAGAAATATCATATAATTTCACTTATATGTGAAATCTAAAAAACAAAACAAACAAAACAGAAATAGACTCATAGATACAGAGATAAAACTGATGGTTGTCAGAGGAGGGGAGGGTGGGAGTGTGATTGAAAAAGGTGAAGGAGAATAAAATGTACAAACTTCCAGTATAAAATAAATAAGTTATGGGGTGTAATGTAGAGCACAGGTAATATAGTTAATAACATCATAATAATTGTATGATTATGATTATGGTTATGAGACTTATTGTGGTGATCATAGCATAAGGTATATAAATGTCAAACCACTATGTTTTACACCTGAAACTGTTGTGGGATACTAGTACAGAGAGATAGGACACCAAGGCTCAGGAAGCAACATTTATTGATGCTGGCACAGGCTCAGTGGATTTACATCCAGAGGCTGATCCTTGACCTGGGTGAGGCTCCAGGCTATATACCCTGAGGTTTCCAGGTTGGCAGCTAAGATTTATAATTAGGACATGGGGCCATTGTGCCAGTTCCTGACTGGCTCCTGGTGAAGTAAGAATTCAGAAATATTAAACACAGAAGTCTTAATGACCATGCAGTCTACGAATGTCTTTGTCTGAAGCTCCCTACTATAGTGCAGAACACTTAGTGGCCACATGGTCTGGGAAAAGTAGGCTCCGGGTGAAGTAGTAATTCAGAAATATTAAACACAGAAGTCTTAATGACCATGCAGTCTACGAATGTCTTTGTCTGAAGCTCCCTACTACAGTGCAGAACACTTAGTGGCCACATGGTCTGGGAAAGCCTCTGTCTAGGGCCCACTGCCACATTTCCCCCTTTGATGCTCAAACCCATATGTGGGTTAGAGAGCATCATCTCCTTTGACAGGATGCTGGCCTAGGGGTTGGTACTTCCATAACATGAGGACCTTAGCAGCAGTCTTACGTTCTACAATCATCTCTATGAGGGAAAAGGTAGAGCAAATGACAAGGGGGAGAATGCAGGGTAAAAGGAGGCATGCCCCAAGGAGCGGGAGGATGATTCTTTTTTTTTTTAAGATTTTTTTTTTATTGGGGAATTGGGGGGATGGGAACAGTGCTGGGGAACTGGGGGAAGGGGAACAGATAAGTTGCTGCCATTTTTTGTTCTTCAGTCTAGTTGTGGAGGACATTGCTTCACTGGCCCAAGTTGGCACCATCATTGCGCTCTTCCCGGGCGAGGCACATCAGTCGCCGGCTTCTGGACGGCCGCTCACTGCGGCTGCTGGCCGCTCACGCTGGCTGCTGGCTACACATGGTAGCCCATGGCAACCCACTGCCACAGGGGCTGCAGCCCACGCTGTCGCCGGCGACCCACGGCAGCCCAGCTCCAGGTTGAGCTGTTGTTCAGCATCTTAGCTGTGGAGGGCAGTGTAACTGGCTCTCGTATGTGGGATCCGAACCGGGGCCCTCTGGCATCCCAAGCGAGTTCTTAACCATCGCGCTACTCGGCCGGCCCAGGATGATTCTAATTAATGTTTTAAATCCCCCAAGGGTGGAGAACCATCCTCCAAATAGGCTCTCAGGGTCCCTTCCTGAACTGGGACATGGGCAAATTTTCTAATATTCGTGGCGATAGCAGAGACAACTTTGCCAGTGTCATCAATCTATAGACAATAGTCCAACTGATTAAATTTGCCACAGACACCACCTTCTTCAGCTAGTAAGTATTCTAGTGTTAGGTGATTTTGATAAATAGTGGCCCACATCTGGGTCGGTTGGATAGTGAGGAGATCTAAAGCTGTTGCAGTTTCATTGGTAATTATTTCTAAAACAGCCTGTAATCTGATAATATGGTTGAGCATGTAAATGGAGGTATGGCATCTCCAACTCCCATCTTCAGCCCAAGTAGCTGTGCTATAATACTAGATGATCCACTGGGGAAGCCATTCATCTTCCCCTCAGGATTGATGCCCCCCCAATATCGAGGGACCTTTTGGTCTTTATCTGAAAATCCTGGTATAAGGGGACACCTAGCTCTTGGCCAGTTTGGTTAAGAAGGAGGAAGAAACCAGGCTGGATTATAGCAAGTGTACAGCTCCCGGTCCAGTTGGAGGGGAGATGGGAGTGTGCTCATTTGCCGCAGATCCAGAATAAGCCACTCGGTGCTGCACAGTGGGTACTCAGGGTGGAGTTTAAGTTATCCCATACAGTACTAAGGGCCAAGAGTGCATGGAAGGGGTTACCATACCGGTGCAGTTGGCAATGAGGAGCTAGTATATAAGAGGGAACATGAGGTAGAATTCACGATAGGGCCCCAATACCAGATCGGGGCTTTTGGCCACCAGCTAAGAGACGAGCCTGTTAGGTTCTGGACTCTCCTGCATGGAGTGTCTCCCACCCATTGAGTGTAGGGCATGCCTGTCTGGCTGAGTCATTCTACTCCGATTGCTTCGGAGGAGAGTACCCACCCTAGGGGCCGTCTCTGTGAAGGCCGGATTGTGGTGTGGTTCCATTGGAGGAGGTCAAGGACACTTAGGCTAGTTCCCTTCCATGGCCAGTCTTCACTCATGAGCGCTCCTCCACACACTCAGCACCCCATGATATTAAGTTCTTGAGCTATGCATTTGGCGAGATCAATAAAGAGGTTTTTTCCCCAGAGTTGGAAAACTCAAGGTTTTACCCAATTTAGCCTTGAGTTGTCCGTATAGTTGGGGCCCTGGGACCTGCCGATTGGAGGGCGGTTTTGTGGCAGTCTGGTTGATAAGCCATTTAACCGTCTCCTGTACTGCCTCCTTTTGGGCCTGATCTTGGATGCCTCCCCCATCGGAGTATCCGATGTGGGTTTGGTGGGTCCAACAGATGACCTGATTAGCCCTTTTAACTCCTGGAAAATTGTAGCAGGCTCTTGATCATTGAGGAATGGGGCAGGACCAGTAGGATCTGTATGCATAGGTCCGGGCCTGAGGAGTTCTACCCTGATAGCACTGGGCCGGCATGTATGTGTAAGAGACAAAGGCAACCTGGGATGTTGTTCCCAGCTGAAAGGACTGGAAGCATGATTTAGGGCATGAAGTAGTGATACTGTTCCCAACTGGGAAGAAAAGGGTGAGGGTAAGGATTAAAGTCCTTGGGATAAGCATCTTGTAAGGAAGAATTTCTCAAGCTTCAGCACGCGTAGATTGGTCAGCTTCCGGTGTGACCAAAGCGGGGCTGGTGATCTCCTCCTAAGGACTGGTAACATCGCTGGCCATTTTCCTCCGGAGAGTGATCTTGAGGGGCTCGGAGTGGTCAGAGATGCAGTTCCAACTAGCAGCTGCAGGTGTCAATCTGCTGTGGTGTATCCATGGAGTAATCCTGCAACCTTAACTGCCATAGGGGTAGACAAAATGACAATATAGGGGCCCCTCCACAGGGTTTTAAGGGCTGGAGGTTCCATTCCTTAACCCAAACTGAATCCCCAGGCTTAAAGGGATGACTTTAGTTGCTAAGCTAATTAATTGGGAGCCTCTCCTGTACCCATTAGTCGAGGTTTTGTAGGGTAGACCCTAACGCCTCAAGCTATTGTCTTAAGGTTAGGTCTCCTATTTCTTTAAGGTCCCCTCGGAGGCCTCTAATGAGTGGAGGTGGCCTTCCATATATGACCTCATAAGGGGAAAAGCCCATCTTCTTGGTAGGAGTTGAGCATATCCTCAGGAACCCTATTGGAAGGGCCTTGTCCCAACGGAGGTGTGTCTCTTGGCAGTTTCTTCAGGTGGGACTTGAGGGTCCGATTCATGCGTTCTACTTCTCCTGAGCTCTGTGGGCGGTAGGCAGTATGTAGCTTCCAAGTGATGCAGAGGAGCTTGGCTAAGAGCTGGATTACTTCGGTTATAAAGGCAGGGATGTTGTCAGAGCCTATTGAGATTGGCAGCACAAAGCAAGGGATTATTTCCTGTAGCAATAGCCTGGTGACTTCCAGTGCCTTTTCTGTCCAGGTAGGAAAGGTTTCCACCCACCCTGAGTAGGTGCATACAAATACTAAGAGGTATCTAAGATCCCTGGAGCGTGGCATCTCAGTGAAACTTACTGTGAGATCTTCAAATGGGGCGCCGCCAGTATGTTGGACTCCTGAGGGTAGGATCGGTCCTTGACGTGGGTTGTTGCGAACACAAACAAGGCACTGTTCACAGTATTCATGAGATACTGGAGAGTTGGGGTATGTAGAAGTACCTATTGAGGGTTGATTCTAGGGCACTCTGACCAAAGTGGGTTTGTTGGTGGAACTGCTTGACAAAAGCTGGGGCTAGAGTCCCTGGTATGACAATGTGGCTGTCTTGAAATTTCCACCATCCATTATGGAGATGGTTTCCCCCTTCAGTCTTGAACCAGGACTCTTCTTGGTGGGAATATTTGGGATCCCATTCGGCTAAAGGGCTGGGAAAGAGGGAGGCTGTTAACTTTGGAGGTTTGAGGGTTTCTTCGGCTGCAGCTAACTTGGTTGCTTGGTCTGCCTTGCGATTGCCCCGGGCTGCAATTATGTTGCCCTTTTGGTGGCCCCTGCAGTGTATGACTGCCACTCTTTTGGGTGCCCATACTGCTTCTAGGAGATCTAGAATCTCTTGTCCATATTTAATTTCCTTCACTCCTGAATTGATTAATCCCCTTTCTTTGTATAAAGCCCCACGAACATGGAGGGTAGTGAAGGCATACGTAGAGTCAGTATAAATATTGGCTCTTACCCCAGCTGCCAGCTGAAGGGCTCGAGTCAGGGCAAT
Source organism: Hipposideros armiger (assembly GCF_001890085.2). Taxonomy (NCBI): domain Eukaryota; kingdom Metazoa; phylum Chordata; class Mammalia; order Chiroptera; family Hipposideridae; genus Hipposideros; species Hipposideros armiger. Next base: position 922,428 of record NW_017731503.1, read on the forward strand.
GAGCTCTGCCTTTTGTGCCAAAGTACCCGTGGGAGAGGTTTCACTTCAATGATGGTGTGTAGAGTTACCACAGTGTATCCAGCTAACCGTCTATTTCCTTGGATGTAGCTGCTGCCATCAGTGTAGTATTCTACATCAGGGTCCGTAAGAGGTTGGTCAGTCAGGTCTGGCCTAGTGGAGAATACTTCGTTCATGACTTTGATGCAGTCATGGTCTGGGGGCCCAGGCCCTACAGGCAGTAAAGTGGCCGGGTTTAAGGACTGTACTATCTCAAGGTGGATTCGTGGGTTTTCACACAGTAGCCTTTGGTACTTGGCAATCCAGGAGTTGGTAAGCCAATAATGTCCCTTATGATCTAACAGGGCTCGAACTGAGTGCGGTACCCAGACAGTTAATTCCTGACCCAGGGTCAGCTTGTCAGCTTCAGGACCATTGCTGCAAGTGCCCTCAGGCAACGTGGCCATCCTAATGCCACTGAGTCAAGTTGTTTTGAGAAATAGGCTACCGGCTGGTGCCAATCCCCTAGCAGTTGGGTAAGGACTCCCACTGCCGTCCCCGTGCGTTCATGTACGTAGGGGAAGAAAGGCTTGGTGTTGTCCAGGAGTCCTAGGCCAGGGGCATGAATGAGAGCCCATTTAAGCTCATTAAAAGCTTTCTGTTGTGGAGAGTCCCATAGAAAAGGTTCACGTTCACCCCCCTTTGTGGCTTCATAAAGGGGTTTGGCTATAGTAGAGAAGTTGGGGATCCAGACCCTACAGAAGCCTGCCGCCCCTAAGAATTCGCGGACCTGTTTCCGAGTAGTGGGGACAGGGATGGTACATACCGCCTGCTTCCTTTCTGGGCCGAGCTGGCGTTGTCCTTGTGACAGGTGGAAACCATGGTATTTGACCCTGTCTTGGCATAGCTGAGCCTTTTTCTTGGAGACCTTGTAGCCTGCTTTCCACAAAAGTTTAAGGATGTGATATGTACCCTGCATGCAGTCATCGTAGCTCTTTCCAGCTAGTAAGAGGTCATCTACATATTGGAGCAGTACACAACCGGTTTGGCTGGCTGGAAAGGGCTTTAGGTCTAAAGCCGAGGTGGCCCTGAAAATTATTGGGAAATTCTTGAAGCCCTGTGGTAGCCTTGGCCATGTTAGCTGGCCTTCTTCCCCATTTTCAGGGTTTTATCACTGGAAGACAAAGAGTGGCTAGCTCTGTGGGGCCAGACGAATACAGAAGAAGGCGTCCCTGAGGTCCAGGCAGGTGAAGTAGGTTGTTTCAGCTGGGATGAGGCCCAGACGAGTATATGGATTGGTGACAACTGGGTGTAAAGTGACCGTTGCTTCGTTTACTGCTCTCAGGTCCTGTACTGGACGGTAGTCTTCAGTTCCCAGCTTTTGGACTGGAAGCAGAGGTGTGTTCAAGGTGACTGACAGGGACGAAGAATCCCATATTTTAGGAGTCTGTCCAAATGTTTTTGGATGCCAACTTGTGCATTGTGGGGGATGTAGTATTGCTTGTGGCGCACTGGTTCTGCCCCAGGTTTTACCTCTACAACTACTGGGGCCGCATGTCATGCCGGGCCCGGTGGGTTGTCTTCTGCCCAAACTCCCAGTATTGAGAAGGGGAGTTTGGGTCCCTGTTGGACCTGTTCTACAAGACCAAAGAGTCACCATTCTTCCTCCCGAGGTATGGTGAGGGACATAATATTAGCCCCTGATTTTCCCAATGTTAGCTCAGCATTGGCACTGTGGTTAAAGGTGACTTGAGCCTGGAGTTTATCTAGTAGATCTCTTCCCAATAATGCTACAGGGAAGTCTGGCAGGTAGAGGAACTGATGAGTAATTTCTTAGTCTCCCAGTATGCATTGTTGAGGCTGTAAAAAGGGCCGACAGACTCGTCCTCCCATGGCACCTGTGATGGTGACCTGTTTTGGGGAGAGGAGGCCTATGGGCCATATCATGATGGAATGTTCAGTGCCTGTGTCAACCATAAAGTTAATGGGTTGGCCCCCAATTAACATTCGGACCACAGGCTCTTGGGAGCCTAACTGAATGGAGCTCAGTCTGGCCTTCTCTTTCCCATATTCTTCCATCCTAGCGAGTCCAATGAAGTCATCTCCAGAAGGGCCTGGTGTCTGTTGGGGTGGCTGGTAATGTCCATGAGTGACTCGACCCAGCCTCTGGGGATTCAGACCTGTTGGCATCCTCCCCAACTGCTGAGGACATTTATTTTTCCAGTGGCCACGTTGGTGGCAGTAAGCACATTGGTCGTGTCCCAGCCTTGGCCTCCTGGTGTGTGGACCCCCTTGACTTTGCCCTCGCTGGGGTAGTCCCAGATTTGGGATGGCATTTTGTCCCGAGGTCCCAGCCAATTTGACATGTGCAGCAGCAAGCAAGTGTACCTTTTTCTTTATCTTCTGATCCACCTCTCAATGAGCCTCTTGGCCACGGTTGACATAGACTTTGGTCATTACTTCGAGGAGCTGGCTGATATTCATGCCAGCAAATCCATCCAGTTTCTGAAGTTTCTGCCGGATGTTGCCCTGGGAGTGCCCAACAAAAGCAGCATTGACCATCCGCTGATTCTTGAGGCCTCAGGGTCAAAGGGAGTGTAGAGATGAAATGTTTCACAGAGTCTTTCATAAAATTGGTTGGGCTCTCCTTCGGTCCCTGGAGGACTTCAGAGATCTTGTTCATATTGATGCATTTTTTGCTACCATCCTTTAGGCCTTCTATAAAGGCTTCTTGAAACCATTTCAGCATCTGGAAGTCCCGGTCATAATTGGGGTCCCACTGGAGGGGTCCTCCTCAGGGAAATGGTTCTGGGCATACTCTTGAATGTTTAAGGTCCCAGGTAGGGTGTGTTCCTCCAGCCATTTTACAGCTCCTTGGGTGACTCACCGGTGCTCCTCAGTGTTGAAGAGAGATAAGCGGAGCTGGTGGCAATCAGACCAGGTGGGCTGATGTGTTTGAATGATTGACTGAAGGAGGTCAGTCAAAGCCTGTGGCTTTTCAGTATATGATGGGGTATGGTTTTTCCAATTTAATAGATCAGTGGTTGAGAAGGGCTAGTACACACACATGCATCAACCTCCCTGAATCTGGCCTTCCTGATCATAGTAGATGGGGCCTCTGGTTTCCTGTAGGGGGAGCTGGAGAGTGCTAGTCTCAGGGCCTTTTGTCTTCATCACCTATCTGTGGGCCCATATGGGGTCAGGACTGGAGATGGCGGCATAGCAGGAGGGTCCGGGAAGGGAGTGGTGAGCGGAGAAGGTGGGACCAGCAAGGGCAATACTGAGGGCTGGGCTAGCGTGGTGGGTGGAGAAGGTGGGGACAGCGAGAGTGGTACTGAGGGCTGGCCTGCACACTCAAAGACAGAATCCTCAGACTGGGCGAGTAGGGGAAGAGAGAGAGGAGACGGGCAAGCTGAAACGAGGTCTGTCTGCACCCACAGCTGCTGAGTTGTAGGATTCCAGGAGTGGTCCATCCGCACCCATGGCTGCAGAGCAGTAGGAAGCCAGAACACAGTGGAGGCATTTGCAGCATCAGGGCAAGCTCAGCCTCTGGGTTGACTGTCCCACTGGGAGAGCGACAGGAGCCCCGGGGTGCGCAGACTCAGACAGAAATCTCAAACTGGCTGAGCAGGAGAAGAAGGAAGCAAGAAGTGTGGAGAGGCAGCCCGCACCCCACAGCTGTAGAGTAACGAGCTGCAGTGCCAGGAGAGCAGCAGGGGCTCTGCTGGAGCATTGGAACTCACAATGGCGAGGGTATTTTTTCCCCCTTTTCTCTCAGACAGAAAAAACAAAACAAAAACAGAAACAAATCCTGAATAGATAAGAGCCCACTCCCACTCTCCCTCAGAAACCTTGGCCCCTGCCCTGCCAGAGCCTTAAGCTGATCCCTGCAACAAGGAGCAGGGTCAGAACAAAAGTGCTCCTACTCCCAGGGAGTTGAGAAACTCCGCATGAGAAGAGGCTGTAGGAATGTGCGCCTAAACATGTCATCCCCACCCCCACCTCTCCTGTGAGGCTCTAGAGGCCAAACAACTTCAGCTGCTGTGTTACTCAGGCCTTCCGGGCAGGCGGCTCCTAGCAGCTCTGACATCTCCACCCCTCCAACAGGCCCCAGTGAAAAGAGCGCCCAAAGACGCAAATCCAGCCCCCTGGCTGAGCAGAACTGAGAGTACATCTGGGCAGGTGGGAGCAGGAACAGTATTGATTTGTAAAAAAACATACCAATCACACCTCATAACCCCACTCATCTAAAGTAGACCTGCATTACCAGGCTCACTCCAGGTGCCAGGCGGCTGGCTCTGCCCTCACAAGATGCAGAGGAGTTTGTGTATAGCAGAGGAAAACCTGGGGAGAGCTTGGCAGACTTCAGCCAATATTGGCACTGGTTATTTCTTGTTTTTTCTCCTCTTTTTTTTTTCCATTGTTTGTTTTTGTTTTTGGTTTCTCTTTTGGTGTGTTACATTGTTGTTAATTGGGTCTTCTTGGATTTTTTTTTTTTAGCTGAGCCATCCTGCTACCTATTGGAAGCTCAGCGGCTGCTCAGCTCGGGCTGGACTCGAACCGCTGTTGCTCAGAGCTCAAACTCTTGAGCGAACTCTTAACCAACTGAGCCACTCGGCCTCTTGGATGTTTTTTGGGGGGTTTTCATTGGTTGCTTGTGTTGGTTGTTTTTGGATTCTTCTATTTCATTAGAATTTTTAGTTTATTATATAGGCATATATAAAGGGGCATATATGTGGATATATATGTTCATATATATGGGGGTGTAGATTACATATACATGTAACATTTTTCTCTTTCTTTTTTTCTCTCTTTCTTTCCTTCTCTTCTACTGTCTCTCTCTCCCTTTTCTGCTTCCTTGTCACAGCTCGAGTTTGCCTCCTTCTTTCCATTTTTTCTGCAAGTTTTTTTTTGTTGTTGTTTTAAGGATGTGGCTATTTTGTTTCATGTGTTTATTCTATTTTTTAGTTTACTATATTTTAGTTTATTTTGTTCACCTATTCGTTCCTTGTTTTTTTTTTTCTTTTTTACTTTCGTTGTTGTTTAGTTTTTGTTGTTTTTTTTTTTACTCCTTTTGTATGATTGATATTTCTGTACCAGTTGAGTGTAAGGTGATGGTTGTTTTGTACATCAGAGAGTTACTGGTTACCTTTGGTGGCTGTTGGGGGTTGTGCTTGTTGATCTGTTTTGCCCTAAAACATGCTCTGCAGCAGGGCCCAGTCAAAGAATCACAAGAATCATCACACCCAGAGACCAACTTTAGATAAAAAAAGAGCATTACAGGTTCTGACCTACAAGAGTCACACAAAAAGGGAAATAGCTACAGGCACAAGAGCCCATAGGGGCCAAGCCTCATCAGAGGGGTCAACCCTCACACAACAGCTTATAAACTGTGGACACAACTAATCCTCACAGCTAGTCAGCCTGGGAGTCAAGCCCACCTACTGACAAGCTGAAAGCTATCAAAACTAGACCTCAACATGAGAAGACACACAAAACAAGGAACACCTCTGGTACACACACATGGGAGAAAAGAGAGTCTGAGTAATTCAATATATAAGACACATACCACATAAGTCCACCCAGAAAAGACTGAAAGACCTAGGGGATCTTCCTATTTCATTGAAGTAAACACAAAGAGTAAGCCAGAATGGGGAAAAAAGAAACAAATCCCAAACAAAAGAACAGAAGAAACCTCCTGAATCAGTGGAACTAGAGGGAATGGAGGTAAACAACCTATCAGAGATACTGATTATCAGAATACTGGAGGAAATTAATGGGAATGCAAAGAATAGAGAAATCATGAAAAACAACCAGGTAGAAATAAAGAATTCAATTACTGAATTAAATAACAAACTCGATGGAATTACTAGCAGCTTGGATGAAGCAGATGATTGAATCAGTGACTTAGAAGACAAGATAGCAGAGATCATCCAAGTGGAAAAAAAAGAAAAAAGAATGAAAAAGCATTGAAAATAGTTTAAGAGAGCTAGGCAACAACACCAAGTGCAACAACATGCACATCATAGGAATACCAGAAGAAGAAGAGAGGGAGCAAGGAATTGAGAATATATTTGAAGCAATAATATCTGAAAACTTTCCTAAACTGGCAAAGGAAATTAATATACAAGCACAGGAAGTGCAGAGAGTTCCATACAAGATGATTCCAAACAGGCCCATACCAAGAAACTTTATAATGAAAATGGCATGGGTTAAAAACAAAGCCAAAATCCTAAGAGCACCAAGGGACAGGCAGCAATTTACTTACAAGGGCACCTGCATAAGATTATCAGCCGACTTTTCTACAAAAACTCTGCAGACCAGAAGGGAGTGGCAGGAGGTCTCCAAAGTGATGAAAAACAGAGGTCTACAACCTAGATTGCTTTATCCAGCAAGGTTGTCATTTAAAATTGAAGGAGAGATAAAGAGCTTCGCAGAAAAGAATAAGCTAAAAGAATTCATTGCCACCAAGGCAGCATTGCAGAAAATGTTAAAAGGACATCTTTAAGCAGAAGAAAGAAAAACAATGTAACTAACGAAGCCAGGAACACAAATAACAAAATGGCAATAACTACGCACCTATCAATAATCACATTAAATATAAATGGACTGAATGCTCCAATCAAAAGACATAGGGTGGCTGAGTGGATAACAAAGAAAGCAAGACCCTTGCATATGCTGTATATAAGAGACTCACCTCAGATCTAAAGACACAAACAAGCTGAAAGTAAAGGAATGGAGTAAAATATTTTATGGAAAAGGAACTGAGAAAAAGCTGGAGTAGCAATACTTATATCAGATAAAATGGACTTTAAATTGAAGAACATAATAAAGGATAAAAAGGGCATTTCATAATAATAAGGGGATCGATCAAACAAGAGGGCATAACCCTGGTAAATATCTATGCACTTAACATAGTAGCCCCTAAATATATAAAACAGATTTTGACAGACATAAAGACAGAAATCAACAATAACACTATTATAGTAGGGGACTTCAACACCCCGCTGTCACCAATGGACAGATCCTCCAGATAGGAAATCAACACACAACAGTGGCCTTAATGACACTTTAGACCAGTTGGATTTAATCAATATTTTCAGAGCATTTCACCCCAAAGCTACAGAATATACATTATTCTCAAGTGCACAGGGAACATTTTCCAAGATAGACCACATGTTAGGACACAAAATAAGTCTCAGTAAATTTAAGAAGATTGAAATCATATCAAGCATCTTCTCCGACCACAATGCTATGAAACTAGAAATCAATTAAAAGAAGAAATGCAGAAAGCACACAAATACATGGAGGCTGTATAATATCTTACTAAATAGTGAGTGGGTAAAAAATAAGATCAAGGAGGAAATCAGAAGATACCTTGAGACAAACGAAAAGGAAAACACCACAACCCAAAATCTCTGGGATTCAGCGAAAGCAGTCCTAAGAGGGAAGTTCATAGCAGTGCAGTCCTAACTAAAGAAGGAAGAAAAATTTCAAATTAACAGGTTATCTTTACACCTCGGGGAACTGGAAAAAGAACAGCAAAATAAGCCCAAAGGGAATACAAGGAAGGATATAACAAAGACCAGAGCAGAAATAAATGAAATAGAGACCAGAAAAACAATACAAAAGATCTAGGAAACCAAGAGCTGGTTATTTGAGAAGATAAACAGTATTGACAAACCTCTAGCTAGACTCATCAAAAAAAATATGAGAGAGGGCACAAATTAGTAAAATCAGAAATGAAAGAGGCAAAGTAAAAACAGACTCCACAGAAATACAAAAAAATCTTAAGTAATTACTATGAACAATGATATGCCAACAAATATTACAATTTGAAAGAAGTGGATAATGTCCTAGAAGCATACACCCTTCCAAAGCTAACTAAAGAAGAAACAGAAAATCTGAATAGACTGATTACCACCAAGGAAATTGAATCAGTAATCAACAACTCCCAACAAAAAAAAAGCCCCACCGGACCAGGTGGCTTTGCAAGTGAATTTTACCAAACATTCAAAAAAGAATTATCACTTATTCTCCTCAAACTATTCCAAAAAATCCAGAAGGAGGGAAGGCTCCCAAACACTTTTCACGATCACCCTGATTCCAAAACCAGACATAGACATCACAAAAAAGGAAAACTACAGGCCAATATCTCTAATGAACATAGATGCAAAAATCCTCAACAAAATCTTAGCAAACAGAATTCAGCAATATATGAAGATCATACATCATGACCAGGTGGGTTTTATCCCTATTACGTAAATTTGCTTCAACATCCTCAAAATCAATTAATGTGATACACAACATCAACAAAAATAAAAATAAAAATCATATGGTCATATCAATAGATGCAGAAAAAGCATTTGACAAAATACAGCAGCCATTTATGATAAAAACTCTTAGCAGAGTGGGAATAGAGGGTTCATAGCTTAACATAATAAAGGCCATATATGATAAACCCACAGCTAACATCATACTCAATGGGGAAAAGCTAAAACCATTCCCCTTAAGATCAGGAACAAGACAAGGCTGTCTATTTTCTCCACGTTTATTCAAAATAGTTATGGAATTTCTAGCCACAACAATTAGACAAGAAAAACAAATAAAAGACATCCATATCAGTAATGAGGAAGTAAAATGATCATTACATGCAGATGACCTGGTATTATATACAGAGAACCACAAAGGCTTCACCAAAAAACTATTGGAACTAATACAGGATTTCAGTAAAGTAGCAGGATACAAAATCTATACTCAGAAATCAGTTGCATTTGTATATACCAATAATAAATTATCAAAAGGAGAAATTAAGAAAACAATTCCGTTTACAATAGCTTCAAGAACTATAAAATACTTAGGAATAAATTTAACCAAAGAAGTAAAAGACCTGTATTCTGAAAACTATAAGACACTGAAGAAAGAAATGAAAGAAGATACAAACAAGTGGAAAAACCTACCATGCTCATGGATAGGAATAATTAATATAGTTAAAATGTCCATACCTCCTAAAGCAATATATAGATTCAAGGCAATTTTTATCAAACTATCTAAGGCATTTTTCACAGTAATAGAAAATATAATCCTAAAGTTTATATGCAACCAAAATAGACCCCGAATAGCCACAGCAATCCTGAAAAATAAGAACAAAGTGGGAGGTATCATGCTACCCGACCTCAAATCATACTACAAGTCTACAGTAATCAAAACAGTATGGTGCTGGCATAAAAACAGGCACATAGATCAATGGAACAGAATAGAGAGCCCAGAATTAAATCCAGGTATATATGGGCAGTTAGTCTTTGACAAGGGAAGCAAGAATTTACATTGGGGTAAAGATAGTCTATTTAATAAATGGTGCTGGGAAAATTGGACTGACACATGAAGAAAAATGAAACTGGACCACTTCCTTATTCCATATACAAGAACAAACTCAAAATGGAGTAAAGACTTAAATGTAAGACCTGAAACCATAAAACTCCCAGAAGAAAATATAGGGTCTAAATTTGCAGACATTACCTTGAGCAATATTTTTACTGATGCAGCCCCATGGGCAAGAGAAGTAAAAGAAAAAATGAACATATGGGACTACATCAAACTTAAAAGTTTTTTTCACAATAAAAGAAACCATCAATAACACAAAAAGGAAGCCTACTGAATAGGGGAAGATATTTGTCAACGAGATGTCTGATAAGGGGTTAATATCCAAAATATATAAAATGCTCATGCAACTCAACACCAAAAAAACAAACAACCCAATTAAAAAATGGGCAGAGGATATCAAGAGGCATTTCTCTAAAGAGGACATACAGATGGCCAACAGGCATATGAAAAAATTTCAACCTCACTAAGCATTAGAGAAATGAAAATAAAAACCACAATGAGATACCACCTCAAACCCCATCAGAATGGCTATCATCAATATATCAACAAACAATAAATGCTGGCGAGGTTGTGGGGAAAAGGGAACCCTGGTGCACTGTTGGTGGGACTGCAGACTAGTGCAGCCACTATGGAAATCAGTATGGAGGTATCTCAAAAAACTAGAAATGGAACTACCTTATGATCCAGCAATTCCTCTCTTAGGTATTTATCCAGAAAAACCCAAGACAATTTGAAAAAATATTTGCACCCTTATGTTCACTGTGGTGCTATTCACAATTGCTAAGACTTGGAAAGAACCGAAATGCCTATTAATAGATGACTGGATTAAGATACTTTGGTACATTTACGCAATGGAGTATTACTCAGCTATAAACAAGAAAGAAATTGTACCATTTGCAACAGTATGGATAGACCTAGAGAACATTATGCTAAGTGAAATAAGTCAGTCAGAGAAAGAGAAATACCATATGATCTCACTTATACGTGGAATCTAAAATACTGAATAAATGAGAAATGTAAAGAGAAATAGTCTCAGATACACAGAGGTAAAACAGGGTTGCTTGTTGAGAGGGGGTGGGAATGAAGAAGAAAAGGACGGTACAAGACAATACAAATTGGTAACTACAATATGGCCTTAGTGATAGAAAAGACAGTCTGAGGAATATAATCAATAATGTTGTAAATATTTTTTAGGGGGCCAGATGGATTCATGTCTTGTTAGAGACAACTTCATAGTCGGTGTAGAGGTCTGACCACTGCACTGAATTTCTGAAGCTGATGTTGAATAATAATGTATGTCAACTATAATTATATATACATATAGTCACGGGACGTGGAGTAGAGTGTGGGAATGGAGTCAATGGAATTCTAATAGATAAGTGTGATATCAGGGGTGGGAGAGAAGTAGATGGGGGAGGGGGGCTGTTTCTGTGTGAAGGGTGAAATGGATAACTATTGCATTGTTCTGTACACCTGAAACAACAATAAAATTTTTTTTTAAAAAAGAGGGGAAAAAAAAGAATGGAAATATTTTTTCTTTCTTTTTTTTTGACAGAGTGTTTCTGCAGTGATAAATATCCATCAATAATGAAACAAACAATAAATTGCATAGAAGACAGCATGGGTACTAAACTTATGGACCTTGGGCTTAGAGAGGATTATATGAATTTGATGTCAAAGTCAAAGGAAGTAAAAGCAAAAATAAATAAATGAGACTATATCAAACTAAATAGCTTCTGCGCAGCAAAAGAAATCAACAAAACAAAGAGGTAACCAACTGAATTGGAAAGATGTTTGCAAACAACACCTCCAATAGGGGGCTAATATCCAAAATATATAAAGAACTCATAAATGTACACAACAAACAAACAAACAAACGATCCAATTTTAAAAAGGGCAGAGGGCCTGAATAGCCTCTTCTCCCAAGAAGTCATACAACCTACCAACAGATATGTGGAAACATGCTCAATATCACTAGCTATTAGCAAAATGCAAATGAAAACCACAGTGAGATATCACCTCACAATTGTTAGAATTACTATAATCATAAAGACAAATAATAATAAGTGTGGGAGAGGCTGTGGAGAAAAAGGAAACCTCACATATGCCTGTTAGGAATTCAATCTGGTACAACCACTATGGCAAAGATTATGGAGGTTTCTCAAGAAATTAAGAAAAGAATTACCATATGACTGAGCAATCCCACTTCTAGTTATCTACCCAAAACATCTGGAAACATTTATCCATAATGACATATGCACCCTTATGCTCATTGCAGGATCATTCATGGTGGTCAAGACATGGAAACAACAAACGTGCCTTTTGATAGATGATTAAATAAAAAAGATGTGGTACATATACATAATAAAATATTACTTGGCCATAAGTAAAGATAAAACACTACCATTTGTAATGACATGGATGGATTTGAGATTATCATGATAAAGGAAACACATCAGATAGAGAAAATGGAGAACCATATGATTCCACTCATATGTGGGATGTAAAACTGAAAGCAACAAATGATCAAGACAAACAAACAAGCAAAACTCAACAGTTTAGAGTTAACCAGAGTGTAAGCAGGTAAAGTGGGTCAAATATATGGTGATGGAAAGATATCCGACTTTGGGTGGTAACTACATAATGCTATATACAGATGATGTATTATAGAATTGTTCACTTGAAACCTATATAATTTTATTAACAAATGTCGACTCAAAAATTTAATTAAAAAAAGAACTAAGTCAATGTGATTGGCTACTATGCCAATAGGACTTGTTTGAGAAATTTTATCCAATATAATATGTTAAGAGGCTGAAATTACTAGCATAAATGTTAGAAACTGAGAAATTATTTTTTTCTTTTTTGCTCGATTTAATTTTTGATCTAGAAAACCCAACATATTTCTTTTTTTTAAATTAAAGTTTATTGAGGTGACAATTGTTAGTAAGTAAAACTCAAAACAACAAAAGAACAAGACAAACATGAAGAAACAAAAACTCATACACACAGACAATTGTTTAGTGGTTACCAGAGTGTAAGTGGGGAGGAGAGTGGTAGATAAGGGTAAAAAGGATCATATATATGATGATGGAAAGAGAACTGACTCTGGGTGGTGAACACACATGTGATATATAAATGATGTATTACAGAATTGTACACCTGAAACCTATGTAGCTTTACTAAAAACTGAAAACATATTTCACTTTAAAAATATGAAAATGGATAATGTAATTTATAAAGATTTCTATGTACAAGACAAAAAAAGGAAAAGTTTTTTCTTCACTATATATAATAATTTATAAGTAAGTAATCTATGTTATTTTAAATTTTAACAAAATTACAAAATATCACAATAAGTATATAAAAAACTTTAAATTGTATAGAATGGGTAGTACACTAAAAATTGTAGAAAAAGAATCTGTGAAAATCAAAACTACTCCTTAGAAGTAATGAAAACAATGGTAAAAATTATTAAAATCTCCTTTGCCAGAACTCTGGAAATTAACCAAATGTTTACAATCATTCAAGGAGTATTTATTAAGCAAAAATGGTTAAATATTGCAAATAACAGCAAGCTTTATTCTGCCCTGTATCCATTCACGTCTTTCTGACTTCATGGTACCCTGGAACTCCAGCAGTCAGTATGCATAGTGCCATTAACACCAGCTACTGAACAGCACTGGAGTGGGCAAAACAGGTTTGTAGTACTGTAAAAATCCCATATCTAGAAAATTGTCATTATTAGACTCATCTGGAAATTACATAGATACCCCCACTCTCAGGGAATGTCTTTGTGTTGACCAGACTCTGAGCTCACTAGTAACAGCCTTTTCCCTGGTGTATTTGTCTAAAACAATCAGTGGCAGTTTAATATAACTACTTCCTGAGGCAATGATAACAGTAGAGCCAAACAAGATTATGAGTAAAAGCATAAAAGGAAAAGCTGGAGAATATGCTTTTTGATGGCATCCCACCTATTCCTGGAAATTCAAGTGTATGTGCAGGCTATGTGCATGTTCAGGAAGTTCTGAGATGCCTTAATCTCTCACCTATGATGGACCTTGAGGTCCTATCCAGCAGGAAGTGAAGGCTAAGACAATTAGTGATCAATTGCTTGTCAGACAGTTTATACCAAGCCCCAACATGCACACAGAGCACCTTGTCAAATGCTAAAATATATATTGGTTGAATGTATTTAAGGAAATCTCTCCAGTCATTCATCGATAACTACCCTAACCAAGCAGAAACTTTAGTGGCCATATATGACATGGAATACAGATTTTACAGATGTATTCCAGGGGAGTCACTAACAAACCACAACAAAAATAGATTCTGAGTAAGGGAAGTAAATTCTGATTTCTAGAATTTCCACATCATAGTATATAAAGATTAAGTTTTCAACAACAACAACAAAAGATACATGCACGGAAACAAAAAACTGTGTCCCATAGACAGGAAAATAAGCAGTCAGTAGAAACTTTCACTGCAAAAACCTAGACATTTCATTTAAAAGACAGAGACTAAATCAGCTATTATAAATGAGTTTGAAGAACTAAAGGACATTGTCTAGAAATAAAAGTATGAGAACAATGTCTCACTAAATAGAGACTGTCAATAAAGATATAAAAATCATTTTTTAAAATCTGGAGCTGGAAAGTACACTAATTGAAACAAAAATTCACTAGAAACTCCACAGAAGCTTTGAACTGACAAATGAAAGAAGCAGTGAACTTGAGGATGGATCAATTTAGATTATCTATTCCAATAAACATAAAGAATATAAGTATTAAAAATGAACACAGGGCCGGCCGAGTGGCACGATGGTTAAGAACTGACTTGGGACACCAGAGGGTCCGGGTTCGGATCCCACTTATGAGGGCCAGTGACACTGCCCTCCACAGCTAAGATGCTGAACAACAGTTCAACCTGGAGCTGGGCTGCTGTGAGTCGCCGGCGACGGCGTAGGCTGTAGCCCCTGTGGCAGTGGGTTGCCATGGGCTACCGTGTGTAGCCAGCAGCCAGC
>NW_017731503.1:937108-953560 GCF_001890085.2 Hipposideros armiger
CAACATATGCACAGTGTGAGGCCCAGAAGGAGAGAAGAGAAAGGAATGGGCACAAAGAATAATTTTTTAAAAAATAATGGCTGAACATTTCCCAATTTGATGAAAAACATTAAGCTACTATACATATCCAAAAATCTCTAAGCTCTCCAAATAAGATATACTCAAAGAAATCCACACCTATGCACATCATAATCAAAATTCAAAACCAAAGTAAAAGAAAGGATATTGAACACAGCAAAAGAGAAGTGAAGTATCACATAAAAGAAAACCTCAATAAGATTAATAATTGACTTCCTAACAGAAACCATGGTGGCCAGAAGGCAGAGGGTGATATATTTAAAGTGTTGAAAGAAATACTATTAACCCAGAATTCTATTCTAAGCAAAACTATATCAACTATGAGGCAGCAATTAACACACTACTCAAATAGACAAAAACAGAAAAAATTTGTTGCTAGAAGATCTGCCATAAATGGGGTTCTGGTGATGAAATGAAAAGACATTATACAGTAATTGTAATCTATCAATAGCACTGGTAATGGTATCTAGTAAAATCTAAAATACAGTATAAATGCATGATTAGATTATATCATACATTCCTTCTGATTAAAAAAATGCATAAAAATAATTATAAGATTTCTAGTCAAGGTGACAGACTAGGTAAATACTGTGGTCACCACCTCTCAGGACCACATCAATAACTGAACTACAAAACAACAGTCATTGAGAATCACCTGAAGCCTCACTGAACCAGAACCCTCCAACTACAGACATACAGAAGAAGTCACCTCAAGACTGGTAAAAGGGGCAGAGATGTGTAATGGGCTAGTCCCACACTTATGTGTGACCATTAAAAATTAGGAGGCATATCTTGGTAGTGGAGGGACCCCCTAGAGGAGCAAGGGTTCCTAACCCCACATCAGGCTCCCCAGCAGAGGGTCCTAGTTCTGGCGACAGAACTCTCCATAACTCCTGGTTGTAAAAACCAGCAGAGATTGTGGCTGAGTGAGATGGTGGGTGACAGGAGTCCCAGGCATTTCTCTTAAAGGGACCGCATGAAGACTTACTCAATGACATACTACTTCACTCTGAGCTTCAACGCCGGAGCAGTGGCTCAAAAGGTGCCAAAGACACAAGGGGAGGAACTGAATTGTCTGGCTGCCGGGTGAGGGTTAGAGAGGCAGCTTTTTCCCGTATAAAGGAACTGGTGGAAGCCATTGTTTTAGACCATCCCCTCCCTGCATGCAGCTGCAGACAGATGCCATATTTGAGACTCCATCAAACTGGCTATCACCTTTCATCTGCTCCACCGTAGTGATTCCCAGTGATCCCACCCCACCCAAATTTCAGGCACACCCAACCTGTTTCCAGGGGCTTATCCTTACAAACAATCTGTCTTGGCTTGTGCTTCAAACTTTGGTAAATTCTTTCAGAGGTTCACCAAACCCAAACAAGCAGCACCTGGCTTCATTGTGTCCCATAACTCTGGATGACGAGCCCTAAGCTTGGCACTAGTGATAGGCAGCCTTGTTTCACAGATTAATTTCTTGGTTCACAGATTAACTTCTAAGCCCGGTGTGGGTGGCGGCCATCTGAGAGGTCTGGCTCATATAAGGTGACCCTGCGTAAGGCACCAGCTGTGGCTAAATTTTGCCTGTATCAGATTCCCTCCCAGGAGTTCCTAGGGCTGGCAAACCTGGTGACGAGCTCCAGAGCAAGTTGGAGTATCACCTGACTGCCGGCCTCCAAAAACAACACACCCAAAGTGCAGGCTGGGCAGGCACCAGAGCCTTGCTAAAGTGAACCCTGCTCTGTAGGGTCAGCCTTTGCACGACAGCTCCTCCACTGTAGTCTCAGCAATCCCCACAATTAAACAGACTGAGGGTCAATCCCTGCTACTAATGTACAAACAGCAACCAAGGCTCAACTACAACAGAAGGGCACACGCAATACATGTAAGAGACACACATGGAGCACCCAGCTCTGGTGACCAGGGAGACTGCACCAATGTGACCCACAGGACTCCTGCTACATAAGGACACTCTACCAAGACTGGGACACATACCAACCCTTCCTCATACATTCAAATACAGAAGGTAGCCAAAATGGAGAGACAAAGAAAAATGTCCCAAATAAAAGAACAGAATAAAGCTCCAGAAAATGAATTTAAAAAAATGGAGACAAGCAATCTACCAAATTCAGAGTTCAAAACACCGATTATTAGGATGCTCAATGATCTCAGGCAGAACTTCAACAAAGAGAAGAGAAACATAAAAATGGAGATAGAAAACATAAAGAAAACCAGTCAGAAATAAAGAATATAATAAATAAAATAAAGGATACATTACAGGGAATCTAATAAAGGATACATTAGATGAAGCAGAGGATAAAATCAGTGATTTACAAGGTAAGGTAGCAGAAAATACCCAATCAGAATAGCAAAAAAACATAAATAAATAAATAAATAAATAAATAAATAAATAAACAAACAAACACACACAAAACAATGAGGAGAATTCTGGGACAACAGAATTATTGATGAAAAGTTCCGGTCATCTAACTTTTCCACACAGCCTTTTCAGCACTTCCAAACAGTAAACTTGGTTAACTGTTTGTCCAGTTGGTACAAATTCATAATGAATAAACCATCTGATATCAAAAAAGGTTAGCAACTATGTTTTGACTCTTGATTTGGACTAACACAACATTTTTGGTCATGGAGAATTGGCTGACTTTCATTATGCACTTTGATGCTTTGTTTTAGGGTTGCATTGGTACACACAAGTTTTATCACCAATGATAACACGGCCCAAAGCATTGTCTTGCCCCTCTAAAAGGTCTTAGCAAACTTTGACTCTCCTTTGCTTTTGTTCATCAGTGAGCTCCTTCAGGCTATTTTTGCACACACCTTTCTCATGCCAAGATTTTCATTTAAGATTTTCCTAACTGTCTCTCTATCAATGTTTACTTGCTGTGCTATGCTTTTCACAGTCAGCCAACAATTTGACACAAATTTGACAAATTTTTGCAATGTTTTCATCAGTTCTGCTCATTACTGGCTGCACTGAACTCTCTTCATCAGTGACGTGTTCTTTCCATTCAGAAAAATGTTTAATCCATTTGTACACTGCTGTTTCCTTAATGGCATTATCCCCATTAACTTGGACTAATATGACCTTGATTTCAATTACTCTTTGCCAAGTTTAACAAGAAATTTAATGTTTGTTCATTTCTCTAATTCAAGCTCAGACATTCTCCCAATGGCACACAAAAACACATAACAATAATGAACGCCACTCAGCAAGACACCCCCACACATTGACATGAACACAGCTGTGAGACACTGTATGTAAACATACACCATGGTTATGAAACCTTACTAAGCTGTTTATACAGTGCTGCCAGTGTAAGTGCACGGTGGAAGTCGTGAACTTAATTGTCAGACCTCGTGTGTGTATGTGTGTGTGTGTGTGGTGTGTTATATAAACATATAAATATATATATATACATATATATTCACAGGAAGTAAAGTACAGCATAGTGAACATAATCAATGGCATTGTAATATCTATATACAATGTCAGAGGGGTAGTAGATTTGAAATGTTATCACGTTGTGAGGGGTGTAAATGTTTAATCATTATGTTGTTTTGTTCACCTATAACTAATGTAATAATAATAAAAAAAGATGTGGTGGAACTGATTCCCTCATACATTGCTTATGAGGGTACAAAATGGTGCAGCCTCTGTGAAAAACAGTTGGGCAATTCCTCAAATATTTAAACATAGAATTACCCTATGGTTTAGCAATTTCATTCCTTGTTATATACACAAATGGTATGAAAACAAATGTTTACACAGTCTTGTACAGGAATGTTCATAGCATAATTGTTAATAAAGGCCAATATATTGAAACAATCTATATGTCCATCAACTGAATTATGGATCATGCTTGGCATATCCAAAAAATATAATATTATTTAGCAATAAAAATAAATTGAATACTGATATGTATTTCAATACGGAAAGACTTTGAAAACATTACACTAAGTAAAAGAAGCCAATTTCAAAGTACCATGTATTATGTGATTAAATTTACATAAAATGCCCAGGTACAAAAGTCCATTTAGACAGAAATTAGTGGTTGTCAAGGACTGAGGGGAGAGAGAAATGGGGAATGAGTGCAAAGGAGTATGTGATTTCTTTTTGGGGTGATAAAAATTTTGTAATTAATGGTCATGATTGTACATCTTTGTGAAATTATTAAACATATGGATTGAACACTTTAAAGGGATAAATTTTATAATTGAATATTATCTCAATAAAAATTATTTAATTAAATTAATAAACAAATTTTAAGAAAGACATAAAAGCACAATAACTAGTGGAAACGCATAGTATTTCCTGCATAGGGATGGTAAATAGCATGAACACCGCAATTCAAAACTGATTACATAAATTTACTCATTCTAAATTTTAGAATTGGATTAAATGATATAAAATTTTATATGACATAATAAAGATCAAGTGCCAAGAATGTTACATTAAAGTTAATAGTACTATGGGGAGCCGGCTGGGATCAGCCAGGGACACTGAGGCTGTAAGCTGGCAAGCTACAGGCCTCCATGTTAGGGTGAGCAGCTCGATAGCAGCTTAAAAGTTACAGACCAGAGCTGCAGTAAGGGTTAAGCCTGACAGCTGTGATGCTGACAGGCTCTTAGGGCTTGGGGAGCAGCATGGGAAGGTTGCAGGGAAGATCTCATCTCCACTGTGCCCCTGACTCACCTCCTGTGCCCCTGAAGAAGAGCAGCCAACGTCACAGACAACCTTAGAAGTTACAGAGTGGATAGTCATCCTGTTAAGTTTCTACTTGTTATACTTTGCTCTGTTTCACTTCGGGAAGATTGTTTCCAAGGGAAAACTGTCCCCTGAGAGGAGGGAACTACTCCCTCAAGGTCCCAAAAGCCCCTACCTAAGGAAAGTTACTTTTGCTATAAAAGCTGTGTACAAATAATAAATGAGGCTACTCTCTGCCATCAGCATTGAGTGGATCTCCCATTCCCAGTTTATGTCTCTATCTCTTTCTTTCTTAGTCTCCCACCAAATCCTCCCAGGTGTGCTCCTGGCTGACGAGTCAGGAGTGCTTGTTTGGCACGGGGGCTGAGTCGGAGTGGCGCCCGGAACAGGGACCTGGGCATGGATTGAAGGCAACCGTCAGTGAGGAGATCCCATTTGGACAAGGTGTATGCCGCTACGGTGAAGGTAAGGGGAAAAATGGGTTTCAGTATAGTGAGAGGCAGTATTGGCTGTCCTGTAATTGCTATGTCTAGTTTTTGGCAGGGGTGAAAAATATGGGACAGTCAGGACAAGCAGTTCATTGTACATAAAGGGTCATCCGCCTACTTGTAAATAGGGTCAGCAGCTCACATAGACATAAGGATAGGGACAATCAGGGTCAGTAAGGATCAGCAGTCCACATTGTAAAGAAGATCAGCAGCCCACATTAGGTAAAAGCTTAAGGCTATACATAATAATATGCAGCAGCTAAAAAAGTTTCTTATATATATAAAAGACCATTGACTGTAATTACAGCTACTGAAAACAACACTAAGGGAGTGAAGCGGGTCTGTAAAGGAAGAGCAACTAGAGAAGTTTCTTGTATATGTAAAGGACACCTGCCTTTAGTTCCCCGAGGAAGGCACCCTTGACTCAGAGGTCTAGGAAAGGGATAAAAGACAGTTCAGAGAGCATCACGCGCTCGAGGAGATGGAGAAGCCTCCGAGCAAAGTACTTTCACTTTGGGAACTGGTGCGCGACAGACTCATCACCAGTTCAGAGGCTTCATGCCACCTGAGGGATATAAGAAGACACTACCCCCGGGTGGCAGAGAGGGGAATTACTTACCCTGACAGCTGTCACTATACACCTCAGGGGCACTGGGGCCCCTTGAATACCTCTTTGGCAGCCACACTTCTTCCTTTGTATTCAGCAACTTAACAAAAATAAGTCTTAAAATATTTCTCTAACTCTCAGTAACTTTCAAGGTCTTACAGATAGTTTTAAATGTAAACAAAGGTCTGCCACAGACTCTGCATAAGGCTGAGGTAACTAAAGAAAAACAGAAGGCACTTTTTTTTAATTGGGGAATTTGGGTGATGGGAACGGCGCTGGGGAATTGGGGGAAGGGGAACAGACAAGTTGCTGTCCTTTTGTTCCTCAGTCTAGTTGTGGAGGATGTTGCTTCACTGGCCCAAGTTGGCACCATCATTGTGCTCTTCCCGGGCGAGGCAGATCAGTCGCCGGCTTCTGGATGGCCACTCACTGCGGCTGCTGGCCACTCATGCTGCCTGCTGCCTACACACGGTATCCCATGGCAATCCACTGCCACAGGGGCTGTAGCCTACGCCATCTCCGGGGACTCACAGCAGCCCAGCTCCAGGTTGACTGTTGTTCAGCATCTTAGCTGTAGAGGGCAGTGTCACTGGCCCTCATATGTGGGATCCGAACCAGGGCCCTCTGGCGTCCCAAGCCAGTTCTTAACCATTGCGCCACTCGGCCGGCCCCAGAAGGCACTTTTAAGTCCAGGCAGCAGCAGCCTATTTTACAGCAGCTTGTCAGATATGCCTCAGTCTCCAAGAGCAGCATCCTGGAGTCGAGTGTACTCTGGGGGTTAAGGCAGGCCTTGGATAGAGGCAAGGATATTGGGGAATATCAACAATTTTACTTTCCAGTGATAGAAAGTCCAGACCCCAATAATCCGGGGCAGGTGCTTAGGGAGCATGAGCCTATCCCTTTTAAGATGCTTAAGGAACTCAAAGCCTCGACCTCCCAGTATGGGCTTACTGCTCCTTTTACTTTAACATTACTTGAGACTGTTTCTACAAACACACCCCTTACCCCCAAAGATTGGATAATGATAACTAAGGCCTCTTTAACTAGAGGGGATTATTTGCTCTGGAAAGCAGAGTTCGTTGACCAGTGCGAGCAGCAGGCAGTTCAGAATGCCACACACCAGATACTTATCACAGCTAAGATGCTTAAGGGAGAAGGGAATTATACAGGCATAAACAATCAAGTAGGATATCCTCCGATAGTCTATCAACAGATTACTTTCTGTGCTACTAGGGCCTGGAGGACACTTCCTACTGTGGGGGCAAAGACAGAGGATCTGTCTAATGTAAGACAGGGTCCAGACGAGCCATATCAGGACTTAGTCTCCCGGCTCTTGCAGGCCATAGGGCAGCTAATTCATGACCCTGGAGCCATACTGCTCCTTGCCAAATAGCTAGCATTTGAGAATGCCTATTCTACCTGTAAATCTATAATACAGCCTTATAGAAAGAAAGCAAATGTTTCAGATTTTATTCACCTTTGTGCAGATGTAGGACCGTCTTACATCCAGGGCAATGCTCTTGCCATGGCACTGCAAAAGGTTTTTAACCCAAAGCTGTAGCAAAAAAAGGAGAGGAGCCGAAAAGAAGGGGGATGATATTCTTGTGGGCAGGCAGACCATTTGTCTAGGGAGTGTCCTAATAGAAATTTCCAGGGAGGCCCTGGGGCAGCTGGACAAGTAGATCCATCTGGACACTCAGTTCAACTCTGCCCCAAGTGTAGGCATGGAAAACATTGGGCAAAAGGATGCAGATCCCAATTTGACATCAATGGGCAACCAATTTCAGGAAACAGGGCACGGGGCCAGCCCTGGCCCTGCCAAATAATGGAGGCTTTAGCCCTTATGCCCCCAGTGCCTGTAGACAGCCAGCAATCACTTACAGCTCCAATGTCCAGGAACAGCCCATTCTACAATCCTGGGGACAGCCAACACAGTGCACCATACAACTATACCACGCCACCCCAGGGAGCACAGGACTGGACCCCAGTCCCTCCTCCAGGTATATATTAACCCCACAAATAGGTCCACTGGCCATCTCCACTGGAGTTTATGGCCCTCTGCTACCTAATACAGTGGGGCTTCTTCTTGGCCGGAGTAGGTGGACTATGAAAGGACTTCAAGTCTTCCCTGGAGTCATAGATTCTGATTATACTAGGGAAATAAAAATTATGGCCGGGACTTCTAAGGAAATTATTCAAGTTTTATCCACAGAAAGAATAGCTCAACTAGTGCTCATCCTTACTGCACCAGCAGGGGGAGCCATTTCTCAGCAGGCACGAGGGTCCCGAGGCTTCGGGTCCTCAGATACATTTCGGGTCCAGAGAGTAGGACAAGAACGACCCACTTTAAACCTAACTATAGAAGGAAAAGCGTTCCAGGGTCTCACTGATACAGGTGCTGATGTATCTGTAATTTCCAAACAACATTGGCCATCATCCTGGCCTGTACAGGAGGCTTTAACTAGTCTCCAGGGTATAGGGATGAAAACAGGACCTTTACAAAGTTCCAAAGTATTGACTTGGAGAGACCCTGAGGGACACTCCGGAACTTTTACTCCATTCATCCTTGAGAGTCTCCCAGTTAATCTCTGGGGACGGGACACTCTAAGTCAAATGTCAGTCATGATTTATAGTCCTAGTTCCTTAGCCACTAATATGATGTTCAATCAGGGATACATTCCAGACCAGGGATTAGACACTTCAGGACAGGTCAAACTTTAGCCTATACAAACTATTCCAAAAAATAACAGATCAGGACTAGAATATCAAAATTTTTCCTAGGGGCCTTGGTATCTCCTACAGCCCACTCCAAGTTACTTAAGATTAAATGGCTTACAGAGATGCCAGTATGGGTTGACCAACGGCCCTTGACTCAGGAGAAACTTCAGGCAGCCACAGAATTAGTCCAGGAACAGCTTGCTGCTGGACACATAGAGCCATCCACCAGCCCGTGGAATACGCCTATATTTGTTATTAAAAAGAAATCCAAAAAATGGAGGCTGTTGCAAGACCTGCGAACTATTAATGCTGTTATGGAGGTCATGGGGAGCTGCAGCCTGGGCTTCCTTCCCCCACAGCTATTCTGGTAAATCATCACTTAATTATTATAGTGTCCAGAGCCAGCTTGACAGCTGGGGCACCTGGATGATCAGGCCAGGAACCCACTGAATGGTCCTTGAGCAGGATTGATTGGTGTGAGGAAATGAGAAAAGAAAGAAATGGCATAGACACCAAAATTGAGATTAGGAGGTTCATTAACTGCTGATGGCAGCTAGTGACAGTGTTTATTAAAAAGCATATTGTATATATAGAAAGCAAGTTCCTCTTTTACCAGGAATAATTTCTTATCTAAGCATAAGGGATTTGGTAGGTGGTTTTTGGGGAATGAGGAAACAATGTTCCTAACTTAGAGGTTTGGAAGTGAGACAGTCTCTTGGCAACAAGTTATATGATTACATAGCATAGACTAATAATACATTTTAAGTAAAGTGAAACTTAAGGCAAACAGAAACTGTCAGCAAGTCTATGATGGAATGTCCCAAAGTTCATAAGTCCATGGTGGAAATTTTCAAAGTTCATAAGTCCATAGACAGTGACATCTGAGGATCTGGTGGTTGTGGTTTAGGAACTTCTGCTTTTCCATGGCACAGGAGATGAGCTGAGCATTGTTGGGTTACTGTTTTAGCAGCTCCCTTTTTGCTGTTCAGCTAACATGCAGTTTTACAGTTTTTTTCTTCAGCACACAGATCATGGGGGTCTGTAGCCACCTGCTATTCTCTACTTGCAGTCAGCCTAGAGTTTCATTACTCTGAGACAACTCCCAACATTATAGACTTAAAAAATTGCTTTTTCACTATTCCTTTCCATCCTGAGGACAAAAAACATTTTGCATTTAGCATTCCCTCGCTAAACTTTAGGGAGCCCATGAAACATTTCCAATGTAAGGTTCTTCCCCAGGGTATGGCCAGTAGTCCTGCAATTTGTCAGATGTTTGTCAGTCAAGGCATCATAACTACACAGCAATTACACCCAGAGCTTATATCATTCATTATATGCATGATATCCTTATCTAACATGCTAACAAGCAGGTTTTATATCAAATATATGGAAGCCTCAAAGATAGCCTTACTAAGGTAGGACTAGTCATTGCCTCAGGAAAAGTTCAGGCAAAGTCTCTATTCTCTTATTTAGGGAGTTTGATTACTCAGAGATTTATTAAACCACAAAAAGTACAGATTAAAACTAGCCACCTCAAAACACTTAATGATTTTCAGAAACTTTTAGGAGACATTAACTGGTTTAGGCCCTTTTTAAGATTAACTATTGGAGATTTACAACCACTATTCAACATCCTCCAGGGGGAGCCTAGTACAACCTCCCCCCAGAGTCTCACTCCAGAGGCAAAACTTGCTTTGGCCAGAGTAGAACAGGCCATTCAACGGGCTCAAGTTACTCGAGTAGACCCATCCCAACATGTATCTCTCATCATTTCTAATACAGACCCTATACCTACAGGGGTCCTGTGGCAACCTGTTGGTCCTTTAGAATGGCTCCATTTACCTAGTGCTCCTTCTAAACATCTTCAGCCATATTATGAGTTATTTACTTATTATTAAGGGGTGACAAAGATATCTCCAGCTCTTTGGAAATGAGCCTCAGGTCATTATAGTTCCTTTCAATAGTAGTCAGCAATCTTGGTTATATACAAACTCCACAGAGTGGCAAATAGCTTTGGCAAATTTTCCTGGTCAGCTTGGGTGTCATTATCCTGCTAATAAACTCTTACAGTTTGCAAAGTCTATATCGTTCATTTTTCCCTTAGTGTTACAAACTCAGCCCATTCCAGGAGCAGTCACAGTTTTCACAGATGGCTCCAGCAATGGCAGGACAGCCATCCACACCCCTATTCAGACCTTAAACAAAGACACAGGGTATATAGCTCAGTTCAGCAGGTAGAGCTATCTGCAGTTATTTGGGCTTTACATATATTTCCACACCAGTCACCAAACCTCTATGCAGATAGTCATTATGTCTTTGGTGTCTGTAAGGTTATAGAGACAGCTCATGTTAGCTCAGCCACCAAGGAGGAGCTGTTCCATATGTGCCATCAACTAAAACAGACCATTCTTGCTGGGCAACAGCCACTGTATATTGGTCATATTAGAGCACACTCTGACCTTCCAGGACCTTTGTCTGCAGGCAATGCTGCTGCAGACATGGCTACTCAACTGCTAGGTCTCTCAGTCCAGACCTTTTTCACCACACCTACAAGCCCTGTGGAAAAGGCCATAGAGTCTCATGCTCTCCACCATCAAAATTCTCCATCACTAAGACACCAGTTCAAGATCACTTGATAACAGACTAGACAGACAGTAAAACAGTGTACCAACTGTACAACTTTGATTCCTGAACCACATCTAGGAGTTAACCCCCGAGTGTTACTCCCAAAACACATCTGGCAAATGGATGTTATTCACATCCCTAGTTTTAAAAATACTCCTTATGTCCATACAACTATTGACACTAAGTCTGGTTTCTTATTTGCCACAGCACACATTGGTGAGGCAACAAAACATATCATCAGTCATCGTTTCCAGGCATTCACCACTATGGGCATCCTAAAGGTCATAAAGACTAACAATGGGCCTGGCTATACTAGCAAAGCCTTTCAGAATTTTTGCTTAACTTTTCAGATAAAATACCTCACAGGTATCCCATATAACCCACAGGGTCAAGGAATTATTGAGCGTGCTCATCACTCACTCAAAAATCAATTAATAAAACAAAATGGGGATATTATGGGAACTCTATACACAACCAATTAAACCATGCACTTTTCACTTTAAATTTTTTACAAATGGATGTTCAAGGTCACTCTGCAGCAGACTTTTTCTGGAATCCCAGTCCTGCTGCAGAGGCTCTCATCCGCTGGAAAGACCCCCTCACGGTTAGTTGGCAAGGACCGGATTTGGTCCTGGTGTGGGGAAGAGGACATGTTTGTGTTTTTCCTAGGACAACGGATGGTCATCGGTGGCTTTTGGGATGCCTAACCAAGCAACATCATAGGGGTATCGGAAAGCCAACAATCCAAAAAGGCAAGGAAATGATCGGCCCAGACCTGGGATCAGGTTAAGTCTAATAAACTTCTGATTACAATATTGGTTATTCTGACATGGCAGGTAAGTATAACACAGGGGGACACCTATTGGACATACTATCCCAACCCACCAACAGTCATTCCCACAACATGGAATGAGACTACCCTTAAGGTGCGGGTCAACACTTCAAACCTTTAGAGGGAGAAGTAAAAAACATACAGCCTCAACAGGCTCCTCTAAACTATACTGGCCTAACTAAAAAACCTCCACTTTGTGCCTCCCACATGCTAGTACCAGGGTGCCTCCTACTGGGCATGGTTATAACTACTGATGGGCCAAAAGACTTCCAGCTTTACAAACCCCCTACTGGGGCCCAGATGTTTTATAAATATCATATAGTAGTTTACGGGCCTAATTGGGGGATATAGCTATGAGGATGCCTCATCCCCACCACTTCCATCCTGCAATAACACTGCCGTGGATTCCACCAAAAATATACAGTGGAGTGATTGTTGACAGCCTAAGGCCACCAGACATCTATTACACAATACTTCTTTTTACATTTATGACTGGTCTGTCAAATACACAAACATAAATAAAAGGGTCTGTTTCCCAGGAAGGTTTGCTGCTCCTGTGCTTACTACAGGATCTCATGTCATACAAAGGGAAATTTGGAGGTTATGGCCGGCCTCAGATTATGTAAATAATTCTGATTTTGATTTTTCTCATACCCCACAAAATGCAAAACCATATGCTATCATGGCCTGGGTACAGGCCCCAGAAATATTATTGGTTGGAAATTTCCAAATTAATATAGCTAAGTCTATCTATAATATTTCTTGTCAAAATTGCCACATTACCAATTGTGTTAGTTCACAAGACAAAGGACAAGGGATTCTAATCCTACGCCAACCAACTTATATTTTAATTCCCACCATTATTGAGGGACTCTGGTATGATGATCCAGGGATACAAGTCCTCGAGGAAATAAACAAGAGTTTAGGCCGAAAATGACAGGTAGTTGGACTCATCATAACAGGGCTCACAGCAGTTATTTCTATCATAGCCATGGCAATCACAGCCACTGTATCCCTAACTAATTCTATCAAAACACCATATTATGTTGAGCAGCTTGCTCAAAATTCTTCTTCAGCGCTCCACACTCAAAAAGATATAGATACAAAAATTGAGCTCTGTCTTAGTGCACTGGAGGACGCTGTTCTTCAGATAGGTAATGAGGTTGAGGCCATACGCCTCCATCTTGACCTCCGATGTTATGCTAAGTATCGAGGGATTTGCATCAGTCATTATAAGTACAATAATACCCAGTGTAATTGG
Source organism: Hipposideros armiger (assembly GCF_001890085.2). NCBI lineage: Eukaryota > Metazoa > Chordata > Mammalia > Chiroptera > Hipposideridae > Hipposideros > Hipposideros armiger. The sequence goes on from NW_017731503.1 coordinate 950,435, forward strand.
AAGACCATTTCTAATCACCTCCAGGGCATTTGACATACTACAAATCTTAGCATCGACCTCGACCTGTTTCACAAAAAAAATTATTCCTATGCAGGATAGCAAACTGGATAATACTAACCCAGGAGATCTAGCTAAAGATATAATTAACACATTCAACAAGTTCAAACCAATTTCCATTGCCCAGATTACCACCTGGACATTAGTAGGGATTGTGGTTCTCTTGCTTCTAATATTATGCTTCATTTCAGCTCGCCAAGCAGTTTTGAAACCTCGCCTCTGAGCTCTTAGCCTAGAGGCTCATCGCACATGACTCATGATAGAGATTAAATATCACCATCCTCAGCAGTGTTAATTCTCTGTATGGCTCTGCTGCTCACTCTCTAACAAAATTATTTTGTGTCCAATGCTCATGCTCCACTTCCACCCCAAGGTTTGGCCCCACGAAGCTTGGCCCCACAGGATGGCTGGTTAGCCAAAGATGGGTAAGTTCCCTGAGAAAGGGTCAACCTAAGACAGGCACAGCCACAGGGGGCCAGCTATAAGATGGCTGGTTAGTCAATGATGGATAAGATTCCCAGAGGGGAACAACCTAAGACAGACACAGCAACCGTTGGGCCATCCGCTGCCTTTTAAATCAAAGGCTTTTAAAAAAAGGGGGGAGATGTGGGGAATCGGCTGGGATCAGCCAGGGACACTGAGGCTGTAAGTTGGCAAGCTATAGGCCTCCATGTTAGGGTGAGCAACTCAAGAGTAACTTAAAAGTTACAGACCAGAGCTGCAGTGAGGGTTAAGCCTGACAGCTGTGAAGCTGACAGGCTCTTAGGCCTTGGGGAGCAGCATGGGAAGGTTGCAGGGAAGATCTCACCTCCACTGTGCCCCTGAAGAAGAGCAGCCAACGTCACAGACAACCTTAGAAGTTACAGAGTGGAAGGCCATCCTGTTAAGTTTCTACTTGTTATACTTTGCTATGTTTCACTTCGGGAAGATTGTTTCCAAGGGAAAACTGTCCCCTGAGAGGAAGGAACTACTCCCTCAAGGTCCCAAAAGCCCCTACTAAGGAAAGTTACTTTTGCTATAAAAGCTGTGTACAAATAATAAATGAGGCTACTCTCTGCCATCAGCATTGAGTGGATCTCCTGTTCCCAGCTTATGTCTCTATCTCTTTCTTTCTTCGTCTCCTACTCAATCCTCCCAGGTGTGCTCTCGCTGATGAGTCAGGAGCACTCGTTTGCACGTGGGCTGCGTCATAGTACTGTATTAGTGATATAAGATTTTCTTTATCAACTAGTAAACTTACTCTAAAGTCAAGTGAGTAAGAATAGACAAATAGATTAGTTGTGGGCCTGTCTAAATATATCTAAGATATATTATGAATTAATATGTGACAAAGATAGTGTTTCAATTCAGTTAACAAAGCATAATTTATTTAATAAGTGGTGCTACAAAATTTACTATTCGTTTCACAAAGATATCTATTACTTGACATAATAAAATAAAATTCAGATGGAGTAAAGGTTTAAATATAAGAAACAAAATAATAAAAACGTTTTGCAATAACTTAGGTAATATTCACATTACCATAGAGTGCAGACCACTTTCTTAACCAAGACAGGAAAATAGAAGACATTAAAAATTATTAATAAATCTAATACCTAATTGTTTGGCAAAAAATAGCATAAAAAATTTAAAGAAACAACAGACTGTGGGTAGCCTTTCTTTCCAGATGAAATACGGGAATCCCAGTTAAATTTGAATTTCAGATAAACAATCAATAATTTTTCAAATACTTTTATTTATTTTCAATTACAGTTTATAAACAATATTGCATTAGTTTCAGGTGTACAACATAGTGATTTGACATTTACATAACTTACTAAGTGATCATCTCAATAAATCTAGTATCCAGCTGACACCATACATAATTATTAAAATATTATTGACTATATTTCTGATGCTATACTTTACCCATCTCTGAGTATTATGTAACTACCAATTTATACTTCATAATCACTTCCACTTTTTTAACCATTACCCCCAACTCTCCTCCCATCTGGCAACCATCAAAATATTTTCTGTATTTATAAGTGTTTATGCTTTGTTAGCTCATTTATTTTGTTCTTTAGAATCCATGTATAAGTGAAATTATATGACATTTGTCTCTGTCTGACATATTTCACTCAGCACAATATCCTCTATGTCCATCCATGTTGTTTCAGATGACAAGATTTCATTTTTTTAAAGATTTTATTGGGAAATTGGGGGAGGGGAACAGCACTGGGGAATCAGGGGGAAGGGGAACAGGCAAGTTGCTGTTGTTTTGTTCTTCAGTCTAATTGTGGAGGACGTTGCTTCACTAGCCCATGTTGGTATTATCATTGCGCTCTTCCCGGGTGAAGCAGATCAGTCACCAGCCTCTGAACGGCCACTCACAGTGGCTCTTGGCAGCTCACCCCAGCTGCTGGCCACTCATGCTGGCTGCTGGCCACACACAGTAGCTTATGGCAGCCCACTGGATCAGGGGCTGCAACCTACACCATCGCCGGTGACTCACGGCAGCCCAGCTCCAGGTCGAGCAACAGCTTGTTCACCATCTTAGCTGTAGAGGGCAGTGTCACTGGCCCTCATGTGGGATCCGAACCCAGGCCATGCTGCACAGAGCTGGTGTCCCAAGCCAGCTCTTAACCAATGCACCACTCGGCCGGCCCTCATTTTTTTTTGGGTTTATTTTAGGATTTTATTGGGAAATTGGGAAGTGTTGGGGAATTGGGGAAGGGGAATAGCCAAGTTTTCCTTCAATCTTAGTTTTGGAAGGCAGTAAGCTCAGCTTGAAGTCCAGTTGTGCCACTCAGCTCAAGGTGCTGTGTTCAATTAGTTGTGTGTGTGGGGGGGCGTAGCCACCATCCCCTTCAGGAGTCAAACCAGCAGCTTCATTGTTAACAGTGGGTATTCTAGCCACCATGAGTGGCAGTCCAATGGCTGGCGACCGATCTGCTTCAGCCGGGAAAAGCGCAATGATCACAATACCAATATGGGCCAGTGAAGCAACGTCCTCCACAACTAGACTGAAGAACAAAAGGACAGCAACTTATCCTGATTCCCCTTCCCTGATTCCCCAATGCTGCTCCC
>NW_017731503.1:954920-960182 GCF_001890085.2 Hipposideros armiger
TTTAGTTTATTTATTGTCTGGGAAGTTCTTTATCTGTTCTTTGAATCTAATTGACAATTTTGTTAGGTAGAGTAATCTTAGTTATAGGTCCTTGCTTTTCATCACATTCAATATTTTGTGTGAATCCCTTCTGGCCTGCAAAGTTTCTGTTGAGAAATCAGCTGGCAGTCTTATGTTAGCTCTCTCAGGTAGCTAACTGCATTTCTCTTGCTGCTTTTAAGATTCTTTGTCATTAAGCCTTGGCATTTTAATCATGATGTGTCTTGGCATGGTCCTGTTTGGGCTCATCCTCTTTGGTACTCTGTGGTCCCTGGGCTTGTATGTCTATTTCCTTTGCCAGGTTAGGAAAATGTTATGCCATTATATCTTCAAATAGGTTTTCAATTCCTTGCTCTAGCTCTTCTCCTTCTGGCACCTTTATGATGGGAATATTGGTACTCTTGATGTTGTCCCAGAGGCCCCTGAAATTATCTTCATTTTTTAAAGATTCTTTAGTCTTTTAGCTGTTGATTGGGTGTTTCCTGCCACATTGCCTTCCAAGTCACTGATTCGATCCTCTGCATTATCCTTTATCTAGTCTTCTGTTGATTCCCGCTAATGTATTCTTCATTTCAGTTATTGTATTCTTCATTTCTGACAGGTTCTTTTGTTTCCTAGCTTCCTTTTTATGTTTCCTGTCTCTTTTTTGAACTTCTCCTTGAGATCATTGAGCATTCTTATAACCAGTGTTTTGAACTCTGAGTCTTGTAGATTGATTGTTTCCATTTTGATGTTTTTTTTCTGGAGCTTTGTTCTGTTCTTTCATTTGGGACATATTTCTTTGTCTCCCATTTATGGCTGCCTCCCTATGTTTGTTCCTCTGTATTAGGAAGGGCTTCTATGTCTCCCAGTCTTATAGAGTGGCCTTATGTAGTAGGTGTCCTGGTGGCCCAGTGGCACAATCTCCCTGGTCTCCTGAGCTGAGTGCTTCAGGTTTTTCCTTTGTGTGGGTTTTGTGAGCCCTCCTGTTGTAGTTTAGCTTTGGTTACTGTTTGCACATCAGTAGGAGGAAATTATTCTCAGGCTTATTGTTTTTGTGGTCTGACCATGAGTATAGTTGAGGAGATGTTGTGCAGGGGCTGACCCTATGGAGCAGGATTTACTTTAGAGGGACTCTGATGCCTGCCTAGTCTTCCCTTTGGGTGTGTCTTCCAATGACCAGGTGTGCCCACCCTGGGTCCTCCTGGGAGAGGCCCCACCACAGGGAAGATCAGCTGCAACTTTCCTTTGCCCAAGGCTACCTGGCATGAACAAAGCAATCCAGAAATTACCACCGCCAGCGATGAACTTGGAGGTGCCAGGGATAGACGAAGCCTCAAACCTAGTCATGCTGCCACTGATGCTCAGCTTAAGGCTGCTCAGCAAGTGGTATAGGACACACCAAAGCCAGATGCTTCTTGTTAGAGGTTTGGGAGCCTTTGCGAGATTTTAGAAAGTCTGTAACATGAGCCAATACAGGTCATTTGTGTGGAAAAGCCACTGGAAGCAACTTGGGAGGGCCTGTATGTTGGGTAGGGTGAGGTCATAGGTAATTACCAGGTTGGGGCAACAGTGTTAATCAAGTTGACAGAGACAGAGATATGATGGCTTCCTGTGTCTGCACGCTGGATTGGGGAAGGGCCCAAAAAAGGAACAATAGTTTCTGCCAGCACTTTTTTCTGGGAGGAAGTTTTCCTTCCAAACTTTGCGTTGAGGCCAAACATTTTAGTTCCTCCCCATATGTCCCTGGCACCTGTCAAGCTGCTGCCTTATTGCTGGAATTCAGAGCAAGTGAACCTGCCAGCAAGTAAATCTGTGAATGGGCCCTTTAAGAAGAATACTTATGACTCCAGCAGCCCATCATCTCACTCAGCCACAATCTCTACTGGTTTTCACATCCAGAGTTGTGGTGACTTCTCTTCCCAGCACTGGAACCCTGCGCTGGGGAGCCTGGGTTGGGCTGGGACACCTTGTTCCTCAGTGAGACCTCTGCAGCCTGGATATCCCTTCCAATTTTTAACTGCCACTTTCAGGTGTAGAACCAGCCCATTTCACATCTCCTTTCTTCCTACCAGTCTGGACATGGCTTCTTCCTTATATCCTAAATTGTAGGACTTCTGGTCAGCTATACTTCAAGTGATTCTCAGTGATGACTTTTCTGTAGTTTAGTTGTCGTTTTGATGTGGTTGTGAAAGGATGCATGAACAGCATTTGCCTATTCTGCCATCTTGACTCCTCTACAATTAATAATTTTTTTAAAGATTTTATTGGGGAATAGGGGGAAGGGAACAGTGTTGGGGAATTGGGGAAGGGGAACAGAGAAGTTGCTGTCCTTTTGTTCTTCAGTCTAGATGTGGAGGATATCGCTTCATTGGCCCATGTTGGTATTATCATTGTGCTCTTCCTGGGTGGGGCAGTCGCTCGCTGGCTATTCGATGGTCTCTCACGGTGGGTCATGGCAGCTGAGAGCAGTGCATGTCAGCTGCCAGCCAGCCCCACTGCAGCCTTTGCCATCACCAGTGACTCATGACAGCCCAGCTCAAGGTTGAGCTGTTGTTCACCATCTTATTTGTAGAGGGCGCAGCATCACTGGCCCACATGTGAGATCCAAAACGGGGCCCTGCTGCTCAGAGCTGGCATCCCAAGCCAACTACTAACCAACATGACACTCGGCCAGCCTCACAATTAATAATTTTAAAAATAAAATTATGTCCCCAACATTTTCTAAATTGATGACCTTAACTATGGGTTAAGATGACTAATTATCAAAAAGATCCTCTCCATAACAAAAAAACAAATAGAAATATATGCAAAGTTTACAAACAGCCAATTCAGAGGAGAACATCAAAATGCAAATATTCATGTGAAAAGAGACTCAATTTCACCTGTGGTCAGGAAATTCAAATCAAAATTTGAATTACCCTTTTTTTCAAGATTTTTGGTAAAATTAACAAGGATAATAATATCCAGCATTGACAGAAATAAGAGGAAATGCATTCTTGTTATTGCTGGTGGGATTGTGAAATGTTACAACTTAAAAAATAATAATAACATTGCCATTATTTATTAAAACATATGCATATTATTTAGCTCAATAATCACTCTTTTGGGAATCTGAGCTACAGAAAAATAAAAGCATTAATATATTTGTATTATATATATATATATATGCATGTATGTATATGTGTGTGTGTGCATACATATTGTGTGTGTGTGTGTTTTCAGCATAGTTGTAACTGAAATAATGAATTGGTGGAATACATTAGGATTTATTCAGTGGTGATGTTCAAAGTACTTCACAACAAATCATTGACCAATCACAATAGGCACTGAACATCAGTCCTGAATCTCTCTATTCAATAGAATATTGTATGGCTAATAAAAAGAGTAAGTTGAATCTATATATTGACCTGGATGGATGTGTGTGTGTGTGTGTGTGTGTGTGTGTATGGCAGAGTAATGTGGATTATATATTCACAGTTGGATTAAAATTTAAAAAGAACAACATGTGTGCATGTATGAATGAGACAGAGAGTGTATGAGTGAGAATTAGGAGACAGAAAGGTATGAATGGGTACATCTCAAATTTTTAACTTTGTTACTTTAAGAAGAAGGAATTAGATGGTGAAGAATGAGAGAATGTAATACATGCACATGGAAATAAAATTTCAAAAGTACAGAGGGTACTAAATAAAACATTTTCAAGAATCCACCCCTTTCTCACATTAACAGTTTTAGTACCTAGTAGTGATTTCTTTTGTTTTTCTGGTGATTATCAAAATAGCTCTAGTAATATACATATACAGCAGCGCTTCCTTATCTGTGGGGTATACATTTTAAGATCCCCAATGGATTTCTGAAACCACGGAGAATATTAAACCTTACATATACTATGTTTTTCTCCTATACATACATACCTACCTATGATAAAGTTTAATTTATAAATTAGGCAGAAGATATTAACAATAATTAATGATAAAATAAAACAAGTATAAGAATATAGTGTAATAGGGCCAGCCGAGTGGCTCAGTTGGTTAAGAGCTCACTCAAGAGTTTGAGCTCTGAGCAACAGCGGTTCGAGTCCAGCCCGAGCTGAGCAGCCACTGAGCTGCCAACAGTTAGCAGGATGGCTCATCTAAAAAAAAAAAAAGAATATACTGTAATAAAAATTATGCCAATGTCGCCTCTTACTGTCTTTCAAAATATTATATTGTGCTCACCTTTTTTCTTCTTGTGATAATGTGAGATGATAATAGTGCCTATGTGATGAGATGAAGTGAAGTGTTCAGAATGGTGCAGTTTGAAACTTATAAATTGTTTATTTCTGGAATTTTTCGTTTAATATTTTTGGATCAGTGTTAACTACAGGTAACTGAAACTGAAGAAAGCAAAAACATGGATAAAGGGGAACTACTGTACCACTATCTTTTAAATGAAAATTTAAAGAGTATTCATTAAATATGAAGAATTCAGCTCAACTAGAGGACTTTTTCCTAGTTTTCAATATCTGTTAAATAGATTTTGTTTTTAAAATTCTTCTATTAATAATCTTTATAAAGCCCTTTCTTAATTTATTGATTTTAAATTATATCCATTTCCCATTAAATTAGAACATACAGTGTTCTTCCTCTGCTTTACAGCTCAGCTTGAGTTAACATGCCCTTTTCCTTTTATATTGACAAAATTTATAACATAAGTGCTGCATTTTAAATAGAAAACTTCCAGCTTTCCATGCTGATAGCACACTTGTAAACATGGTTAACATTCCTAAAACCTGCTGGGATTTCTGTAAGAAATGTGGCAAGCACCAGCCTCACAAAGTGACAGTACAAGACGGGCAAAGATTCTCTGTGTGTGCAGGGAAAGCTGCGTTATGACAGGAAGCAGAATGGTTCTGGTGGGCAGACTAAGCTGATTTTCCGCAAAAAGGCTACAACTACAAAGAAGATTGTCCTGAGGCTTGAATGTGTCCTGAGGCTTGAATGTGCAGATTTAAGAGAATGCTGGCTATTAAGAGATGCAAGCATTTTCAACTGTGGGGAGAGATGAAGAGAAATGGCCAAGTGATCCAGTTCTAAGCTCATATTTTTATCATGAAGACAATAAAATCTTGGGGCCAGCCGAGTGGCGCATTGGTTAAGAGCTGGTTTGGGATGCCAGAGGGCCCCGGTTCGGATCCCACATATGAGGGCCAGTGACACTGCCCTCTGCAGCTAAGATGCTGAACAACAGCTCAACCTGGAG
>NW_017731503.1:961725-967677 GCF_001890085.2 Hipposideros armiger
TTGGGGAATTGGGGGAGGGGAACAGGGTTGGGGAATTGGGGAGGAGGACTAGCCAAGTTGTTCTTCAATCTTAGTTGTGGAGGGTGCCAGTCACCATCTGGCTGCCCATTGGCAGCTCGAGGCCTCTAAGCTCAAGGTGCTGCATTATAATCTTAGAGCATGCGCTCTACCCACTGAGCAATCCACGTGGCAGCTCAGCTCAAGGTGCTGAGTTCAATCTCAGTTGCTGGTGGGCATAGCCACCATTCCATGCAGGAGTCAAACCAGTCGCCTTGTTGTTAAGATCGCACACTCTATCCACTGAGCCAGCCAGGTGGCACCTCAGCTCAAGGTGCTGAGTTCAGTCTTAGTTGCAGGTGGGTGTAGCCCACCATCCAACAGGCAGTCTTGTTGTTAGGAGAATGTGCTTTCACCAGCTAAGCCATCCTGCCACCTGTTGGCAGCTCAGCAGTAGCTCAGCTCGGGTGCAGCATCACTGGCCCATGTGAGAATCGAACCAGCAGCCCTGTTGCTTGGAGCTCACACTCTTAAGCTAACTCTTAACCAACTGAGCCACTCGACCAGCCCCTCGTGCTACCTTTTATGTTTCCAGTTTTTCACATTGTTTGATGATGCTTGTTTTTTTTTTCATAATTACAAATGAAGAGCTAAGTGGATTATTATAGGTCACTACCAAACAATTCTTTTGCCATTATTAAGGTCTTCTTCCATTGGCCTCATTTCTTAATGTCATATCTAAGCTAAAATTAGAGGGTTACATTTTATTGCTTATGGCAGAAAACAGGCATTCATGCACTCTTCTGCATACCAAAATGAGGATGGCTTTTCTGTGAGGTACCAACTGTTCGGCAAGACCACTAAACCCTTCCTAGTAGATCATTCACTTCTTTAGAAAATAACACCTTGGCCTCTGCCTGCAGATAAAGTCTAGTATAGATGTGTTGCTCATCAACACAGCCATTCTGTAGACTATCATTTTCAAAAAAGAACATCCATCAATAATTTTATATATAATATATAAAATGAATTAAATTAATAATTTTATACATAAAATTTATATAATTAAGTATATAGACATATATGACAAATTTTATTAATTTACATAAATTAAATCAATAAAATATATATTTAATACATCAAAATGTATTATATATTTCTAAATCACATATGTAGACTACTGTCAATCTGTTTATTGAAAAGTACAATATGTCTTACTTTTGATAGAAAATAAGTAGAAATGGAAACTCGATTATTTTTTTCTCTGTACCACTTGGAATCACTTTGTGCACCCCCTGGGTTGAGCAACTATAACCTTGGAGACCACTGCTGTAGACCATCAATCATGTTGCTTTATAATTCTATTCCCATTGCACCTCTCTGTTGAAGCAGCTTGAACCTCTCCTGCAGCATTCTGTGCATGCTCTGAGCTATGAGTCTCACAATTGTAGATTATAAATCAATATGTTCTCGTCTGTCTTCCACCTTCCGGAATATGTATCAAAGCTCTGATATACATATACATATTAATATATATATTAAGCCATGCCATGTAGAGTTTTCAGCAACTCAGGCCAATGCTATATCTATTGCTTTAAATTTTGAAATTTTGAAACTTTGGATTCCTAGAAGTTATCTGGAATAAAATGTCTACAATGTATCTTTTGGGGAACCAGAGGAAAAAGAAGTAAGTTATAATAAAATCACATTAGGTAAACATAATGCTTATATCAGGCAAAAACATACTGGTGGCATTCTGAGGAAGCCCAGATAATAAGGGTGTCAAATAATCAGAGAAGCTAACCAAAGACAGATATTTAAAAATAGAGATTCCTTAGCCCATCCCAAACACATTAGAGAATCAGCACCAGACATGTATATACTTTAAAGATCTCCAAATTATTTTGATGAGTAGCTTGGTTTGAAGCCACTGAAATAGGGATGCACTAATTAAATCTCTATGCTGTAGCTGTCTATCAAATCAGATTGTCAGACTGTTGCATATTTAAATAATAGTAATATAGTTTTCCATTAAAATGTCTCAGTAAATACAGTTTCATATTTCACCTCTACTCTTATCTATGGTCACTAATGAAAAGCATATAAAGTTTGCCTTTGTGCTTTTAATTTTTTTTAATTTTCCAAAACAATATTTTGTTGCCTAATACCTCTTATAAAAATTGTTTTTGTTGGGCCAGCTGAGTAGCTCAATTGTTTGAGTTGGCTTAAGAACGTGAGCTCTGAGCAACAGGGCCATTGGTTCAATTCCCACATGGGCCAGTGATGCCACACCTGAGCTGAGCTGTTGTTGAACTGCCAACAGGTGGCAAGATGGCTCAGCTGGTGTAACAACAAGACTGCCTGTTTGATGGTGGGCTATGCCCATCTGCAACCAAGACTGAACTCAGCTTCTTGAGCTGAGCTGCCACCCAGATGGCTCAGTGGATAGAGTGTGCACTCTTAACCATAAGGCTGCTGGTTCAACTCCCGCATGGGATGGTGGCTATGCCCACCCACAACTAAGATTGAACACGGCACCTTGAGCTTAGAGGCCATGAGCTGCCAATAGGCAGTCAGATGGAGACCGCTGCCCTCCACAATGAAGATTGAAGAACAACAACTTGGCGGGTCCCCTTCCCCAATTCCCCAACCCTGTTCCCCTCCCCCAATTCCCCAATAAAAAAATATTAAAAAAGAAACTTTAAAAAAAAGATAAGAAATAATTTTTTGTTATATTAGTTCCAGGTGTACAAAACAACATAATGATTAGACATTTACAACCCTCACAAAGTGTTAAACCTCCCAAGTCTACTACCTCTCTGACATCATAGATCATGTAGGATGCCAGGTGGGTACTGGACTTATCAGGAGGGTCACTTTGTAGATTATGTAGATACTTGACCACTGTGCTGGACACATCTGAAGCTCAAGTAAAATAATGTTGAATGTCAACTATAATACAATTTTATATATAGTCACTGGATATAAAGATCAGCCTAATACTTCTTATATGAAGGATCACACCAATACTTGATTCCCATGATGAAGGCTTAGACAGACAGTTTGTCTTATCTGAAAATCTATATCACTTCCTTTTATTAGAGAATGGATAGTTAGTCCATCATTATTCCTTTTTTCACTTTGATTGCCAGGAAGCTAAATATCTTTCCCCCACCTCCACATTAATCTCGGACTATTATTAGTTGTTGCCTATTTTTCCTTGCTGGGATGATTACAGTGCATCTGTAGCTCTTGTTAAAATCCTACTAAAGTATTTTTTTCTTTTTAAAGATTTTTATTGCGGAATTGGGAGAAGAGGAACAGACAAGTTGCTATCCTTTTGTTCTTCGGTCTCGTTGTGGAGGACGTTGCTTCACTGGCCCAAGTTGGCACCACCATTGTGCTCTTCCCCAGGGCGAGGCAGATCAGTCGCTTGCTCCTGGATGGCTGCTCACTGTGGCTGCTGGCTGCTCATCCTGGTTGCTGGCTACACACAGTAGCCCATGGCAACCTGCCACAGCAGCGGCTGCAGCCTTCGCCGTCGCTGGGGACTCACAGTGGCCCAGCTCCAGGTTGAGCTGTTGTTCAGAATCTTAGCTGTAGAGGGCAGCGTCACTGGCCCTCATATATGGGATCCGAACCGGGGCTCTCTGGTGTCCCAAGCCAGCACTTGACCATCGCGCCACTCAGCCGGCCCTAAAATATTTTTTGAGGGGACAAGTAATGGCAAAAAAAAAAGTAATTTTTGTCACTCCTAAGCATCACAGATCTCACTAGCTGGATATTGCTTTCTAAGATCATGCCACGGGTTTTGACTTTTTTTGTGCTTCACTTATTTTTGCATATAGGCTGCTTAAAAACAGATGCCCTAATAGAATTTTCTGTAATTTAGATTTTCTAATACCAGAGTATCATAGAACATGTTTAACTGAGCCCTATTTTATTTTGCTCTAAAATCTTCCTATTTAGCAATGTCATATTTTTAAAGAGCTTTATGACTTACTTGAAGAAATTGCCTTTAATATATTATGATGCTAGCAACTACATAACCAAAGAAAACTTTGGGAAATGGTGTTAAATTCAAGAAGAAATATTGGCATACTGAGTACTTCTGCACATGGAATCACAGGAAATCAAAACTCCTTGACTACTTTGAGAAGAGTAAACCTGATTTCAATTGACAACTTAGGCCATACCTACTTATTATATCACACTTCAAGAATGCCAGTGCTACCCTACCACTCATTCTTTCTTCTCTTTTCTTCCTTACCCTCACTCTGTCTATTCTCTTTTTTTCCCCTGCCACCATCTCTCTGCAGTCACTCTCTCACTCCTATTCATTCCCATTTTCTTTTCTTTTATACTCCACGGTGATTATTATTTTCTTTAACTAGGCTCACTAGGAACTTAAGGATAAAGAGGTTCCTAACACTAACCTAAAAAATTGTAAATTGAAAGTAAGCTTTCTCTGGCCGGCCGAGTGGCACGATGGTTAAGAACTCGCTTGGGATGCCAGAGGGCCCCGGTTCGGATCCCACATATGAGGGCCAGTGACACTGCCCTCCACAGCTANTGGGCCAGTGTAGCAACATCCTCCACAGCTAGACTGAAGAACCAAAGGACAGCAACTTTTTTGTTCCCCTTCCCCCAATTCCCCAGCGCTGTTCCCATCCCCCAACTCCCCAATAAAAATCTTAAAAAATAAAATAAAATAAAATGAGGTTACTTTAAAAAAAGACAATAAAATCTTGAGGGATATCTATATCTATATCTTCCATTTTTATTTTTATTAAATTATATAAATATATGTATTATAATTTTCAATGTTATAATCATGTAAATATTTTTCACTGTAGAGCCAAGTAGCATGACTGGATCTACAGAAAGTAATATAGCCTCTTAAAGGAAGATGCTTCAAGCATCAAAGTGAAATGCTTTCTTCTATTTTACACTCTATTTAGTGCTGAAAATCATGCAACATATTAGTTTGTTTTATATTTCAATCATTACATCCTTATAAAGATTCTTTTTTTTCCAGGCATAACAATTCAGTTTGTTTTTTTCATTTATTGGTTGTTGACAGAAGAAATGTATGCCTTTTTTACCTTATGACTAAGATTACCCAGCTTCTTAAACCACATTATTCTCAGACCTCAGTATCCATGTTTTTAAAAATTGTACTTAGAAGTGAAAGTACTGAAAACAAGAACGAATATTTCATAGTTATGAAAATTCTGAAAATTAAAGGTTTTATGAAGAATTTGCCTGGAAAAAAATATATAATATTTTATATATTATATATCTTATATTTAATAACATTTATGTTTTAAATAGTACTATGCATTAATTTCTCAGAACAAATAATAAATGAAAGGAGTATTGATTTTTAAAGGAAGGGTTGGGATTGAATATTCCCAACTATAAGAAAATATTCTACTATATTTTGCATTTAAATTTCACATCATGAAAATGAAGAAGATAATTTTTGGAAAATATTTGAAGGTATCATTCATTTCCCATAAAGATTCTTCTTATATTTGAGATTTAAATTATTTTCTTGTGTAACACCTACCATGTCATTATATTTATCAATTTTTCGCTTCCTCCAATTTTAAACTAATCTAATTCTCACAGATATTAATTTACCAATGGTTCTGTCCTGTGATTTTTACTGTTTGCTAGTAAAACATTCATCATCTATGTGAAAGCCAATATTTTTGCAATTCATTTTATACTCAATTTGAACTTATTCTATTTACTTTCTTTTTACTCAAATTTAAATTTTACTTGTTTCCTGACAGCTCTTTTCTTATAGAGTAGTGACTACCTTTTCTTATTTTATGAATGTGGGAACTTTGATTCTCTCCTGAATATAATTAGAATAATTTTTAAAAGTTTTTTTCCCCAAATTATTCTAATTCTTTCAGGGTTAGTCGTGCTTCCTTTTTTTTTTTT